>NW_020897862.1:2644503-2757407 GCF_003984885.1 Neopelma chrysocephalum
GGTGGAGTGGGAACTTCCATGAGGAAAGAACCTTGGGATAACCTGAAACCTGACTCCACTGCCAAACAAAGCACAGGTGAAGAGGTGCAGTTCTCTTCCTTACCAAACTTCGGCGAGGATAATGTTGGGGTTCAGGGGGGACTGGAGGTGGGAAAGTGCTTCACGGTACGTTTCCTGCTTCATGCACACATGCATCATCTCCTTGGTTTGAGGCTTGGTGGCCTTCTGAGAACTCACTTTAACAAAGTCATTCAGAGCTTTCATCTTGTTGAGTGCTTCTCCCTGGAAAAAAAAAAAAAGAGAGATGGAACAGGGTTAACAAATAGGAAATTCCTGGAGGAAGTTTAGAAAACATTAAAATGTGAAATGGAAACCTCGGTTGCACCTCTTATTTTCTCTTCAACTTGTAGCGATTTCACACGTTGCAACAAAACAAATTCAGTAGTATCTGCTTGAGAGAGATCCATAATTAACTGTGGATACTCTGCTCTGGGCACAAATGCATTGGAAGGTAATGACTGCACTGCTCTGAATCAGCCACTTGTGACCAGCTCCCACTAAATGGTAACTCAGCCACTTTATCTAATAACAGCACTGCTCTTTGAGATTTCAAACCATTCCAGACACACGGTGTGATTTGGGGGGTGTGTGGGTGAGTAAGAGATGAGGGAACTCACACGTGATGGGGATCTCCAGGCTCCCAACAGGATGTGCCAAAACCAACAGAGCAGTTACGAGGCTTTTTTTGTATTACTGATAATGTGAAGTTGGAAAAGCCAACAGCTGAGAACCAGCTCCAAGCAAGAGGGAAGTCAACCTTGTGGTTAAAAGCGATTTTTACCTGTTTCATCAAAACTTTCATGTGGTGGGTGCTGCCTCTGCAATAAGCTTCCAGGATCAGCCCAAACCTCAGGGAAACAGCAGGAACGTGCATTTCTGACCTGGGGAGAAGGGAGGTTACAGCAGTGCTGACTCACTGCATGACTGACTCATCCTCCCATTCATACCCACACCAGGAGGGTGCAGAATTTTGGCTGCTGATTCTTTCTGTGTAATGGGGAAGGAAAAAAAAATATGCCCCCAACCCCAGAAGGTGATGGAGGAAAACCACTGCCTGGGGTGGTGAGACGTTTTCTGTATGACTAAATCACAAACCACTCCTTTGAGAACGGCACTTGGGGAGCAAGAACAGTTCAGGGCTTATGGCTCAGAGCTGGCAGGTGGCCATGGATGTCCAAAGGAAATTCCAGCTCACAGGCTTGTGTGTGTGTATATACACATATAGACAAAAATTCTGAAAACAGAACCTAAACCGAACTCCACCAACTGCAACAGACAAAAATAAGTGAACAAAAAACTGTATTGTCCCCTCCTGGAGAGTTGGACTCGATGATATCCTTGTGGGTCCCTTCCAACTCAGGAAAGTCTATGAAATAATTCTTCCTCAGTTGCCCAAGGTAAAAAGCAGCAGTTTCTGGGTTTTGGGAATCACAGCAAGGAAATCCCATCAACGCTTAGACGGGAGACACAAGCTAAGGGGCAGCAAACAAACACCCTGTCAGCTCCACACCCAGCCAGGCCTGCTGTCCCACTGCACAGCGCCACGAAGAAACCAGAAAATGCTGCTTTCACTCAATTGCTGAGAAAAAGCCTAAAACATTTGCCCTTCACCTCAGGTGCCAGAAGAGGAAGTGGCCGATCTTGCGGTTGGATAACGCCCTGTCCAGCAGGAACTTGGTTAATTCACAGTCTAAGTAGGATTCGTACTTGAGCACCTGGACGAGCTGCAGCAGGTATTGGAACACATCATGATCTCTGTTGGCAGAAGGGAAACAGAAAAGACAACCTCATCTTTCCTGCAGAGACAAGGCTGTCAGGCTTGTTCACAGTCCCCCTCAGCAGCCCTGGCCAGGAATAGAAAGGGGCTCTGTCCCCTGGGGATCACACTTACGTCAGCTTCTTTAATGAGTTGATAGCAAAGGAACCAACGTAACGGTCGGGAAAGCTGAAATCCAGCAGCTCCAAGGCATTCAGGACAGGCAGCTCTGGCCAGGTCTGAAGCAGGGAAATCATCTGTAATGGCCAAAAAAAAAAAGAAAAAAAAAAGACCACAAGATTTTTACAACAATGGATATGAATCTGAAATTCTGCTGATGGAAGAGCAGCTCCTTGTGGTGGGTCACTATTTTTAGATGCCTCACAGCAAGTTTGCAAATACCAGGTCAAACCCTGAGGTGCCTTGTGCTGGTCTCTCATTGTCATTTAAGAATATCCAATCCAGATCCTATTTTTCCCATGAATTAAACAGATCTTTTTTCCCTTGCCTCCAGTTTCTTGAAGGAATAAATAAGACCTTGTTGGTTTGTAATAAATCTGGGACAGCCCACAGAGGCAAACCTCAGCTGGGAACAGAAAACCTTCCTTTGGGGCACCGTGAAACATCCCCAGCCAAGCTGGGCCCCCAAGCACAACACAGGAATGCAGGCACTGAAAGATGGATCAAAAAGGGAGTCCTGGCTGCCAGCCCCAACCTCCTCACCTGGGCAACATCCTCGTGCTTGTTCCACTTGGTGATGATGAGCAGCTTTGCCAGGGCCTGTGGGTACTGGTCACGGATGTCGTACCTCATCTTCCACACCAGGTCCTTCTCGTGCTCGTACAGCTCCGTGTGGCTCCTCCGCTCCAGGATCTCCCTCAGCTGCAGCTTCTGCTCGTGGGAATCACAGGAAAGAGCATACTCAGGGCTCAGTCTCAACCCAGAGGGCTTGCTCAGCTCAGAGAGACCCTGTAGGACTGGGGCATGGCCCAGTTTGGTGGAAAAAGCTGGTGGGGTAAGGTGGAAACATCTGACTTGATCCACGAAACCACGTTTGCACGTAGCTGAAAAACTGATGCCAGAAGACTCACCTCCTCAGGATCTTCTGGTGCAGCTCGGGGTGGTTCTCCATTCCTCCCCAACTCCAGCAGCTGGGACACAAATAAAGAGTGTGAGGAGGGCTGCTCAGTGATTCTAGCTCACCATCACTTCAGGGATTTATGCTGTGTTAGAGGTCAGTCACTTGCCACCTCTGGAGAAGGGCACTTGCCACCTCTCACAGCGCAGCAGGACCCCTCTGCTCAGAGGTGTAACCTACCTGCCCATGCTGCCCCTGTCCTGGTGGTGACAAGAATGAAGGGATGAGTCCTTGCCCCAAAAAGGGCACATCTGCACTCCCAGAGAGCTCGTGAGCTCTGGGTCACTGAGCTCCAGGCTAACACAACCCATCCCAGATTCTCAGACCCGGGGAGTGTTTGCCAAGCAGTCAGTGCTGCCCGAGCCCCCCCTGCTCTTGCACAGCCTGTCACACCCCCTGAGCCAGACCCTGCACTGAGGGGAGCACACAGGCACTCCCTGGCAGAGCAGAGCCCCCTTCTCCCCTCTAACAGGCACATTTCTTCTTCCACTTGTCTGCCCAGTTGCAGTGACAGATGGAAAGCCCCCACCCAACACAACATGTTATCGCTCTGCTGAAAGGCAGGGAGCTGCCGGTTTTCACTCATTTCCCCTTTTATTCCTCTTCTTCCCTACAGAGCCTAACACTGCCTGCAGTTTAAAGGTAGCTCAGTTAAACCCATATTTTAAACAAGTTCTTGTCTATAAGAGCAACTTCACCTCAGTAATTCACAGCCCAGAAAACTATTCACCCAAAGGTCCATTAGTTAAGAGAAAAAGTCACATTTTCAGTTAGCAATATCAATTTATCAAGTCTGCTTGTGCCCAGGCCCTGTTGACAGCTGCCCAATGGACAGTGACACTGGATGCTCCCACCCCAGCACGGCCAGGGAATTCCAGTGCCTCCCAAAAAACTCTCCCAAGTGTCCCACCTGCTCGAAGGATGGGTAATACACAGGATGTGCTGCCACACTGGGGAAGCAGATGACCAAGGCTGCTGCACTCTCAGTGTTGGGGTTGCATTGCACTGTGCCCATGGGGTTCAGAAGTTCCCCTTTCTCGTCTGAAAAGCAAAGCACATAAACCCCATGGACCCAAAGGTGAAGCTTTTGGTGCAGAAAGCAGAGCACTACTGGCCCCCAGCTCTGCCACCAGGCCCTGACCAGCTCCTTCATCGCCCTGACCTCTCCCAGGTGAGGTGTACATGACAGCTGCAGGTCAGCAGCCACCCCTTGTGTCACATGTGCAATGCCAAGCATAAGGGCCTTCACCCTGGCAGGGCTCTGGATGCCACCACAGCACAGAGCAGTGATCACACAGGGTCTGCTGGTCTGAACTGGAGAGGGAGGCAGGACCTGGGGCATCCCTGCCTTTGTGAAGATACAAAACAAGACAGGAGCTCCATCTCCTGACATACCTGGGAAGGAGGACCACATGTGCAGGCAGCACTCCCCAGTTTTCAGCTGGTCCTTGTAGTCGAAGAGCATGACATTGACCCAGGCGATGGGACAGTCCTGCAGGGCACAGACAGCAGCTCATTTGGGGCTGTAACTGCTAAAGGGGGGTGAAGGGAAGAAAAGAACTAACAAGGAAGTGAGATATTCCCATCCAAAGGCCTCACAATATCCAGAAACCCAAAGTTATACAATCTTTTCCAAGTCTGCAAATCCCTACAGGCAGGGAACTTCCCATTCAAGAGTGTGTGGGCACCCCCTCATCAAAGAGTTTCTGTAAAAAATTATACCAAGGAGCCATCCTGCCTACCTAATGTTTAAGTTCTCTAAAAGTACAAGATGGCATCAAATTCAGGTATTTGCAAAACCTGGGGTCTTTTGTGTAGTGCTGAATGGCACCAAACACCTCCCACAAATATGGCTAAAACTTCATCACCTGATATTTTTCATAACTAAAGAACCTCAAAGTTTCCAGTGAGGCCTTGTTACTCTACACTCAATGATATTTGAAGCAGCTGTGACATACTTCCTATATTTCACAGTGTGGGGGGTGGGAGAAGAACCTTAATGTTGAAACAGGGAGTTCACATGACTGCAGAAAACTGGGCGAAGAATGCTAGAAATAGCTCATAATAGGGGAAAAAAGGCTTGGCTCCTTTGTACAAGAATAAACACTATTTGTAGGATTCAAACTTTATGCTGCCAATCCCCCACCACACCCCCAAAATAAAACCCACAAGCCCAAGCCAGGCTCATTTTGGAGGGGGGAGACTCCAGCAAGTGACGTGACTGGGACACGGCCAAGACAAAGAACCTGTCTCCCTGCTCAGCCCAGCTCCCTCCCCCAGAGCAGGCCAGACACAGACTCCACAAGTGATCTAAGCTTTCCTGCAGTCAGGTCCCCCAGATGGAACACTTTACCTCATAGCACGGCCTCAGCAACACCAGCACTCAGAGCACACCAAGGCTCGAGCACAGAAACCAACTGGAAAAGGGGTTACGTGGCAAAAACTCTACTGAGACCCACCCACAAAGGGCATCATGTGTGGAGGGAACCACAGTGACATGTCTTCTTCCACTGGGGCCTTCTAGAGAGCTCAGCAGGCTTACCCCAAAGGCCACCACAGGCTTGGTGGAGGTAACAGAGTCCCCACTTCCCTCTAAGGTGACAAAATGAATCACTTCCCAGCAGCCTCTCACAAACCCTGGAGTTGATTTGATTACACTAAGTATCTTCAGCAAAATCCCATCTGAGACATCAGCTCCTAGATCGCGGGGAAAAGCCAAACAAAACACCAGCAATAACCTTTTCTAACGGAGTAAATGGCAGCAAACCACAGCTCAGAGCCTGCCAAAACACAAGGCAAGATTCCTGGCGGATATAAGGCCCAGCAAAACAAGGATTCAGCATTCTAAATTCAGACATCTCCTGCATGATTTAGAGAAACACTGAAAGCCAACCCTCTGGGTGACATTAACCCTGTGACTCATTCAGTCAGCCTGAAAACACGCCTGTTTTTGTGGTAGTAAATTACTTAGTCCCACCTATCTGCTCTGCTCAGTCTGCAGAGAAAACAACATGCATGGCATTAACTCTGGGTAGGGAAAATTATTAAAATGAATACAAAATCAGGGTGCACTCTGACTGTAATCTGCTCTCACCAATCATTTTAAATGATTTCTGGGCACCTCACTCACAGCTGCAGCTCAATGTGTGGAAAAATCCTTTTATGCAGAGCTCAGCTCTAGTAAAGGTGATTTTAAACTAAAAGCTCACCAGAATGTATCCACCTTGTTAAGATCCTTTTAACAACTCAGCTAACCAGACTGGGTTTGTCTTGCCAATCAGAGCAGTAAGATTTCCTTCTGACTGCTTCAAAACTGAATATTATTCCAGAGCGGCCACAAACATCCAGCCTGTGGATGAATCAGATCTTCTGTCCAACAAAAGCCTCCAGCAGGAGCTGGGATTGTGCTATTCTAAAATAACAAAAAACAACAATAAAAAGGTCGATCCTGGTCCCGTCCTCAAAACATTTCCAGTCTGAAGTTTCCAACCCAGAAATTGGTCCTCACAAGCAGGATTCATGAGCTGTCTGCTGCTCCCAGACATGACTGCACAGTAACCCTGAGAACTGATGTCAGCCCAACAAAGCCCAGTGAACCTCCCAGCAGAGAAAGGGAGGGAGCAGAACTGCAACCAACATCTTCCACGATCACATTTGTCAGCCCCTCATTTCTCTGCACTCTAGTAAGGATGGCATGACTAACCCTCTCTCCAGGGCATGCTAACGGTGTTTTTGTGGCCACACAAACAATAATTTGCAGAGGAACAAATGCATTTGCTGCTCATAAAGAAAATTCTCACATACAAAGAGCTCGAGGCCGTGAGCTTCAGTTACAACTCTGGGAGACCTGGAATTCAATTACAGGCTGCACTTGGATCTAGTTACTGAACCATTAAGGGGCTAGAAGTTTTGGAACAGAGGTTAGGAAAGTGAGGAATATCCCTACCTCTCCAGTTAAGAAGCTCAAATCAAAAGCTTCCAAAGTGATTTAACACTTTCCATCCTCAGTTTGCTACATGTGAACAACAGTAACCTTGAAGAACCTGCACTTTCATTTTACCTCAAGCTTTGCCGTAACCAGTGTTTACATTCCTCAGTGTATTCCCCCTTCCTAGCTGCTAATTTGCTCCGCAGGGGATTTGCAGGAAAGACCTTATTAGAAAGAAAATGCAACACAGATGATGGTTTAACCTCAACTACCAAACAAGGAAGTTGCAGAGCAGTGAAACGGAGACACCAACACCACAAGTGATTCCTCTTTTAAGTGCAGTCAGATGCTGGGCATGTTTCTTAATGGCCTTTCTAGAGAAGAAGTGACACTTAAACAACCTTCCCAACAGGCAGCCACTCCTCAGCTTCCCGTTCCTGCTGGAGAAGTCGGCAGTTACTCTGTGAGCTCTTTTATTAATAGAAAGTCTCCTGAGAGCAGAGGGCCCTTTGTTCAGAGTGGTGCCCTGTGCCCTCCAGTCCTGGCAAGCCTGGCTCAGCCCCACACTGGCTTTACTTACAGCTTTCTTGGACTTCTTCTTGGTGGAACGTGCCTTCTTGGCCTTCTCGATGACGGCGTAGAGGGCGAAGCAGAGCCGGGCCATGCGGGGAAGGTCACAGATGTTGATGTCGAAGTCCAGCCTCTGCTTCCACACGGGCTCTGAGCACACATTCACTTCTGAGCTGGACACTGTCTTGCACAGCATCTCGTTGCCGTGGAACAGCCCTGCCTGCACCACCAGCTGAGGGAAGGAGAAATAAGGGAACACCATGAACCCGTGGGGAATCGCCTTGTTTGCTGAAGACACACGATTAGGAGAGGAGTGGAACTGGGCACCCTGAACAGGATGTCCTGCTCCTGCCTCTTTCCCAAATCATTGAGACATTCAGTTCTTTAGTCTTTATCTTTACTCAGCTTCAGGAAGGGCATTGTTATCTTCTTACTTAATGCAGACTTGCATATTGTATAACGTGATATATTTCTGCCCTGTTTGCTTCCTTTCCCAAAAGGCAGCCATTCTCCAGCTCCCCCTTCACGGCAAGCACCCTGCATATCCCAGGGCCCTGCTGCATCCTGCTTTCTGCCCTCACTTTGCCAGCCATCACCTCTCCCATCATTCCCTTCTCAGAGCTGCACTTCCAATCCTCTGCTCTTTGCAGCTTCCCTGTCCCTCCACACCACTGCAAAATGCCATCACCACAGGGCAGCAGCTCTGCTTGCTGTGCAGAAGCTTTGGCAGGGCAGTGTTTCTGAGGCTGGGCTTCTGCCTGGCCAGTTCTCTTCCCCTTCCTGTCGTGTTGCAGCTCAGAACCTGCCCAAAGGCTGGATGAAGCACCACAGAGGATCAGGTGAGATCACACTTGTGGCCACTGCTGCCCTCACCACACAGACACAACAGATGTGACGGGAAAAGCCCAAGTACAAAACCCCAGAGTGAGTCAGTACCCACCTTCATCCTCTCATCTGCATTGACCTTGCTGCCTTGCACCAGCTCGATGTAGAAAGGCTGCTCTAAGGACCAGAGAGAGCCATAGTTTGGCTGGAAAGAGAAAACAGTTCTGATCAGAAATAAATGGAACAAGGACCTCTCAAGCCAGCACCAGAACTCAGCTCCCATCACATGATTTTTGCTCCCACAGGAAAGGACATGAAGCCTGGGACAACCAGGGAAGTCATAGAGGGGGCTGGAAGGCTGCCTGGAAACTCCCACCTCTGAGACCCTTGCGAGGGACTCATCCTGAGAGAGGAGGGAGAACCAGCTGCTGTTCCCAGCCCAGGTCAGCACCTCCATCTACAGATGAGCTGAGGGGACCCCACGGGCCACTGTCCCCTTTTTACCTTTTTCTTGGGGAGCGGGGGGGGCTTGGGAGCCATCTTTGGGGGGCTGGCAATGCAGTTGGTCTGCTCATCCCTCATGGCAATGATGGCAGAGCAGTGGACCATGGTCAGGTGGGGGGTCAGCCCTCGGTGCAGGCAGCTGCGGATGTACTGCAGAGACAGAGGCAGGGGGGTCAGAGCCATCACACAAACCACAGCTGGCTGAAGGAGCCAGGAGAGGACACAGCAACAATCAAAATTCAGTTCTAATTTATCTCCTCTTGCTTCATAAGCCTGGGCTCACGTTGCCAGAGCTGAGAATATGAAGTGCCTTTCACAGCTGGCATTTCATCAGTGCACTCAAATGGCTGCATTAAGGGAAAACACTGAGAAGGGCTCAGCACTCCCAAGAGGAGTTTGCCCTGCCAGGACTACACAGCTTACAGGGTTACTTGCCCAGCTTTCAGGAAGAGAAGCCCCAGCCCACCATGCAAGCAAGCAAATACTTCCAGAACCATGGTCTATAAATGTATTTACACAGCACTTGGCACCCAGAGACAGGCTAAGATCACTGGCCCCCAAAAACATAGGGATTTGTTAAGCTGCCAGAAGTACCCCTTGCCCTAAATAGCACCCAGGTCCTGTCACTGACGTGCTGCACTCCTGTAAACAGCACTGTCTCTTTGCTAACATGTCTCAATCCATGCCCCCAGCGAGAGGAGGCCACGAGGGAACAGATTCTTTGATAAAGCAAGACACGAGGCTCACCTGGAACTGGTACAGGGGGTAGTTCCCGTAGAGATACTCCCACTTCCCGTTCACCTGCAGGGTGTAATCCTCTGGCTTCTGCAGCGTCTCGTGGCGGAACACGGTCGCCTGCTTCTTGATGGCATAGCTCATCAGCGTGATGGGGAACTCCTTCGGGGAGATCTGGAAGGTGAAGCTCTCCTGCAACCCCAACAACACAGCACAGGCCATCAGACACCAGCAAAGGGCTGGGACAGCACACACACAGGTAACAGCCCTCCTGCTGAGGACAAGGAGAAGGACAGGGAGCTGGAATCACACACACATCAGCCAACCAGTAGGGATGTTTGCCAAACTGGGCAGGAGCACTTTCAGCAGCGCAAGCATGAGGCTGGAAATCAGGAACTTCCAGCCCAGTTTAAGCAGAATCACCAGCTCACGTGGTTGCCAGTCATTAAAAACCTTCCCACTGTCACCCCAGCAGCAAGGCACAGGGTGGAAGGGTCACCACGTTCGAACACACTGCTCTGGAAGGCCCTTCTCCCTGGGCATGGCTCCTGCTTCATACCCGGGCACAACATGCAAAAATAACATCAATCAGGAGTAGCAGGCAATACCAGGGGCCCACAGGCAGCACAGGCTGGTGCCTGCAAGCAGCGTGTGCTGAGCATGAGCTGAGCAGATTCGTGAGCTTCCAAAGGAATGTGAATGATTTTGTGCTCCTCTCCTACCCAAAACCAAAACGTTTCCACCCCATTAACATGCAGCAACCTCAGCTACCAGATAATCAGTACACCAAAGGCATGTTCAGGAAGGGGAACAGCTCCCTTGGTTGGAGGCTCAGAGTCTCCCTCCCAACCATCTCCACAGGCAGAGGAATCTGGAGAATGAAGATGAACACATGGAAACACTGTCCACACACACATTATTCTGTCTCCAAATGCCCAAAGGGTCCCAAAGGGGAAGCACAAACCACCAAACACTGGCACAGAAAATTTTGTGCTTTACCCCTCCAGACTGGAACTTGACGTTGACGAAAATGTTCTTGGTGGGGGTTTGTAGAGAGCCAGTCCCAAAGCCCTTGGCCATAGGCTCCAGCTGCAAGGGGAAGTTGTACTCCATCCAGGCTGCCCAGCTGAGCTGCTGCCTCTTTGCTGCTCTCTCCTCACAGAACTGGCACATTTTGGTGCGGAAATCATTCACCTCTGGATCCTGAACAGAGTCAAACTCGTGCAAACCTGAGTGGAGAGCAAGGGGGAAAGGCAAAATGAGCATCTGCAGCCAAGGGGGGAAATGAGCCTTTTACTCAAGTGTCTGTGAAAGAGTCTTCCTGAACACGTTTAATATGTGGCCAAGAGGAGAAGAGTCAGCCAAGCTACCAGCAATCATTTATTTATGATTTACTATTGACCCAACTACCCCAGCCCTCTGCCAGCAGGAGGGATCCCCCAGCTTGGGTCTGCACTCCCACTGTGCCCTCACTGGACCCACTGGAGATCAAACCTGCTGATTCCACCTCCCGCATGAGCAGGGCTCCAGCAGAGTGTAGGACAGGAGCAGTCCCACCTACAGCCCCCAGCTGATGAGGGGGGAACTGACCTTTCCCAATGAGCAGGCTGATCTGGGAGTTAATGACCTTCTTGACCCTGTCCCCTTCCCGGGCCACGAGGCGCAGCACGGGCAGGAAGGGCTGGATGTCGCAGAGCCGCCGCTGCTCGTCCTCCAGCTCCTGCTGCTCGGCCGTCTGGTTGATGCAGGTGAACACATAGGCCTCGGGGTCACTGAGCATGTGGTACAGGGGCTCATACTGGGCGTGCTTCCACACCACCTGGGCCAGACAACAGCACAGTGAGCCCTCCCTGCGCTGCCACAGCTGCAGCTTCCCCGCTGCGGGTCGGTTCCGACCTCCGCTGTCACCCACGCCCTCGCTCTCCCAGGATACACCACTTAGGAAAGGCAGTGCACAGCCCAGCCTCCTCCCAGCACTCCTGGACCTGCAATCCCAGGCTGTTTCCCACTCTGGTGACTCCAGCTCGTGCTGAACTGCTCTGTGGGTTTATTTTCAAGTCCCTTTAACTGATCCTTTTCTCGTGCTTGCCATTTGTTTCAGGCAAGGTAAATCCCTCAATCTGATCCTCAGATCCCCCCACCTGATCCTCACAGAAAGCACCTGTGACTGTGGCCCCGTGAAACAGAGGAATTACTCACACTGGAAGCAAAACTTGGATAAGTAACTTGCCCCCAGTAACATGAAATCTATGACAAGAGCCAAGAGCTTTTCTCACATCTTGTCAACACTACCCAGTTCCCAAAGATCCTCCTCTCCCAGGGGACAGTACTCCCACGTGACTGTTCATATCCCATTTTTCACTCTCATCCTAAATGCCTGCTACAGACAAACCTCTGGAGCAGATGGGACTCTGGCTGTGACACAGACCTGTCACCCAGCAGCTGGAACAAGGCTGTTACCTGCTTGATGGTGCCCAAGCTGGCATTGCAGGGCACACAGAGGTTTAAGTATATTCCTGTGGGCAGCAGAAAGTCCACCTGGATGTTCTGGTTTTCCCCCTTGGACCAAAATTCCGTAGGGCAGTAGATGCCTGGGGGCATCCTGCTCACTGCTCAGCTACAACCTGCAAGCAAAGGGAAAATAGCCTGTTGCTGTTGACCACATATTATCTGCTCAATTCTGTGCTGGGCTCTGTTGAAAGTTAAAGTGAAAAATAACCCAAAGAAAGGAAGGTCAGCACAGCCTTATAGCTCAGGAAAACATGGACTTCAGTCAACTTCCCAGTCCGGTGTCTTTAAGCCACATATAACTACTGCATTTGCTTCTATCTGGGTGCAACCCTCTCTTAACCCCTTCTAGAGTGGGATTAACATCTACATGTGCATTTGAGAATGAAACAAAAGAATTATCTTTACTTGAGAACAAAGGCACTTGTCCCAACAGCTCATCTACGACCAAGCAGCCAAGAGAAACAGTGAGTCCCTACCCCTGGCTGTGTAAGGCAATCCTCAGGCCACATGCTCCAAGCTCCACTTTGTTTTTCCAGAGCTCAGTTCTAGTCTGCAAGAGGGAGAAAGAGAATTGTTGCTGGTTCCAAGTATGCATGCATTTTTATACACACAAACAAATATTACTCTGCTGTATATCCCCCCTCTACAAGCATCAGAAAGATGAACTTCAGGGCTCAGGCAACCAAAATAAGTTTGTTAATTCTATCTGCAGCCTTTCCCTTGGCAGGGCTCTACAATTTATTCTCAGTACACCCAAGGAATGCAAAGAGGAGAACAAGAATCTGAAGGCTCTCAGGTACAAGCTGCTGCTTTCAAACACAGGATGAAACAAAAGGCATCCACCAGAAACCAGTTGGACATTTCCTCTCTCAAAGGCATGTAAGACCAAAGTCAGAGACACCCTCACACTCCATCCCATTTGCCCACAAGCAAAATACTCCAGCAATAAAACTCCAGTTTCCTGCACAGATGACAAGCAGCAGAATGTGGTGTCCCCATGTGCTGGGGGAGACTGGGACTGGTGGCATTGGCTCCCAGCAGGAGACAGGGAGGTGGCTCTAACTAATTCTCCCCAAACACCTCAAAGAAACCAGCTCACCTCAATTCCCTCTCACTTACCAGGGTTTTCCACCAGGTCAGCAGAGGAACATCCCAGTGGTACAGCCTGGAAGGTGCTCCACAGCCAAGGCTTCAGCCTCCTGCCCTGAGCACTTACCCTCAGCCCATAAAACCAGCACAAAATTTGCTCATTCACAACTTAAAATACGGCTTTGCAGCTGTCAGTGTGGAAACTTTGGAAGAGGCTGAGCAATGTGCTGCTGGAGATTCGGGTCCCCCAAACCATGGGGTCCTGTTGGCAGCTCCTCCTGAGCCAGCCCTGTGCCTCAGCACGACAAGGAGCCCAGCAGCATCTTATCTGCCAGGTCCTGGGAGAGCACACCACTTCCCTGTCAGCGCTGAGGTCAGGATTCCCAGAAACATGAGCTATGTTTTATCTGTCCTGCTTCCTTAGTGCACAGGCTGTATCACACAGCCACCGGATAGAGAGACCGCAAAAACCACCCCCAATGTGCCTGAAGAGGGAGGGCACAAAAAGGGGGAGGAGGCAAGGTTCAAAGTTTGAATAAAGCAAAACAAGCTGGCCTTGTTTTCTGCTCATTAACAATAAAATCAGCAAGTTTCTGGCGTATCTGCTGCCTCAGCCTAAATCAGCAAACCACCACAACTCAAGTGACCAGCAGAGACAGTAGTGGCTGAACTGCTTCCTCCTGCTGAGGATTTCTACCTCTCACCACATCCCACTGGATACAAGGTGCCTGTCCAAGCAATGAACACTACAATGTCAAGCTCAAGTTCAAGCTCAATACCTTGTCTGTCCCAGCTCACGGATTTAGAGGGATGTAGAAAGGTTTTTCCGTATCCTGGAGTGGATATACCAAAGGAAGAATAACATTGGAATTTCACCATCTCTAACACATCATTTGCCAAGCCTCTCCCCTTCCTACTGCTAAATTCAGAATTCTCTTTTTGTTGAACCTCAGATCTGACCCAGTGTGACAATTATTATTACATGAGGCAAGCCCTGCATAGATTGGTGCTCCTGCACCACCTCACTTCCACCTTCCCTTTTGCCTTGGGAAACGGAACAGAGTTCTCCAGGCTGTAACCTTGTTTGCACTGTCTTGACCTCCTGAGTAAAAGTAACTACAGCTCCCTTTTCTCTGGGTCATTTTGCCACTTATGAATAGCAGCATCACTCCTTTTTGTCAGGGTTGTTTTTGAGATATACTCTGTCTTTCACTGCAGCAGCCTTTAAAAAAAAAACCAAAGGATTCTCCATTTTAACTGACAATTTTTAAAGCCCCAGCACCACCTCAGACTTTCATCCTGGTGGACAGATGGATTATTTTTGGAAATCCCATCCTGTGGTAGGGTTTGGGCCTCTAAGTCTGGTAGCCTGAGGTTCAAGTTAATCAACCCACACTTGACAAAGTAGTTTCCTGTACAACTTGTGTATCTCTCAGAGCCAGGGCAAGCCAGGGTGAGACAGAAGCTTGTGTTTTCGGCGGGTGTAAACCCACAGAACCAACCTCCCCAGGCACATAGGTTGTCAAAGACCCCTGCTTATCAACGCTGGGCTGCAGCCACCCACAATCTACGGTAAGACACCCCCAGTTCTCACTCTTCCTGCTGCAATAAACCCCAGAACATCTTCTTGCTAGAATACTTCCACATTCCCCCACCCACATCTTCCTACGACAGATCTTCCTCCCCCGCCAGCCACATCTCCCACAGCCCTCAAACACTGGTTTTGGGGTGCAAGGCAGGAGCAGTTCTGCCTTTTTCACCAGAAGGAAGCCCAGTGGATGGGAACTGGCTGTGAAAATGAGAGGCATGACCAGGTACAAGGCCAGGGGAGGGCCCTGCTGTGGGACAGGCTGTGCCCACCGAGCTGTGGGGCTCTCACAGCTGCTGCTCTCAGGCTGATGATAAACTCTCAAGCTCTCAAACTCTCTTGAGAGCTCTCAAGCAGCTCTCCAGCTGCAGGCACAGCATCCCTTTGGACCTCTCAGACCCTGTCAGAGGAAGGGAAGTGCTCCCTATCACCCAACACAGGCCCTAAAGCATGGAGCACGTGCCCAGCAGGAGATTCCCATGAGTCCAAACATGAAGTTGTTCCCCACAGTTCCCGGACAATTCAAGTGCATTCCCCTTTTTCACAGGTATTTCTGCTCCATGGAATATTTTTGTGAGGGAAAAGTTAAAAACCTGTGCAAGACAGACTTTGCCAGGAAACTAGGGATGAAATGCACGTGGAGCCATTCCACCCTGACCCCTGCCTCTGGCTCAGAGCAGCACAGCGAGCAACAAAGACTCCCGATAGTGGGCAATTGCTCCATAATCCCTCATTAACTCTGAGGTGTGAAGTCACTTCCCAGGGGAGCAATCAGGGAAGAGGCACCCACTGGTACTAATCACTTCCTTACAGTCCCTTGTGCAACAAACCTATCATACAATGCCCAGTCCTCTTCATCACTGGGCAGAAAAAGGGATGGAGGAAAATAATTATGAGACAAAATTCCAGTTTTCAGATGAAGGCAAGTCCACAACTTCCTCTGTCCCCTTTGCCTCAGTTCATTATTCACTTTGCTGCAGGAAAGCTACAGGCTGCTTTGCCCTCCTTAAGGTTTCCCCTTGCAGTAATTAGTGTAAAGGTAATAAATGTGTATCTTTACCACAAAGGAGAGCTAGCCAAGGCAGAGCTGATGTGCACATGGGACTAGTCCATGACTAGCCTGTTAGGACAGAAATAAACCCCCAATTTTACTAAATTTCATGTAGAAAATATAGGCACCGCATCAGTAACAGGAGGGAACACACCTGAGGCATATTTGCACTTAAAAGTAAATTTATGCAGAGCGTAACAGACACACCTGAGACTACCCAGCCAATATTTCTGGCATATTGCCATAAAACACACCAACACAAATTTCCCCTTATGAAGTCTGTCAACCACACAGCTCTGGTGTTTACAGCACGGGGCCAGCAGTGGCTGGCAGGATCACCCAGGGAGCAGCGCTGCCCAAAGCCCCGCGAGGCTGCACAGGCGGGCACGGAAGCTCTGACACCTACAGACAAATCACAAAATTACCAAACCCCAGGACCACCAAAACACCTCTTGAGTTTATAAGAAACAAGCAAGTGGTGTGCTGTGTGGGATACAGCAGGAAGCCCCTTTCTCTGCTGGCATCAGCTCTGCTGGGGGAAGGGGCCACGGGAATTCTGGTGTGCACATGTGTTCCACATGTCTTTGCCACACAGTCAATGGGCACCTGGCAGGTCTGAACCACCCCCGAGCTTTCTGTGAGTGTTCTGAAAATGTTTTAAGCTTGGTCTTGATTCTCTGGTTGGGGTCACAAGGTGAAACAAGTCTACCCTGCATTGTAAAATTAACCCACAAATTTCCCCCCTCCCAGGACAGACTGGGAACAGTCCTGCAGCAGGTAAGTGTGTCAAACTCTTCCTGCACGTGGGGGACTCCAGCCTTGCAGGGGACTCACCCCCAGTGCCAGTCACTTAATCACACAAGTGATTACACAGGTAAGAAAAAACATGTGTAGCTGCTTCCCTTTGGCATAACTGGCATTAATGAGATAGATTTTTGCTCTCATGTCACAGAGGTGTTTCCTTTACAACTTCCACTGATCTTCCTGTGAAATACAGATGTATTAACTTCTATTATTCTTCCTGTAAGATACAGATCTGTGTCCCAACTGTGCCATCAGGCCATCACTGCTCTCTTTCAGTTCCTGTGACAGTGTTGCACCTTCAGCACAGTCCCGAGTTGCACCAGAGCTCTGCCTGTCTCTGGTTCCTCCTTCAACACACACACACAAGCGCAAGACTCGGCTCGTGAACTGAGTGGGGAAAAACTGAGACCCCTTGAAAAGGTGTGGAGGAGCATTCAAACACTGAACAACCCCTAAAATCAAAGGCATTGGCTTCTGTACCTCCAGGGTTTGCTTCCTCTAATTCTAGTTTAAAATGTTCTAATCTCCTTTACTTGGTTTACTGTAATATGACTTCTACCTCTACGAAATATAAAAATCAGATAAAGGGTTTTTTTCAGGTTATCAGCTTCTGTTTGTGCATCGATCTCTCATATCCTGCCACACAATCCCCTGCACTGATTCATTCATTCTTTCAACAGCAGTTCATTGTTCATCCAGCTCTACATGGCAGACACATAGTTATGTTGGTTTGATGACGCCTTTTATTAGATTTCTAAGCCCCTGATTAATCACTTTTACTTACATCAACAAATAGACCGATGTGGATGTACCATGGACTCTACCCAGGATACCTGGGCAAGGGATGACAACACACCCCCCTAACTCTTCAGGCCTCTGAGACACTACAGAGCATCCTCTTCCCTACCAGAAGGGCTGATAAAAAACAGCACTTAAGTCCCAAAAATCAGCATCTTCTGTGCATCAAGAGGTCACTGGAGAGCCATGGATTTTCCCACCTTCCATGGAAGTGTTCTGGCTATGGGGAAACTACAAAGATCAAGCTTTAAACTGGATCCAAAGACTCCCTTGGCTTGTGCCCTTCCCTTTATGAAATAAAGGCTTCTTTACTTTGAGCTGTTATATTACTCAATGCCTGCCTTAGACACACGCACACACTCCCACAAAACAGGCTCATGGGGAAAAGTAATGGGAAGCAGAAGTACACTAATGTGATCTGAACTGGAGCTAACCTTGTTTGTGTGCAGGGCTGATGATGGAAGGGGTTGTCACTGCAGAGATAGGAAAGCAGAATGGACACGTGGTGATAACAACAGGCTGCAGTTCCTGGGGCTCCCAGCTCCAGAAGGAGCCTCAGAGCAATATGCCATTGTCCAAGCTCAGCAGAACCTTAGATCCAACCAGATGGAACAGCCAGAGGGAGGGAAAGAGGAGCTCAGGTAAAGCAACCTAAGAGAAAAGGAGATGTAAAGCCACACCTCATCCTGGGACTAAAACCAGTATCACCAGAGAGAGACAGAGGAACATCAGGGAGTGAGAAAAGCATCTGATGGGAGACTCAAGAATCTTGTTCTGGTGGAAACTTCCAATCAACTTTTAGGCAAGCTCACAGTATTGCCTGAGGAACTGTCTAGTAGGAAACACTATATTTAGTGGTTAAAGCAAGAGCTTGAAAACCAACAACGTGTAAAGTTCCATTCCCAACCCTGACAATCATTTGATGCACAACTTCAAACAACGAACTCCTCTGTGTTTCAGCTTTCTCACGTGCTCAAGTGCAACCTATAACTCGTGAAGGATGTTGTAACCCTTAAGTGCTGGCAAAGTGTTTGTGGCATCCTTGCACTCTTGCTATTACTGCTCATGCGGGCAGAGTCTGGGAGTTGGAGGAAGTTGTGACAAATAAAAGCTTCCAGCTGAAGAGGTTGCTGAAATTAGGCTTTTTCAACTGCTCCCATGAGTGGACAATGCCAGAAACCCCCCAGGTGCATCTTGTTGGTGAAAACAAAACTAAGTCATGCATTTCTAATGACCTCTATCACAACATTCAACTTTCTTTACTTTCAGGTTCCCATCTCGGGCACTGTGTTTGGGTGTTAAGAGGCTCTCTTCAGAGAGCTCTTAAGAGACTTCCTCATGCCCTGCCAAAAACACAATCCAACCGACAGCAGAAACACACACGGCTATGAGCAACTGAACTCCTGCATCAGGGAAGGGCTGAACGACCAGATGTTGCCACTCCCCAAATCCGGGAGTGACAATTGTGTTGACAAGGTGCCATGAGTCCAAACCTCACCGGTAAAGGCCTGGCAGACACCCCAGCAGGGCAAGAGCTCACCACCTCCCCGTGGGGTGGACCACTGGCCAAAACAGCCATCCATCCATCCATCCATCCATTCTTCCATCCATCCACCCACCCACCGTGACACCGAGCAATTACTGGCCACCGCCACAGCCGCTCCTGGGAGGGGGGGGGACACGGCGCCAAGGGCGACCCTCAAGCAGCTCAAACCCGCGCACCACCCGCAGCTCACCGGGTTCGGAAAGCCCCAATTTCCATAAAGCAGAAGCGCTTTTACCCCTGAAGAACAACGCTGCTCGCTAAAGGAGCCCGGGCAGAGCCGGGATTTGCCGCAGCCGGCCCGGCAGAGCCCCCCCAGCACCGGGAGACCCCGGTGCCGCGGTGCCCCCGCCGCTCCCAGCCCCGCTCCCCTCATCCTCATCCCCATCCCCATCCCGGCGCTCACCTGCGCTGGTGCCCGCGGTGCCCGGGGGGTCCCCGGGGGCTCCCGGGCGCTCCCGCGCTCCCGGCCCGGCCCCGCCGCCGGCACCGCCCCGGCACCGCCTGCAAAGGGGCGTCGGGCACCGGCTGCGAAAGGGCCGCCCACCGGGTCCGCCCCGGCTCCCCCGCACCCCGGAACCCCCGCAGGGCCGTGCGGGGGCCGCGCTGGCCCCGCTCCGCGCCGGGGATGCGCTGGCGCGGGGTGAGCCCGGCGCGGGTCCCGCAGCCCCGCAGCGTTCAGCGCCCCGAGAGCCGCTCCCCCGCCGGGCGGGCAGCGGGAGGGGGCCCGCGGGGAATGCGGCGGGAGGGATGGAGCCCGGCAGCCGAGCGCGGAGGGTGTCCGGAGCGTGACATGGCTGCCACCCTCCTGCCGCAGCGCCGTGTCCCCGAACCGCACTCGCTGTCACAGGGAGCGGCTGCGGGGGCTGCGGGGCTGCGCGACAGCACAGCAACCAGGGCAGGTCCTCAGCACCTCAACACGCATGTACGTGTAAAACTACTCACACAGCAGATGTGAAACGGTTTGGGATTCATTCCTTCCCTGGAAAGCCCTCCTTTGACAGCCTCAGTCGTGCGACTGTTCTTCCTTCATCTGAAAAAGTGTTGTGCAACGAGGATGGGGAAGACCCCAAATCCCAAAAAGAGAGTCAAGTGGATTTGAGGAGGAGCACAAACACCTCCAAGGCAGGCAAGGTACCCCTGGCTCCGAGGTAGGGGTACCTCCTGGTGTTCCACTAGCACCTGCTAATCGTGGGAGTGGGAACAAGCACTCCTTTACGTGCTGGATGCCAAGGATGTAACAGGGTTATACACCCATTTTTTTTCTCCCTCCAACCTGTTGTACAGGTCCCTTGGCCGCAGAGGAAACCCACCCAGGCACCTCCCACCAGTGCAGCACCCCAAGGTGGCCCAAGGCTGGAGACTCCTCACACTCCCTCGGGGCTGCGAGCACCCTTCACACAGAGCAGCTCTCCCACTCATCACGGGAAATCAGTGGTTCCAAAGCAGCAGCAGATGGGGATCTGGAATGTTTCTAGTGTTCAAAGACAATCATTCCTCTCTGTCTCGTTAAATTTTCGGCAGCAATTAGATGCCCAGAGACCATTTGTTCATTTGAAAAATTCTCTCTTTTTTTTCACACGTCTCCTCTGAAGCGCCCACTGTATTTTGGGTCACAAATGAGAAAAGATTGTGAGTGTGGATTTGTGATTTTAATTATTTCACTGCCTCCCAGGGAAACAAACAATCCTGGTACAGGACGTGGTTGGTGCTACTGTGTCACCCTGACTAGTCCTGTAATTTTAGGACTCCCGGAATCACCATTTTTCCTAAAGCTTCTGCTGCTGGAGGCATGTGATTAAGGTATAAATTCTTTTTTTTTTCCATGTTATCATCCAAGAAAAATTCATTATTCTTGCATTCTGACTCATTTTTTTCCCTGAACATTACTAGTTGGCAACACAGATATCTTGCCATCAGTACAAAATGTGACTGTTGAAACATTTGTTCTTCTACTCCATTTGAATCTACTATCGTGCCTCCATGTGACCTTTTAACGCTCAGAAATTGTCTATTTTAAATCATCAGCCCTGACATGTGTTGAAGATATTTTTAACAGACTGTTTACAGGAATTCTGGTTTCTGTTCTGCAAATTTTTTTCCCCTTTTCAACAGCTTTTCTATTCACCATCTCCAAGTTTCACATGTAGGACTGTGCTGAACACTGACAGGGCATTTGCCCACCTGGCCTGTGAGAAGTTGGACACCAGAAACTGTTGGAAAGGGGAAAAAGGGCCCGAAAGTCAGAAAAATAGTTTGCAACCTGCTAGATTTAAGATCCGAGACCTCCACGGAGAACAGAAGGGAAGGGTATTAGTTGTTTTTCCTATGTGTTACTGAGAACCAAACAGTGCTGATGCGTGTGAAGAGAACACTGGTGAGAAGGGCAAGTGGCATCCACGTGGCATTATTCCAAGTGCACCCAGTGTGAGGGACGTGCAAGGCATGCCAGTTCACAAAGACCATCTCTGCTGCATACCAGCCTGGTTTAAATTTACCCAGAGTTGTTCCTAAAACTCTGAAAGGTTAGTTTTGTGTTCGCAGCTCTCGGGTTCTCTTGACACACACAGTGGCATGTGCTCCATGGCACTTCAGCTGGTGAATCTGCCAGAAACACGATTCCCTGCTCCTGCTGAGTCAGGGGGAAGCCACGTCCTGCTTGGGGAAGATGCAGACCCCAGCCTGGGATTCACCACTGTCAGACCATGGAGAAATTTAGCCCATGTCCCCAGCCTAGATGAGACAGCTGGTCAGCATTTGGAGGAACAACAGCGGGAGAAAGAAGAGGATGACGACAAGTAAGTAACGTAACCACAACACCTTGGTGTTTACAGGAACACCCAGCAAGAACACTTCCAACTGCCAGTGGAGCACCTGGAGAGACAAACACCCTGCCCTCCCTCCCGGGTCCCAGGCCATTTGTGCCATGAACGCAGAGATGTTGGCAAGTTTTGCGAATAGTAACACTTTCCGAAGCTGCTTTCGCCGCTTCCACTTGCCAGGCTAGAAGTCACCTCTCTCATCCTCCCCTTTCTGGGGCAGGGGGTAAACAAACAAACAAACCAAGCCACCAAACCGGCCGCATTTCTTCGTGCCACAAGGCAAACAGGAAGCCCCGGCAGCTCTAGGAAAGTGGGGGCTCTTTGCTCCATGTGGTTAACGCGACTCAGCAGCGGGAAACCGCGCCTGGCTGCAGCTCCGCTCCGACACGGCTGGGAACCTGCTCGTGTTTAAAAGTCAGAGGAGGGTTTGGGTTTGGTTGTTTGTTGTTTTTTTTTTTTGGCAACGAGATCTGAAATAGGATCGCAGCCACACGAAGTGTGCAGCACTGATCCAGGCCGGCTGTCCGGGGGGAGCAGGGAGCTCACCTGTGTCAGAACAGCTACAGGACACATCCTTTGCTCAGAAAAGCTCCTGGCCAAGCCAAGCTGCTTCAAGGTTTGACTATCAGTTTCTTTTTACATGTTACACAAAAGCTCTCTGTTCTATAGCACAACACCACACTGCTACAGGCTCTTGGATTTCTTTAAACACACACACACATATATATATATGTATATATATATATTTTTGGGGTACACAGCAATGTGCACACCAAAGGGACATTAGGATATCAGGATAAACTACACTAAGTATTAATGGCACCTCACAGCCTCCAGCCTCTGTACACATTCATTTTCGTATTTTGAGCTTTCCAGTTCTTCACTTCAAATAGTCAGAGCTGCCACAGCCTTACAAATTCCAAGGAACTTCACAAACAACTTCATACTGCTGCATTAATACTTATTCAAGTAGGACAGAATGTAAAAGGTGAGGGGAGAACTTGATGTTCATCACTTTGAAAATCAGTGCTAACGCTCCGAGGAAAGCGTTGACTAATCTGAACCAACTCCAGATCCAAAACCTCCTAAACTTCATTGGGGAAATTCAGATATGAAGTCACAATTTTAATGTCAAGCCCCGTATGACTATTCCTAGAGCAGTCAGCAGTGTGGTGGGACATTAGAGATAACACAAACTGCTCAACTTGCCAGAAGGATTATCAAAGCAAACACTCATCCCAGGGAAACCGAGCTTAGATCTAGCACTGATGCGACAGCACCAACCTAGTTTGACATAAATTCCTGTTCTTTAGGAATACAGCACTACTAACAATAAATAATAAATAGAAAATGTTGCTAATATATTCAGAACTCACACACTTTCATTTGTACTGCTTTAAACACTTAAATAGCATGTACTGTAAACTCTGTGTGCCTCTGGCTCCACAAGACTGGCCTGTCCCCTGCTAAGGACAAGGCAGGGGATGAACACCAGGTGAGGATATTTAGGGAAACAAACCCCAAAGCATCACAAACATCCTTAGCCAACCCCAGGCAGATTCTGTTTCCCTCTATTCTTCACCTGTGCCCAAGCAACCTTGTCAGGAGGACATTTCTCTGAAGACAAACGTGACAGTTATTTCAAAGCTCAGACTTCGGGACAGCTGAGGGCACGGTGGTATAACATGAGCTGTGTTTCTTTCAAGAACAAGGCCACAGTTTGCTTGTTGATGTTGCCACAAGAGAGATTTCCGAGGCCAAAACCACAACAAGGCCTCAGCGTGTTTTTCTCTTTGATGGACATGCATTCAAACAAAAATGCCATTAAGCAAAGTCTTTCCCCGAGCAGTAAGGAGCTGATGGTGAATTATTAGGGGGTGGGATTCAAGGACCTGAGCAGCCTGTTCAAAAAGCCTCTGAAACAGTGTCAAGCCAAAATGACAGAGAGAAGGGAGAACAATGACAAAAGATACTCTGCTCTCTTGCTGAAGGCCAGAGTGGCCTAATTTGGTGTCCTTGCCCAGATAAAAATATTGTTTTCTTTGTGTGACTACGCATTTAAATGAAGGATACTGCAGACTGGAGAACAGTGCATTCCTCCATGATTTCCCCACAAATGTCTGCAGAGGAAAAAAGTAACAAGAATTGACCCAGGTTAGCTGCAGAGAGCAGCTGAGATTCCCATCTTGGTCATCAGCAACACCACAGGACTTGTACAGGAGAAAACTCCCTGGAGGCAGTTCTGCGACAGAATTATCAAAATGAACCTCCTCGGCTGCTTCTTCATCAGAATTTCTAAGTTAGAACCTCTGCCCATGCCAAATTATTGTGCTAAGGAAAAGAGCACGTTCTGTTAAGTGCTGGTGTTGCAAGCAGCACATCACCCCAGGGAACAGGGTGGAAGGTGTTGGTTGAATGTGAGAGAGGAGGAGCGGCTGCTGACCCAGTTCGGCAAGAGATGTGAGGCTACAGCTAAGTCAGGGATATGGGGTGAGGTACTGACTGCAAAAATGCAGGACAAAATGGTTTGGGGGGAAAAAACCCCCACAAACACAAACCGACACCAACAAAAAATCCCCAGCAAAATTACACACCCTGCTGCGAAACCCCAAGACTTGCAAGGACAGGACCTGGAGTAAGGTGCTCATGGGTTACTCCTCACACTGTGCCGATGCCATGGATTTTACTCCACCAGCTTTCTCTGAGTGCAGAACACAGACAAGGTTACTTTGTGCTCCACGGGGCATTTTTGTGAAGCTTTGCTGTTTGTACAAGTCACTCGAGGCCTTTATCTGGCGGTGCTGCACAAGTTCAGAGCATCAATAGTGTGTCCACACAAAATATCACTTCCTTATCGCTTCAGAACATCCCTGCGAACACACACAGAGAACATTTCCCCCCACACAAGGAATGCTGCTCAAAAACTCACTTCTGTTGAAGATGTTTTTTTGATACAAAACCAAAAAATGTCAGACACAGCTGGTCAGAAGCTCCATCCCTTTTCTGACTCTCGGTTCTTCAGGAGGGACAAACAACTTGATCTGAGTGATCTATAAACCCACAAATTTCCATTATGAATTGTAACTGCCTATTTAACTAAACCACCCTGTTTAATCTTGAAATTACTCTGAGGGGATTCTGGATCCTTTTCTGTGCTGCCAGAAGAAAAGCAGCACTCAAGTCTTCCCACACTCAGAACTACAGTTCAAGTTCACATGAGCGTTGAGTTCTCAAAAAAAAAACCCAAACATAAAACCAGACCTCAGTGATAAAGTCAGAGCACTGAAATGAAAGTCCTTCATCCAGTTTGGGAATTTTGGGGGGTCTTTATTAATTGTTTCCAGTAAGACCGGATCTTGCAGGCTCTTGTGTGGGTGGCTGGCTGGCTGCACACGAGACAGATGCAGGTGCCTGACTGCGCTAAATATTTTGCACAAAACTGGTGAGTTTGTTATATTTCAGTGGTTTTTGTTTAGCTTTATTTGGCATTTAAAATGTGTATTCCAAACTAAGCAACATTCAGAACCCAAACAAATACACTCTCTGCATGAAAATCAGAATATATGTATCATGTTACCAAACGAGGTGGATGCCAGTGACGAATGCTTCAAGAATTTTTTTAGCAGCCACCTGAAAAATCACTTAAGAGTCAGAAATTAGTAGCAAAGGCCACTGCATGAGTCATCCGTGACAACAAGGAGAAAAGGAATGTGAAAGGAATTTTTTTAAAAATATTTTTTCTAAAATGAGAGATGGCTTTGGCTGAGAGAAAATTATTTTTACTGTCACCAGAGGAAAATTTCCATTTGCAAACAGGGGAATTTCCACCTGAGACATATTGATGAAGACTCATTTGCATAGCTGGAGGTAAAATTGCTTTTACCCTGGGAACAGTGTTGAAGGAAAAACAAACTCTTTTCAGCAGCAGGAAAGTGCAAGATTTTTGTACTTAAATTTTGGTCCAGGAATAGATAATGTTTGTTTTCATTACGTCTTTAAAAATATTTACAGAGAAGAGAAGATGTACTTCACAGAAGTGAACAGTCCAGCCAGCTTAAACAGAACCAGGACTGGGAAACTGGATTATCTGTGTAAAGCACTGTGTGCTCCAAGGGTGAGTGTGCCTCAAAACATCACATAAAAAGCTCTGTTGTTTATTATTACAGCATCATCATTGAAAATGTGGCAGCAGCTCCATGTGCAGGTCTCACCCTGCCCCTTTCCCTGACACCAGCCATGCTACGAACTCCCTGCCTTGGTTTCCCTCTCAGCTCGGTGGGAACAGGAATATTTAGTGTTGGGTCCTTTAAGAGATCAGCATTTTTTCACCCACCCTTGTCTTTATTGTTGGATTTTCTGCTACTCCTACATAAAGGAGAAAAAACAAAATATCACAAACCAGCAAAGTCTTTAAAAATCAGTCTTCTAAAGCCAGAGAGAGAGGGGATAGCATGGAAGACCACACTACTTATTTCAAGGAAAATATCTGAATAGCTTAAAATTAAGGGAAAAAAAAGAGTCCCACGCACTGAATTGATACTTTAGCTGAGTCTAGCATGTTAACTAAAGCATCTACTGCTAAATAGATAATAAACCAGTCCATATTCATAAACAAAACTGAATATTAATTCAATTATTAAATCAAGTGAATCATGGCAGTTTCCATGTGCAGTTTTAATTGCTTTCTAGAAGAGTCTGCAGTCTCTCTTCAACACGTGTACATTTTACACCCCTTAGGAACGAGGCTTCATCTTGGTGACTTTTCCATTGTTCCAGAATGGCAGTGATCTAACACAGATTACAGAGCTTACACACCTTTGCACACACAGTGCCTGGCTCGGCTGGAAAACTGTAAAGATTTTAGATTGAATTTGACACAACTTTATTTCCACCAGGTCCTCAGTAACCACTGTCTGTATCAGCCACTGTCTGTATCAGCACATCAAGCTCACAGGGACTCACTCCCCTTTTCTCCTAAACAGGAGGAATTTCTGTACTATCCAGTCCCTTTTCTAAGAGATCTCTGCTGGAAGCTGCTCTGCACCATCACAAAGACCTCAAGTCCAGCTTTACCCCGACAGTAAGAGGAATCCACCATCAAACACAAGCAGCCATAAAGCACCTGCAGCCTGTGGTGCTGGGGGGGCTCAGCGAGATGATAACTTTGCATTGAGTTTCCTATTTTATTTCCTTGCTACCTGCAACAGGAAAAAACTCAGCCTCTTGTTTCCTTCCTCCTACCCACTTTCTGTTGGGGGTTTTGAGTGACTGCTGTAGATTAGCTGCAGTCAGGAGCCAGATTTTTCAATTTGTCCTCCTCCTAAAGGCCATGGGTAGAGACACAGAGCAAAGTCTGCTGGATAGAGTGACAAAATGACAGGGGTAAGGAGAGCACAGTGACAGACACACGGGGTTAGAGCTCACAGGCAGCAAGAGGATCGATGCTTGGATGCTGACAGCATGAAACCAGGGGCACAGCCCTGTCAAAAAGGAGATGGATTGAGCACAACTCTGGCAAGGTGATGCTTTCAGAATTAGTGTTGGAAATTTAATGGGAAAATGTAGTGAAATCTCTGCTCCCACAAGCACCAGCTCCACAGGTCTGTGCTGTTTGTAGAGCACAGTGATGTTGCCAAGCCCCTCTGCTGTGTGTGACTTTGAGAATGAAACCACCCACCATCCACCCAGTCATCCATCCTTGAGCCCCCTTGGGAAACAAGATACTCACTCAGCCCTCTAAAGAAAAGTTTGCAAAGAAAAGGGGCCTTTAAAGACATTCCTCTCCCCCCTGAAAAGCCCCCAGAAAATCCCACCTTTTGAGTGATTCCTTTGGTGTCAAAAGCAAAGGAACTCCACCGGCCCTTGGCCTCTAAAAACACACCCTTCCTCTCCTCCTGGACTTCTCTTTTTGCAGAAACATTTCTATTCCTGTGCCACTTCCCAGCCTGTCACACTTGTCTCTTGGCTCCCGCCCTGAAGGCAGACCAGTGCCCTCTCAAAGCACAGAGCTCCTGGTGGTGCCATATGGGCTTTTACTGCCATTACAGCACCCACTTACAGCCCTTTCACTGCTGACGGGTCATGCCCTGACTATTCCTCCAGCGCATTATTTATTTACCGTTCTTCCCTTCCTTCAAAGCTTTATTGATTGCTGTGCTTGCTCTGCGTGTTCCCTCTGATGGGAAGTCACACTCAGCAGTGGGGGGACGGACACCAGCACCACTGCCTGTTCCTGAAACACCAGGGAGCTTTACTCTGTGGTCACATGAGTATCCACAGAGCAAACTTTTACACTGGAGTAGCTCCCTCAGATTAGCAAATGACAAAAAACCCAAACCAATCAACTCCTCAAAACCCACACCTCTTTTTTTTTTTTTTACTGCTGAATCAGAACCAGCAAATCCTACAGGGATTTGAAATGTGTATCCCTCCTCTTGGCAAAACAACAGTACAGGCATCTGATCTTATTTACCAGGATGGCTGAGCCCTCATCCCCCATGGCTCCTGTCTTTACTGAACCTTTGTCTGGTCTCATCTCTGATAATGGACACCTCAGCATGTTTGCTGGTAACAGATTTGTCCCAGGCACTGGGAGTTGCTCAATCCACAGCATCAGAGCATTTTTCCCTACTCCTCTTCCTGAACCTCTTTTATGGGGTTCCAGCAGACTGGAGGAGGGAAGGCAGCCAAACATCTACTCAACTTACAAACGACGAAAACCAGCACGTGAAATCCTGCTAAGCTGCAAAAAAAGTGAAGATGAGAACACCCAACAAACTTGCACAGAACTGCTGACAGAGCCAAGTCCCTTCAGTGCCCTTCAGCCACCTTAGACAGCAGTGACCAGCCACGTGGCAATCAAACCCTGATTAATTTTTGATCACCCTCTTGATGCTCGGTGTTTCCAGCTTGCTGACAGATGGCTGTGCCTGCTACCTTGGCTGTGCTTTGGAGACCTTCTAGCTCCAGGCTGGCACGGGCAAACACATGTCCTGCCCACATGTGGATTAGCAAAGACCGGATGAGCCCTGCAAACAGTGCTCCCAGCATGTGGGTCCAGGGAAAGTGGCCTTCCTGCACACTGGCAGCATCAGGAGAAGACACCGAGTGTGAGTTGTCCAGCAGTCCTCCCCCACTTATTCCCTTGGGACCAGTCCTATAGCAGAAAATTAAAACCAGTCACACTGCTTCTCTTATGTCATTAAAAAAAAAATAGAGGAAGAGGCCATAAAAAAAACCCAACCAGCAGCAAAACTGATTCAGAAAATGATGTTTTTCTCTGCTCTGAATGAGGAGTCAGCAGCTCTGATTGCATGTCTGCAAATTCCCCCAAAGTTTCCCTGAAACTTTCCATTACAGAGAGGCAACTGAGCTCTAGTATTAAGTTTATGCTGATACTTGTTTATTTACCTCAATGAAGAGTATCTGTTAGATCTTATCATGGCTGAGTGAATCACCCTCTACTACATATGTGTAGTTGGCTCTCCCCAAGGGAAGGAGCCCGGCAGCAGTTCTCCAGATTGCAAGTGCTCTGTGTTAAAGGGGCTTCTCCCAGCACTGTTTTTTCCTCCCCTTTTTTGGCTGGTTGCCTTCACTGAAGAACAAAATTCTGGTGGGAGGACTGAGAACAGCCAAGTGACAGGCTGTTTCCTCTAACACACAAGGCAGTTGTAGTTTTATGCTATCTGTGTGCATCACAGACTTACAAAAACCAAAAGATCTGCTTAGGTAACTCAGGAAAATATCTCTGCCAGAGCTCGCAGGGCAAGGAGGGAGCACCTGCTAAATTCTAGGCAGAGGTCCCTGGAAGATTTGTCATGGGAAACCGAACCAGGAAGGATAACAACCCTGGGAATTAATCTGGACGACATGAATGAGCGTCACCATGAAATCACCAGCGACCAAGCGACATCCAGCACACAGCAGAGACTGGCTGTTAAATCTTATTAACTGTATCCTTGTATCACAGCAGACAGCTCTGCCCACAGATCAGACACCACAGCGTTACACTGCAAAAATCATTCATGTGCCTGCTGGTGGCTCTGGAAGGAACTGTAGAATGAGGGAGAAAAAAGGAATCCTAATGGAAATCTATTCCTGTCATTTAGGAGCCTGGATTAACCAGCATTCTGTCCTATCCCTTTGCAGCCCTGGTACCAACTCAAATATGGAAAAGCCAGGCAACCTTCCTCCACAAACACTTGCACCAGCTGTGCTCCTCTCCCTGTATCACTGCTCACATCTGGCACCACTGGTAACTACTGAAAAGCCACAAAAATGGTACTTAATTTGCAGGAGCCTGTGGTGGAAGCAGCTTGAATGAGAGGATTCCCCCTCCCTCCCTGCCCTGCTCTGCCTGCAAAGTTCATACATTATTTTTCATCTCTCCCCAGGCACTGAGTGAAGGGGTATCTTGCCCCATTCCCCTTCCTTTCCCATCCCCAGTGAAGTCCTGTCTCCCCGTGCTTTGGCAGCTGTTTTTCCTTCTCCTCCCGGCCCATTTGCCTGCTGTTGCCTTGCTAATTATTTTTACAAGGCTCAATAATTGATGCAATCTTTCCCATTTTTCATCTCCTTCCTACAGCACTGTCAGGCAAGCCAGGAACTCCTCCAGCAGCTGTGCTCCCTTGGCTGCCCACCCACCTCCTGGGGAGAGGGACCAGTGCCAGAACAAGACTCTGCAGCCTAATCCTCTATTTACCTTTCTCTGGACTCAGCAACTATTATCCAGAGGAGCAGCTTTTGAAGTCACTTAGCAACGTGCCAGCAAACCAAAGCTCTGATGTCACCAGCAAAAATAGCATCTCAGAAACACCCAATTGTCTCATGCCTTGAACCAAAGTGTCTGTGGCCATGCAGCTCAGTTCCTCAAAAATTGTTGCTTCTGGAGAATTTGTCTTTGACCCACTGGCAGACAAAGGAGCAACACAGCAATTTCAGGTTAAAAATAATCTTCCATTCTGCAATAATCACACTGATGAGAGCACAGGGCTCCTGGTGCCTCTCTAAAGCACTTGGCGTTGAACGGGAGCACAGACCAGATGCTGAAGTGTCACGGGTCTATATTGAGGAGCAGTTCCCTCAACCCCTCAAGTTATTCACCTACAAAGACGAATTACAGATTTAAAATAGCTTTCTTCACATTTTGCCTCTTACTGATGGTCAAACAGGCCATTTGCCCCCTCCCAACACAGAGGAGAGAAAACACGGCAGTAAATACAGGAATTACACCAACAGCAACTTCTCTGGTTTTTTATGAATGCTGTCAGGCCTCTGAAAAACAGAAGTCACAGCTCTTGAGAATTGTCAATTCTTTGCTAATTGCTGCCTGGCTCTCAGTTTGGAAACCACTTCTCTGAGCAGTTCACTGTTGCCCAGCCTCTGTTCAGGCTGCCAGCTGCCCAGGCTTGTGGGAAGGTGGAGCAGCTCCTCACTGCTGCACTCCAAACCAGAGGCTTCCCCATTTCACACACTCTGAGCAAACCTACACTGCCTGGTGGGTTTTGAGGCACAAAATCCCAGATTCTGCAGGAATCAGCACTGGTGGTTCAACGTCCAGCTTTGTTCTGGCCCTGAGCACGTCTGGCTGATTGTCACAAGATCCCTAAGCACAGGACACGTTCCAGTTTTGTCCATTCAAGAGCAGCTTGAGGAAGACAACTGCCAAGGAGGAAAATTAATGGATAGTTCTGCTGCACAGCACTGAGCAGCGCATTTATGAGGGGCACACACACACCCACCCCACAGCATCACCCCCTTGGAGAGCCACTTCTGTGGGACACAGTGACAGGATCCCACCTGGAGGAACACATAACCCTGCAGTGCCTTTTCCAGAGCCTGCACCACGACCTTTAGCAGGTGTTTCCAGAGGTTTCTTCCAGCCTACCAACCTCCACCCCTGTCCTCCCCTCTGCTTGCAGCTTGTTGTTTCTAAGAGCAGTGGTGTGAAAAAACAGGAAGCCATGCAGAGGAGAGAGAGAATACAGATTGAGGCACGAAACTGCACCAGCACCAGCTCCCCCAGCACTCACCCCACCCCCTCTTCCCCTCCCACCCCCTCACCACAGGCCACATTCTCGGTGAGAAATGCTCTACTTGCTCTTGACGGGAAACTGGTTATGGAGTCGCGTGGCCGGAGAGCCACGGAGGGAGGGGAAATCCAGCAGCACAAAGGGGAACATCTCACTGGGCCCTGCTGAGCTTGGGGGGGGGTCCCATGGCCGTGGAATAAAAGGAACAGGCTGAACAGACACTGCTCCACAGGCAGCTCTGCATCCATTTTACGCTCCGTGGAGAAGTGTGTAACTCCTTTATCCTCAAAAGTTCAGATTTGCAGCTTCAAATATCTACTGAGGACCATTCCATGGGCTGTTGGAGTTTTATCCGTGGTCTGCTGTGATCAATCAGCTCTTTGCACCATTTTATGCCCATAAAACCTGTTTAAAGGATAAGGATTCCGAGTCTCATCTACCTACTGAAGGACAACGGATTATCTTGCCTGCAGCTCTCTGCATTCACAGCTCTCCCAACTCACCCTCTGCTGGCAAATTCTGACACAAAGACTTCTGTTTTGCAGGAGCCTTCCTTGCTCACGCCCTTATCTCTTCAGCCTCCAGCATAAAGCTGAGAGATTAAAAGGGTGGAGATGGGGAAACAACAATCAGGGGCAAAAACACGAGTAGGGGACAGAAAGGTCAAGCAAACTGCTGACAAACACACAAATACCCCAGTTCCATTCCATGGAAACTATTCCCAGCTTTGTCCCTGCACATAACCACATCTGTGCTTATCTGGCTTACACAAGAGGGAAGGAAGCAACACCTTGGGAATCCTGGTGATGCTGAAAGCCAGGAAGAAGCCCCACACCAAAGGCAGCTTGGCCAGTGCTTTGGAGACCAGCACTCGAAATTTAAAGTGAACGCAGGTGGGATGAGTGTGTACAACCCGAGTGGGTAACAGCTCACAAAACAAAGGCACAAAATGACCTACCACATCCCACAGTGAGAGACTGCTCAGGATCAGTTATGGGGATTAAGGTGTTAAGATATCAGCACCTCCCCGTGCCGTGCTTGGATTTTGTCAATCAAAAGTCTTTTATACCCGTACTAATTCAGCACCACGCAGAAATTGGCCTCCTCTTCTACTGTTAGTAGCACATAAACCCGTTTTTAATAGCTAAAACCAAAGGGGAAGGAGTGAAGACAGACTTGAGGCCACAAAACGGAAAAGAATTAAACAGTCTGATACCTACTGGTGGGAACGGGGAATGCTGTATTTCCTCAGTCATACCCAAAGCCTCTGCACTGCTCACAGAGGGATGTGCTGGGCTGAGGTTTATTTATAAAACCTATAAGAATGTTGACCTGAGGCTATAACTTGGAAGAAAAATAAGCAGAGGTCAGATTTTCTAAATGCAGCCGCAAACCCAAGAGAGAAGCTTACCAGTAAGAGCCTCAGCTGTCGGAGGGACGCAGAGCACAGGGGAGGCTCTGGCCCCCTGAGCTGCCGGGAAAGCCGAGCAAACCTGAGCAAACCGGGAGCAATCCCCTGGTTTAAGTGCAGCCCATGCAGCAGCTTTCTGTTCCAGCCACAGAGGCAAGGCAGGGACTGGGGGGGAGTTCGGGGGTGCCTGAATGAGGCTGAAGGGGATTCCCAGCACCTCCCTGTGCTGGCAGAGGTAGCCGGTCTTCCCAGGCTCTTAGGGTTTTTCTTTTTTGTCTTTTTAAATAATGAAGAGAGAGAGAGGCTCCTACAAGTGGTGAGATAGAGAGCAGGGCCTTTGTCTAAGTGCTCTGAATAGTTCTTTGGAGGAGCCCATCCCTGCTGACAATTGAAGGAGCCTCTGGAGAATACAGACAGCTAAAAGAGATGATTAACTCTTTTGTGGCACCCATACCAGGGCATCCACGTAAGAGACACAACCATTTGCTATTGGGGCTGCGGCTCATTACCCAAACCTGCTCCCGAGAAAAGAACAAAGCAGGTGCAATAAGGAGCATAAGAGGAGGAAGAGCAAGGCTCCTCACAAAGTGGTCTGCAATCCAAATATTTGACCCACAAGTACTCAGACACGCGCATCCCTACTATTCTTACAAGGAATACCATGAACTCCACCTGCATCTGTTTGGACCTGCCCAGGGACCTCATCACCTTACGAGAAATTATCCAAGCCCAGCATGACGGGGGCACTGCTGGGAAGGGGTGAGCAGGAGGTGAACATGCACCTTTCATTGCAGGTGAAAATGGCACTTGGACGTTCCCATCTCCATGTGCAGGGTTTTAGAATCTCTCTTTGTCATTTTTCCAACACGAATTTATTGTTTCCTTTTCCAGAGGGGGTGGAGGAGATGCTGAGCTTTCAGTGAAAACCCGTTTTAGCCTGGAGCACCGCTCCTCACTCTGGGATGCTGGCACAAACGCCCCATCTAGTGGCAATCACAAACCGATAAAGTGCTGGTAAATCACTCTTTACCAATTTAACAGGCTGCTAAAACCAATGAAGGGCCAACAAAAGCAATGAAGGGCCAACATGACACATGAACCCATTGGAAAAAGAAAACAAAGCTCTTGACTCTTCCTTGTGTCCTCAAAAGCCTGTCACACCTGCATGTGTTTTTTGAGAGATGAATATCAAGAGCTGGACCAATGCAAAATTCCTGCATCTATAACTACTTTGTATAATCTGACAACATTATTAGCATTTCTTAATGCACAGAACTCCTGTGCCCGTTTATTCACAATATTAATCATAACACAAGCTTTAACTGGAAACCTGAGACTACTTTCCTATGCTTTGCCTGATATATTGCATTCTCTCTCACAGTCTCTACTGCCTAGAGGGCATTCAGCATTTCATGCAGTTTATAAAACACAGCATTATCTTGCAGGATTTAGCTCCATTCATATCTATTTCCTGTTCTTCAGAAACCTGACATATAAACAGAGCTCTTGCTATGTATTAGTAATTATATAAAGCTTGAAATGTCATTTCTAGTGTCTCTGCTGCAGTTGCTGAATAAAACACTGACCACAATTTCCTTTTCTAGACAGTAAACATTTTTTTGTTTAGAAATGCCTGGGGCCTGAATGCTGTAGCTGTGAACACCATCACACAGAAGTCTGCTGATAAACTACAATTATAATTTCAATACATCCAGGACAGTTAAAAGCTAGAACCACTCCAGGAAATCCTGAAAACTTAAACCAACCCCCCCCAAAAAACCCCAACAAAATTCCCCAGCCCCAAACACCTCCCTACCCAACACTTTTAAAAGCCAGAGTTAATTGGGAAGTTCATTTATTTACTGAACCTCACACAGACTGATGAAGGATAAGATAGTCTTCACAGGATCTCCAACATAAAAAAAAAGAACTTCCATCTACTAAATCATCAAAGACAAGGGATGAACAATAAATCAGCTCTTCCCAAATTAAATTACGACTGTAGAATTCCAAATGGAAAGACTTTTAAATGCCTGATATTAAAAAAATCTTGTGTCCAGGACCCAAATTCACTCGTTGGTTTTGAAAATCTTGGGCCAGATGTGGACAGTGATTTCCACTGGGCTCACCATCTCTGTGTGAGAATGGATGCCCCAGACACAAGAGCCACAGTTATCCAAAAGTTAAACCGGGAAATAACAATAGGGGAAGAAAAAAAAAAGAAGCCAGAAAACCCCAACAGTTAAGTCCACTTTTGAGTACGAAACGTCTGTGTCTTGCTACCCGCAGGTTTACACGAGCAAGACAACACACAGTAAAGTGCTCGTTTAGTGGCAAGTTGCTGCAAATGGTTTCAAATATCTGAAAATCACTTTTTTAAAATTTGTTCTGCCTCTCTGGGCTGCATCGCTGCTACCACAGCCCAGACAAAGCAGAAATGGATGACGAATTCCTCACTCTGCACCTACAAAAGCCAGCGGTGCCCGAGCGCTTCACGAGCCACGGGCACACAGCCCCGAAACCACCAGGCTGTAAAATTCACTTTATAATGTCTTATTTCCGAGAGGAATAATCACGGCAGGAGCGATCTTTACTTAAGGGGAGCATAAAAGCAGCCCCGTCTTTGCGTTTGGAGCCCACTCCGCTCAGCACCCCCGGCAGGGAGGCAGAGCTCCCCTCACACACCCCCGTGTGAGGGCACCGCGTCCTGAAATGGAAGTAAAGAAAGGGCCATGAATCACTTACCCCAGCCCATCCCTGCCAGCTGGATGCCGAGCCATGGGCAGCCTCAGCCCAGGAGCCATCCCTGGGCCGGGCACACCGGGGTACAACAACCCCAGGGCTGAGGGGAGTGCGGGTCCCCGGGGCAGGAGACCCTCCCGGCCCCGCTGTGGCTGTGGAGCAGCTCCCGGGCCTCACCAGCACAGAGCAGGGGCAGGGACGGGCTGAGGGGAGGGCACTGAAACCCCCCAGCTGGGCCCAGGCCTCTGGATAACGGGGGGATTCCCTGGGAAAAATGATGTACTGGCCCTTCAGGAACGGGCATAGCCACTGCTTTTCTCCAAGACGAGGGTATTCCACACCAAACCCCACCCAGGGAGCCCTTCTTGAAACCCCCACCCTGGGGACGGGTTTCAGCCTGCACGGGGCCCACCGCCGGGTTTCTAAGGAGACTCCATGTACTGGACCTTTACCTGGGCAATGGAAAAATCAGAAAATCCAGATAAAACCACCAGTGGGAGGCACACAAAGAGAGTCAGACTTTCAGAAACCCTTCCTATCTCCCTAATTGTGTGCACTGTGGAATTAATGGGAGTGCAGAGGTCAAAATCAATACCCAAAATTCAGCAGCTGTAGTTTTACATATGTGAATTGTTCACATATGCTCTAAACTGCAGCAGGCACTTAACAACTTTGCCAAGCAGAACAGAACCACACCTTATTTAGAACAAAAACCCCAGAAGAATTTGCTTCAGTTACACAGTTACCAAAAGCGTCAAAATACAGCAATCCTCATGTACCTGCATTCTCCTTTGGCCACTGAATTGATTTTATAACCAGAGTCCAAATACACTTCTTCAAAGTATAGCAAATGGTTTGGTGTTTGAAGATATCAGGAGCTACATGAAAAATGAGATGAAAAGAAAAAAACAACTTGAAACATGACAGAACTGCAGCATCTTTAATGTGTTGGCATCCTGTAAAAACAACCATAAAGTTGTTGCCCCAGCTAAATCTAACAGTATTTCATTGTTTATATCATATTGGTAGAATTTAAAGATGACATTCAGAATCACTTCATATATATAAAAAAATATAAAACAACTATAAAACTGGATTTCAGTTGTACCTACTTTCAAGAAAATCATCGAAATAGTTTAAATACATTTTGAAGCCACAACTCTTAGGAAGTACTATTTATTAATATAACATACAATAGGTGCTGCTCTTCACATAACAGTATTTGAATCCTTCTCTCCCTTAAACTTAAAACGTGGTTCTTATTGGAAGCATGTTTTGTCTCTGAACCCTTATTTTGAGAGAAAAGCATAAAAACTACTCCCTCTGAAATCCAAAGGGAAAACATTATTACACGGTAATATATAAGAAACTTGTTAACAATGAACGTATGTAAACATACATAACCAGCAACCATATAAAACAACCCGTATGAAAAATCCCATATAAATTCACTTCAAATACAAACCCACAAGATTTTCAGTATTAACCCAAATACTTTTGGGGTTTGTTGGTTTGGGGTATTTCTTCCCCCCCCCCAAAAAAAAACCCACAAAACAACCCCCCAAAAAAGATATTGCTTTTCCATAAACCTTGAAAGAAAAGCTTCAAAATAAATTAAGGATACTTGAAAAAAATAACTTCCCTGCACGAACCAAGGAGTAGCACGTGCGTGACTCCTCCTCGCGTACTTTCAGAGGTCGCCCGTGTGCTGCAGCTCCCTCTCAGGCTGCCTGAAGGTTTAAACACCGAAACCGTAATTCGTCCCCTGCCTGAAGGTTCGAACAACAAAACCATAATCCCCCCTTCCCCAAATCCAAACCGATGCAGTAGAGAAGCGCAATTCGTCCTCCTCGGGGCACAGAGGACCGAGACAAGGGGAGCATCCCAGTCACCGCAACGGACACTTTTCACATCACGCTTCCCGGGAATCCAGCGGGTTTCAAACGCTTTCTCGGGAACCCAGCGGCGATGCAGCGGCGCCCCGAGCCCGGCCGGGGGGGGGGGTTCACTTGAAGGAGGGCGACATCCTAGCGCCCAGCTCGCGGGGCATCCCCGCATCCAGCGGCCAGGTGGGGAAGCCCTGCGGCGGCCCCAGGAGCCCGGCGGGGGCCCAGCCGGGCAGCTCCGGGCAGAAGCACCCGCGGGGCAGCGCCAGCGCTGCCCAGGGCCCGTGCGAGCAGCCCGCGGGGACCGGGGGCACCGCGACGGGCGGCGGTGGGGACCAGGGCGCGGCGGGCAGCGGGCGCGGCGGGGCGGGCGGCGGCGGCGGGGGCGATGATGATGATGATGCGGGCGGGCGGCGGAACCGGCGGCGTCGCCGGCGGTAATCGCCCTCCGGGAACATGTCGTGGAAAGCGGGATCCAGCACCCAGTCGCCGCCGCGGGCGCCGCGGCGGGGCAGGCGTCGGAAGCAGGGGTTGAGGCTGAGGTTGTGGCGGACGCTGTTCTGCCAGCCCGGGGAGCAGCCGCGGTAGTAGGGGAAGCGCTCGGCGATGAAGGCGTAGATGCCGCTCAGCGGGAGCCGCTGCTCGGGGCTGGCGCGGATGGCCATGGTGATCAGTGCCACGTAGGAGTAGGGAGGCTTCTGCGGCTCGCCCGGGTCGGTGCCCGACATCGCCGGGTCGGTGCCCGCCGCCCGCGGCTCGCCGGGGTCCGCCTCGCCCATGGCCCCACTGCGCTGCGGCCCCGCGCTGCCGCCCTAAAGCCCTCTCCCTCGGTCTCCCCTCCCACCCCTCGGCCCGGCCCGGCCCGCTCTGGGCAGTTCGGGGTCGCGGTGGGGTCAGGACGGCGCGTTGGCTCCGCAAACCCAAACACTGAGGAGCGCGACACAGCCAGGGACGGCGGGGCGGCCCCGGGCAAAGGCAGCCCCGGCAAAGCTCGGAGCTTGGGGGACAAAAATCCCCGCAGTAAAAGCGGCCAAATCCACCATTTCTTACCGTTCCGGTGGGTTCGGGTGCCTGGCTGCACACCCGCTCCTTACAGGTGCCAACACCCCCCCGGGGAAGGGCCGCTCGGGGGTCCCCGCAGGCACCGGGAGGAGGATGGAGGAGCAGAGCTCTGCTGCAGCAACCCGGATTCTACCGGTGCTGCATCCGTGCAAGTCACTAAATCCTTCAGAATACGTCCCTAGGCACAGAATTACTAATGGGCCGATGCCAGTCATTTAATTAAAATACATCCTCCTTTAAAAACTACTTCCTTTATCACCCTTAATTAATTAAAACCCCACAAAAGCGCCTCAATTTAAAAAAAATTTGGAAGGGTTTTTGGAAGGAATCAGCCCCTCTTTTCCAAAAGTTGTACAGAGCTAAGAAACAGAAGGAAAAAAATCGATGACTATCAGGCTGCTGTTCCCATTTACAAAAACTACCAACAGCGGTGGCTCATATTTTAAAAACACTGCACAGGTCTTTGAACAGAAAACTTCTACTGGGCTGGATGGAAATATTTAAATAGCTAAGAATGAAACATCCCTACTGGTTATAACAAATCTGCCAACAGCAGAAGGGAGCTCTGATGGAGCAGAGGAAAGACTCAGCAGTGTGGCCACAGTGGTTGTTTTTCTGCCCTGTGTAATGCAAAAGCAATTAAACATGGCACCACTGCTGAAAATAAAAACAGGCTGCAGAACCAAACAGGTCTCTAACGCTGAAAGAACAGGGGTGAGAAGTGCATCCCCTCCTGCACAGCAATACACAGAACTGCTTCCAGGTATTTAAAGACACGAGAGAATACTCGGCCAAGTCTTGAAACAAATTAGCAGCCTGTTTTAACAATTTAAACATGAGTCATAAAAGTATAAATGGAGGAAAATGACAGCCTTTGAAGCCTGTGTCTAAAGGCCTATGTCTAAAAGCTGTCCCTTAACATACATTACAAAATAAAAACATAAATTTAAGACCATGCAATAGTACATAAAACACTCTTCATCACCATTTCACAGAACAAAAAAAAAATCCCTTAAGTGCCAAAAGAACACAAAAGTAAGGTGTGCATATAACTGGACCACACACACTAAGGTGAAAACTTATCCATTTTTATTTTTTAAAGAAAAATATTCTTCTTTAAACACAAAGCATGAACTAAAAACCTCTGAGGAACAGCTTCTCCTTCCTTGGAGCACATTTAACTAAACTGTACAGTGATAGAGCTCCCCAAAGAAGTATACACACATAACATACAGTCTTTCTTTCACAGGAAATAAGGTTTAGGACTTGAAATTGTCCTGCTCACCCTCTCTAGATACCCATTCAATCCAAAAGTACTCTGTACCTTACTCCCACCACAGGACACAGTGATGATAATTTCTGGATGCAGAAAAGAAAAAAAAAAAAGTGTTGGCCAAATTGGCCCTTTCTAGCCTTTTAACAAATGTCTGTGAGAGAGGTTAAGACCATTGTTATTTCCAGGAATGGTGCTTGGAAGAAAAAATATAGCAGCATCCACAGGCAACACAAGCCCTTCATTCCAGCTGCCCTGTTTGAAGGAACCCAGCCAGTTCAGCAGTGTTTTACAGGTATTCCCATCACCCAAGAAAATGGAGTGGGAATCCAACATTCACAGGCTGGATCTGTTGCTTGAACAAACAGCCTAAAATTCAGTGAATCTGGCCTACATATGCCAGTTTCCCCCACCCCACCCCAGAGTGACCAATTTAATGTCTAAAATTTTATGTAAAAAGATAAACAACTCGTTCTACCAACTCCCTCTATCCCATCAAATAGACATGGGCATAATATTTGTCACATCTGCCAAACTACCCAGACTGTGGAACTGGAACCAAACTCTAAAATCCAAATTCTTTCTAAGTCGGAACAGCAAAATCATCTACAATATCTGCAAGGTCTCAGAACAGGCCTAACAAGCCCATATCCAAGGAAAAAGTACCTGGGCATTTCCAATGGAAGGTAGAAAATGGAAAAAGTCTGGAAACAGAGCTCACTTATACTCCACCTGATCATTAACTGTTGGTATTATTAAGTAATGCTCACATCTTTATCACCACTTTGTAAAGATCTTTTTTCCATCCCACTCCAACAATTTTTGCAGTAGGAAAAATATTAGAAAAATAAAATCTCCCCCCTGACCAACACTGTATGAAGATCAACAACATCAGTCACGAAGACTTTTACAGGGGGACCAGATCAACTTTTGTTTCCTCCAAACCAGCTTCACATAGAAAAGAGCAGCAAGATAGACACAGTATCTACGAGCTAGATTAAGGCCAACAATATAGAGACAAACACGGGCTCAGATCTTTTGAAATGAAGAAACTCTCCAAATGTTTTTATACACCTGCACACACACACACACACTCACACTCACACACACACAGTCATGGATTCTTCAAGCAAAGGCTTCACAACTGTGAGAGCACCACTGGAGAGTGTTCTAGCACCAGAATGAAAAACTTGGTTGTCTTCCCTCTTCACCAGTAAAATCCAAAGTCTTTATATTGCTTTGGACAAGGTCACCAAACACCCCTCCAGGAACAGTTTCAGACGCAGAAGTGCAGTGCCAGGTCAGAGTGTTCCTGTTCTGGAACAGGGGTGGGAAGAGGTGTGTTGAGACGCTGCAGCTCCTTGGTTGCTGGAAAGGAGGAGAAGGTTTCTATTGCAATCTGGTCGAGACCGAGAGCAATTTGGATCCAGGTGGGTGTGATGGTAAAACCCAGAGCGGGCTGGGAGGCAAAGGTGGGAGGTTTGCATACGTGGAGTCACAGTGCACATCTGTTGGTGTGACAAAGACAAGCACAGCCACAGTATTTTCTGGCAGCTTGTCTCTGTACAGGAGGCCCTTCAGGTAGGACAAGGATCCGTGAATGGGACGTCACACACTGCACCAGGACATCACGAAACCCAAACAGCAGAGGTTTAAATAGAAGCTTGGAAGTTGGTCTGCTAGCATCTTGCCTATACACATGCTCAAGTGAGCCTGCAGAAGTCTACAAAAGGGGACAAAAATCTCTTTACAGCAAGGTTATGGGTCCAGTTTGGCTACAAGGAACAATTCATGCAAGTTACAATAGAATCCATCATCAGCCCACAGCACATCTTCCTGCTGCAGGTCTGTCCTGGCTCCAGGGCTTTGTGTGGGAGGTGCTGCAGCTCCCGGAGGGGGCTGGGAGAGATGCAGAGTCAGGAGTGGCATCTCCTGAGCCTCTCAGATCAGCACCTGTGGGTGAGCTCTGTGCTCCAACTGTGCCACGCAGAGCAGGAGGAGCAGACCTCCCTACGGGCAGGGTGGGAGCAGCAGCTGGAAGTGGGCTGCTGAAACTATGCAGGGAGACGTGGAAAAGAAAAGAGGGACTTAAATTTTTCAGTGCTTGAATCAGCAGCAGTAAAGCCCCACTGAAGCTGTCATATGCATGCTGATGAGAGCCTGGCTATCACTCCAATGATGTACTAAGTGAGGCTGTGGGGGGGACTTGATTAAAACACAAAAGAAAAAAACGGAGGTGAAAGGAAGGTGTGAATTCCAGGTTCAGAGCAGAGAATGGTCAGCACTGATACACTTTGTCCTCTGCACATGCAAGAGCACAAGAGAGGGAACAGCAGCAAACTGAAAGGGAGGGAAAGACACAGTAAGCCCAACACTAATTCAAGATGCAAACACAGGACAGTGGGGTGGGGAAGAGAAATTTGAGGTAAAGGAGCCCAAAGGAAGAGACAATAGAAAAACTCTTAATAGAGCAAGTCCTGCTTCAAGAAATACACAGCTAATGCCAGTCAGCTCTCTTTTCACCAGGTATTCTTGACACACTGGTAAATCTTCTCTTTGCACTTGGTATTTAGAAATCAAAATATGAGGACTTCTTTTTTTTTTCCCTAGGATGCACTAAATGATTTTGAGTGTTCTGCACAATACTCTAAATGGCCCCTGAATTCCAAGCAATGCTGAAGACTCACCCAAAAGCAAAAATGCCAAATGATAAACTGCTTTTAGAAATAAGGGTTACTTCCCCTGGGTTAGAAACAAAGAGTCTATGCAGAAGGCTGAACTGTACAGGTTTGGTATTTTTCACCGAGAGCACCTGGGCATTTAACTAAGAAATATCTGAAACAGTTACTCAGTAAATCCCAACATCAGACTGAAGCATGAGGTTTGTGGATAGATGTGTACAATCAGACAGCCCCTCACCCACCTCTGACAGAACAGGTTTGTGCGATTTACAGCAAGAACAAGCTCTGCCACTCACTGCTCCAGTGAAAACACCAGCAGAGCTGGGAGCTGAAGCCCTTTGACTGGGGTGCAAATCACAGCGGGACCCTTTCTTCTTACAGACTTCACTGGAACAGAATTAATGCCTCCTGGGTAAAGCAAAGCACATCCTTGTTCTGCTGCAGCCCCCCAGGATGTCTGTGTGGGGGCTGTGCAGCACAGTGTGGCTGCAGGGATGGACAGACAGCAGGACAGAACCAGCATGACCAGGAGAACTGGCCAAAGTGGCCTCAGGGCCAGGTCCAGGTGGAAGAACATGGACATCTAAGATGCAAGAACATGACAGAGCAGCCAAGGTCACCCACGTGCTTAGGCAAGCTTAAGGCAACTAAAGAAAATTCACTGATAGTTTAGAGGAGAGTGCCAAAGGGAAGAGAGAAGAGGAACCACAGAGCAGAGGTTGGGGATGCTGCTACAGTAGCCAAAGCCCAGCACCAGCTACTAAGCCATCCCTCTTCTTCAGCTCATTTGCTCTAATTCTCCTCATTTTACCAGCACCATCAGCACGAGGTCAATATGTCAGAAAGAAGAGCTGGGATAGGTTCCTAAAAACGTAGCTCACGCATTTTCAGGCTCGTGTCTCAGGTCAGTTCTTTTGAAATAAAAGCGTGTGGGTCGTTTAACAGGCCTCCTGCTTTGAACTGGAGCTTCCTGGGAATTCTGCCTGCCACCTCCAGGGGCAATCCTGGGATATGTTCTACTTGGAAGTGATGGCAGCAGCTACCCAGGTTCCTTGTCATGAGTGTTGAGTGTACAGTAGTTCTTTAAAAACCAGCATGCACCAGTGGCATGGCCATTAGACATGAAGCCATGGTTGAATTCTTGTTGTCTCCTCAGGACCAGGTGGACCCAGAAGGAAAGGGAGTGTTGGCCCAGATCAGCGCAGGCTCCGGTAGACGTAGGCTGAGGTGAACACAGCGTTGAGGGTCAGGCTCACAGCCAGCAGGCCCCGGAGAGCAGAGGTACCAAAGCGACCTTAGAGGAGGGGAACACAGGGAAAAAAGGGAATAGCAGAAAGAGGTATTAAAGAACTGATGAGAACAGTGAGCATAGGCTGTACTGCTTCTCTCTCTTTGCCCAGTGTTTTCACCATAAGCAGAAGTCACTGAAGGACTCTTCCTGTCAGGAAAGATTCCTCTGCTCTCTTTGGCTCTATTTTCAATCTCATCGCTGTTCTTGACAGCTGCATCCCCACCCCTTTTCCTCTCTCTCAGTTTAGCACTCTGTCAGTGCTCTTCAGGCAGTCCAAAGAACAGGAACAGCCTTGTTAAGGTCTTAGAATAGCAGGCACAAGTTCCATTTTGCTACTACTTGTTTATTTGATCTCAAGATCAGGTCACTGCAGCACAGGAAAGATCTCAGTTACCCTCACAGAAATGCTCACATGTGCATGAAACACTCACATGACTTGCACTTACCTCTCCAGCCTGCCAAATCCTCCCCTTTGGTAGTTGTGTCTACCACACAGGTAGATGAGTGTGATGAGTGATCCTCCTTTTTGATGGAATTGTCACTGCAAATACTCCCTCCTTCCATAGCAGATTTCATATCTGCAAGGAGAAGAGATAGTAAAATTCAAAAGGCACCAGCGGAAGCCAAAAGTAGCAAAAGCTACCAGACTACAGCTAGACTTGAGTAATGGGTGGTTGCCTGGTAAAATTATGAAAGGACTGAGGACAGGAACTGGAAGCAAAAGGCAAATGTCAGTGCTGTGCAGCAGAACTGCCTGCACATGTCTCATACACCACCCAGAGCAGCACCACCATACTCGTGGCTAAAGGAGCTCTCCAAGCCAGGGTAAAGCCAGTGGCAGCAGCATTCCTGGGGCACCACTAGGGAGAAAAGGACATCTGCTTGGGCAGCCAAGAGGTTCCTCAGGCCAGTGGATTCTTAAGGGAGCTTTGGTAGCCCACCACCACCACCACACGGGTTTCTCTTGAAGGTTTCCCATCTAATTGTGGCCTAGATGTTGCAGGGCTGTGCTTGCAAGCCAACTCCTTCCTCCCAGTGCCCTCCCAGGAGTGCAGGAGGCTGCCAGCATACCGGGCATTCCCCGCTCACTGAGGCTCTTCCTCCGGAAGCTGGACAGCTCGGGGGCAAAGATGTTGCTGTCTGAGTGGGTGTGCTCCTCCGAGCTGGTTGGGGTGAGCAGGGCCTCATTCTGGGATGGGAACAGCAGCAGCTTCTGTCCTTTCAGGTTCAGGCGGGCAGGGCTGATGAGGGGCCGGCGGAACCGCAGGGATCCCGAGCTGGAAGTCACAGATCCGGCCACGGATGGTGCTGGGGAGGGGATGCGGGAGGGAGCACAGCTGCCGGACAGCAGGGAGAAGTGCTCTGAAATGGAGACATCCCCAGAGAGGAAACCATGAGATTATCACCCAAATACAACAGGCACAGTTTTCTTTAACAGTTCTACAAGAAAAAGGAACGGGAGCTGCAAACATCCAACGTATCTTGTATTGAAATTCTTTATTTGCGTTCCCACACTGAGAAACCCGAGATGAGCTCAGCTGGTCAGAGCATGGTGCTAATAACACCAAGGCTGTGGGTTTGATCCTTGTATGGGGCATTCACTTAAGAGCTGGACTTTCTGATCCTTGTGGGTTCCTTCCAACTCAGAGCATCCTGTGCAATTCCACATGCACTTTAGTACACTCAGGAATGACTCAGGAATCGGGTTATCAGGAGCCTGGTGAGCTTTCTCTTTGCTCCCTTGTGTCCATCCAGGAGAGCCTGCATTACACATTTTGCAGGTAAATGCATTGCTCTGGCATGTCCTTCAAAGGCTGTTGGGAAGGTGCACAGGAATGTGAGGAGATTTGCACAACTGGCCCAGGCTGTGACCGCATTTCCAGCAGCACAAACAGCCAAGGGATCCATCTGGGTCAGAGGGGCAACACACAGATCATGGGGACATGGGAGCAAAAGGGCAGAGCAGCCAGGGCAGCCAAATTAGCAGTTGCTGGGGCTGAGAAAGCACAATAAAAAAGCTGCCCTAGGAACAATTAAAGTCTCCTATCAAAGCAGGCTCAACTCAGCTCTAAGCAGGGAAGGGCTCCTTGTTCTGTCTCACTGTGAGCTCTCCCAGGGAGAAGGACATCCAACACAGACAGCACCTGATTTTAAAGCAATCCCACTCTCAGCTGGGGCTCTCCCTGCAGCATTTCTAACAGCACAATTGACATTTTCACTGGGATGTGAGCGGGGAGGAAAGAATTCAGCCACGTGTTTCAAGCCACTCACTGCAAATCCTGCAGAGAGTTGGCCTGGCAGGCCCGGGGCAGTACCTGATGTCGGAGATTCCTTGGACTGAGAGGACTGTGAGGCTGGTCGACTTCCACTGAACAAGTAGCCAGAATCTAAAAGCAAAAATGAAACAATTTGAAGGCAGCTGGCTCAGCTGCTGGAGGTCTGTCCTTCAGAAATGCAACTGCATCATCTCACAAGGGGACAGGTGGGAAATGCAGGCAGGAAAAATGTCCCTGTTTTCCTGGGTTGGCTCTATGGCGGCAGCAGAATAATCCACTTTTCCCAGCTGCAGCAGAACAGATCTGTCCAGGCTCTAAATTACACATCCCTCCCCAAAATATCTGAAGCAGCACATTTGCCAGTGGACTCTGGCACTGCAGAACTGGCTTATAATGATTTATCTAATGTTGCACAGGAGTAGATGACAAACATGAACACAGTTTAGTTGTGAAGGTTATAACAGAAGGATGGGGCAGCTTCCAAAGGTGGTGACTTCTTCACCTGCTCCTAGCAAAGCTGCTAGATGCCTTCTAAATACAGCATCAAATTCAGATTATCTGCCCTGTGACTATATCACAGCCTGGTTTGCCACTTCTTACAAAGGAAGAAGGTGAAGATATGGTTATATCCTTTCCTTATGAAAAGATAAATGCTGAGATGAATTCCTATCTAATTGACAAGTTTATTATGGCATGGTAGCCATACTAAATGCAAATAAAAATAAATAAAAGCAAAGACAGGGAAAAACCCCCAAACCATGAAAAGTACTCCTGTCAGGCAGAAGTGTTACAAATAAAACACCGCAGCTTAAATAAATTGTTTTTCTTAAGCACTTGATTTACAGAACTATAGACAAACGGCTTTGGAAGTTGAAAATCTTGATGTTTGCAAAAACCCTTCAGCCCCAACAGCCTGCTTTCTCCAGACTGTCTGGCTTTGCACCTCAGTAAATAAAACCCAGACACTCATCCCAGCCGTCTGGAGCACTTGCACCTGCCCTTCCAGGGCACTCAAGGAGTTGGGAGGGTTCAGGCTGTGCCAAAAGCTGCCACACTGCTGGAAGGTTTGTGTGGCTGGTCCTTGTCTTGCTCTTATTGGATCTGGCAAAACTGCTGGCAGTGTGAGTTAGAGAAATGTGGAATGAACTACAAAATCCCTGCAGGACTGCAATGCTGTCCCAGAAAACTGCCACATTTTGGCCTCTGACTTTCTGGCAATCAGTTAGAGACACAGCAAAGCTTGGCTTTCCTTGCATGGAGAAGTGCATTGGAACACTATTTCCCATCTGTTGGGTTCGAGCACAGCAGAACAGAGGGGTTACTGAGTTACTGGGAGAGAGGCTTTCCTTAGGCCTATAAATCTTCCCTGGATCACACAAAGCCCTTAAAAACGGGAGGAAACGGGGTCCCTAAAGCAGCTTCAATAGTGTTGCTAATGCAAATCAACTCCAGACCGAGGGCAGGGCCTGCCTTCAGCTCTGCTCCTTCAGCTGGAGCAAGAGAAGCAAAGCACAAAAAGCAGCTCGAAGGGAGGGATGGCTCCTGCCAGATCAGTTATCCCAGTGCTCCAATCCCTTCCCAAGCTGCTCTTCTCCATTCCCATGTCTAACTGCCCCTTCTGCCTCTCTCCCACACATAAACTTGTGGATTGTGTCATCCTGACACAACTGCCTGGAGAAGCCTCTGGATTTCAGTTAATTCGCAGCAGGCAAGTGCTCAGGGAGGCTTTTGCTTCCCCAGGATGGCAATGGCATGCTGTGCAACTTCTTAATGCCAAAGCCCAAATTCCTAATGCTGGAGACTCCTCTGTGCCACTGGAGCAGCCATCCCTAAACAGCCCTGTGAGGTGTGGATGCCTCACAGCCCATTTCCTTCTGACTGCTCCACTCCATTGCCTTTCCTGCTGGGACAGTTCCCTGCCCACTCACCTGCCCTGGCCAAGGAGGGGATGGTCCCCAGTGACAGGGCCCTGTTGAGACGTCCAGGGAGGGAGGATGAAGAAGTTCTGCGTGGGGACCTGAAGAGCTGTTGGTTTGTCAGGTGGAGGAGACTGGGTGGTGTTGGGACAAAGAGAGACGTGGCAGGTGAAGGGAAGGCTGTCCCAGTGCCGTTGGGAAAGAGAGTCATGGAATCCCCAGAGAGGTACCTGCAAAGGACACACATGACAGACATTTAGCAAGGAGAAGTTCCAGTCACTGCCTCTCTCAGTTGTAGTTGCATGAACACTTGTTTTGTTACCAGCTTTGGACTGACTTTTCAGTGCAGGAGTGCAAGATGCAGAACGTGAAGAGTTCACAGGAATGTTCCCACACTTTGAAGCTGGGAAAGGAAGAACTGCTCAGCCTGACTCAAATCATTGTGCACCGACCTGCCCCACAGTACAGGGTGGAAAAGGTGGTGGAACAGTTTAGGAACTCGGGTGCAAATAGGCACAGTACCTTGGATCTCTCCCTGGATGAGAAAATTACCTAGAGACACCAGAATGCTTTAAAAAATCCAGGTACACAGAGCACATCTTATGTCTGCTATGTGCACGTGCCAACTGCATGCTTAGACATGTCACGGCTGTGGGAAACAAGTAGTTATGTAGTATTTTTTTTGTCCTTAGAAAGCAGAATTAACATCTTACCTCTGATGTCAGTATAGAGAAAAGGATTTTTAGTGGCTACCTGGATGAAGATTTCAGCACAAGAGCTCTGTTTTAAAACCAACATTCAGACCTCCTTAACACACTTGCCTTTATTTATACTTCTGTCAGGTAATAAAGACTCACTACCCTCATTTTACAGATGGGAAAATCCTAAAGTGAGGCCTAAACCACTACATTTAGTTTTTCTGCCCCAAGTATGTACCAGCACAGCCACTCCAGGGAGCTGTGCCCCTGCAGCACACACTCCAGGAAGTGTCTGGCTCCTAGTGCCTAAAACCCAATCTCTGTTACAGTGCCTGGAAAGAATTTAAATTGGAAATAATAATGGCAATTGTATTTCTAGGTCTGCGAGTTGTTTTCAATGGGTTCTTTCCAAGTGAAAGAGTGGGAGCTGCAGAACAGAGCGAGCGGGCTGAGAACACAAGAGGAGAGAGAACAGACAAAACATACCTGTACCAGTTATTGATTTTTGAGAGCTACAGACATAAACTGACCTCTATTCTCTGGTATGAGAGGACTTTGTATTTTGATTGTTTTCACTGCTAGTACTACCACACTTAGTTACTATATGCAAACAAACTACGCAATTAATTTCCAACCACCATTTCATCACCTAACTTTGCAGTGGTTTAAAATTTAAAAATCAACCTGAGCTGAACAATCTGTTAAAAACTTACTCCTGTTTTTACCTGCTTTCTATTCCTCCTCGAAATCATGTACTGATCTTAGTCTATGTGTACAGTTTAGTTGACTACATCACCTCAGAAACGAGGAGTCAGCTTTGGAGTCTCACTTGTGTCCTCTAACCATCCAAATAAATATTCCATAAAGGTTGCAGTGTTGAAAGTATGGCAATTTTGTACTATTTTTAACAGTGCAATGAAAATACAAGAAAGAAAGTCTAGAATAGGAACCAGATCTCTGAGCTCCTGTAAGAGTTTTGTTTTGTCAGAAACAGGTAGTATAATTGTCAGACAAATCATGATGAAGAACTAACATATTTTTAAATGTACATAAAATTAAGCTGCAATATTTGGAGGCTTAATCTCACTTCTGATGGAAACAGATGAGACAGATGAGAGCAGTAACATGGCTTTTCTTCTGTCAGAGGGAAGCCAGGAGTAAATCAGAGCATGAAGGAATATACACATCTCAGCCTTGTGCTGTGAGATGATTTATGCACCTTCCATTCTGTCTCGGAGATTAAAGAGCTGGTGCAGCAATATCATGCTGTGCTAACACGTCCAGAAGAAGCAGTCTAGAATTAAGATTACAATTTAAAATATCTTATAAGACCACTTATCTGCTTGTACAAGGCAGACATAACAATCCTGACCAGCTTAATCAGGCTGAACAACATCTTGGAAGCAGGACTTGCCTCTAACAGCAGCAAGGGACTCCTCAGTCTTGCAGCAGAAACTGCCCAACCTCTTCAGGTTCCAGGACCTGGGAAGGGTGTTGTGCTTCCCTTTAGTGCACTCACACATCCACATCTGCCCCATAACACACATACACACACACAGAGATCTATGTGTCCATCTCAGCTTTGTAAGGGAGAACGAGTGGGAAAGGGGATTGGAAGTGCAGCTCAGGACTATGATATGAATCACAGGAGAAAGAGTGATACCTACCACTCACTGTGCCATGGCTGGGAAGGGCCAAATCAGAGCATCCCCTTGAACAATGCAGCTCTTTTGTCCTAACTTTGCACCTTCTGTGTCTTTGGGCTAAAGGACCCAACTTTACACAGCTCCTTGCTGCAGCAGTTTTTCATTCAACGGGCTGGAAGATATTACAGTCATTTATCACCCATAACCACAATTTCTCTCTCTCTCAATCCTGGGACTGTAACTGTTTTGGAGCAGTCTTCCAATGGCTCTGCTGCTCAGCAGCCCCCCTTCTCAACCTCACCAAGTTGTGCAGTCAGATCCTGGGAGCAGCTGAGGAATCATTTGCCTTGCACCATCCAGAAAAAGAAGTTTTTTGGTAACCAAAGAAGAGCTGAAGAATTTTAAGCATAGCATGTTAAGGCCTTAGGATTGAATGCTGACCAAAGACTGGCTTAAATATTGATCTGTTCTGAACAAATTCCTGCAAAGTGTGCAAAATCCTGTTCCTTTTCCCTGCACTCTTCTCCTTAGTGTTTGCCAGTGCCATGTCAAGAGGGCTTGATGCTGCTAAAAGCTGTCCTGGGAATGTGCTTCATGCCTGAGAATAGGCAGCTGAACTAAAACTTCTTTCAGAAGCAGATGAAAAAAGGTGAGGAGATCAAGAGGATCATAAGGCAGGAAGCAACCACATCCCAGCCTTGGAATGGAGCACTACAGCTGTGCCTTTGCTCCAAGCCATTTGTGCATGTGATAATAATGGGGCTGGTAACAGTGAAAAAAGTAACAAAAAGGCTCTGGAGTCAGACAGTTTGTGGAAATAGTCAGGGCCCGGAAGCCGTTTATTTCAGAACTTGATATTGTGAACATCAAAAATTGGGCATCTTAATTAGTGTTTACAATGATCACAGCGTTACTAGACAGTTGGGCACAACTCTGCTACACAGACATTTTAAAAATAAATAAATAGAAGGTTAAATAAGAGTATTACATGGTATGGGACTGTACACGGTCCTGAAGAGACACCTCCTGCCAGCAGAGCCTCCCCTCCTCTGTCCCAACACCTCCCTCTTATCCAAAGACACCACCTATGTGTGTGCCTATTTAATTCACATTTTAACCAGAGATGCTGCATCCTGGGACAAAGAGAGACATGGGAGGGCATGGGGCAGGTCAGACTACAGGGCTGGACGGACCCACTCCTGTGCCAGGGAATTCAGTCCATGAAGGAGGAAGGTAAGATGCAGTCACAGGCAGGCAGCTCGTGATGTTTGCCCAGGTTCACCTGCCTGGGGCAGTCAGGGGATAAAATGTTAACTCTGGACTTCATGTCCCATCACAACTGAGCTGTGAGTTCTCCAGGTACAACTGTACCCTGTTCCCAGGCACTGTGGGTGCAGAACAGCTCCCTGCTACCCCACATTGCTGTGCCCTGACCAGGCACTGCTCTGCTCCATCTCATCAGCCAGGGCCATAACCTGTGCCTACAGTCAAGAATCAGGAGTAAAGAGCAACATATGAATAAAAAACAGGCACAGGGAGAAGGGAGAATAATGATTAAAAAGGGCACAGGTCTCAGACACATTAATATTTTGATATGTGACTTAAGAGAGCTAGAAACTTTTAGCTGCCAAGAGTAAGAATTCTTCTCTCCTACATGTTGTCCTGCTTTGGATGAAAAAGGAGGGCTGAATTGGAGCTGAAAATGCTCCAGCTGCCAGGTCCTGCACTAACACCTTCTAGAGTACAAATGTTTGGCATCAATTTTGCCTTCCCTCCTACAGGTGGCACAAAGGTCCTGTGTCTACACAAATCCAGACTTGCTGGCATGACAAAAATGTCCAGGGAACCTCTTCCTGTCTGTGCCCTCGACCCCTCTGGTCCCAGATGAGGCTTTACAGGGGATGACTTCAGGACTGAGTACTGTCCCTCTCACAGGAGAGCATCTGCCATGGCTCAAAGTGGCCCCAAGGGTACTCACAGGTGACAGCACACTTGGAATGACCTGGCAGGTTATATGTGACAGCATGCACCTTCAAAAGCATCTCTTTAAAAACCAAAGCAAAGCCACACACCACAGCTCCCTGCTTTCAGGAGTGGAGTCAGTCTGGAGCAACCATCTGGCTATGAATTATATTAATTTTTATAAGAGCATAAATACTTTGTCCACATTACATCAATACATAGTTCCTATAGTATCTAAGCATGATTATTAGCTTCACATAATTTCAGAGTACTTGAAGAATATTCACCAAGCCAAAATCAAACGCCACTACACCGTTTTTATCTTCCCCTCATGTCCTCACCCTTTGCCACAGCCCAGCTCAGCTCACTAGGGCATGCACAGCATGGGTGCAGGAAAGGAGGAGTTAACAGAAAAGAAAAAATGGGATATAAATATAGTGTATTTTGAAGGGTAAAGGGCCACAAAGGCGTCAGTTTGCATGCACTGATGTCAGTGAGGGCTTCAGAAGTAGCAGCAGCAGAGGTGCTGATTTGGCTGCTAGTTCTGGGTTCTCCCTCAACCCCCTTAGAGCCTGCAGAGCTGCTCAGAAATGTAAGAGTGCAGCCCAAGTGTTCTCTTATGCCCTGTCACACTCACTGGGGGAGATGAGGGACAGAAGCACTGGCCTGGCAGACACACAGGCACTGCTGTCCCACGCTGCAGCCTCGGTGCTTCCACTGAAGCAAAGCAACACAGTGTTGTCACAGATCTTGTCCAGGGAAAGGCACTTAAAGAACCCACATCAGCCCCTTTATAAATCTGGCTCTGCTGGGCAGGGTACAAGATTTTGAGTTGGCAGATGAGCCAGAGTCAGGCACTTGGGCATGGAGCAGATCTGATTTCAAGTGACACACAACCCTCACCACCTCAGCTCCACTCTGCTGTACCATCCTCTGGTCCAGACACCAGCACACAGCCAGTGTGAAAGAGCAGCACCTTGAATTAGGGGCTTTTGGGCAAAAAACCCTCTAATACTGTTAAAATGTTTGCATGCTCTGGCCTGCATGGCTGGGAGAACCCTCAGGCTTCAAAGCTGCATCTCGTAACCACAGGTTACCACAGTGTTCCTCTCTGGCCTGAAATAAAGAGTCCAGCTAATGGAAAACAAGAAGCTCAAAGCACTGATCAAGTGGTCCTGGATGCTTTTGTGCCAGCTGTGTTCATTAGCTACCAGCCCTTTGTTAGCTCTTGTCCCACCCAGCAGGAGGAAATGTGTTCCCCTGTGTGTGTCACACAAAATAGCACCTCAGCTGAACAGGGAGGGAAGGATTGTGCTCAGGGCATGGACTTGCACCAGAATACCTGAGCTGGGAGCACACATTTCCTTCTGCTGGATCCACTGTGGGGGAAGCAATCATGCAGTCAGGTGATATATCCAACTGCTGAGCTGTGTCCTAATTGAACCTCAGGTGAAAAATGCAAAGCACCTTCCATCAGAACCTACAGCGTGGCAGTGTCTAGAACAGTCTATTTGGCATTAAATCAGGTATGGCAAGAACAGGCTCAGTAAAGGTAGTGGTGATTTACCTATTTTTTTCCCCAGGAACAGTCCAGAGTAAAATACTGCAAACTCACAACTGATCTTTTACAGGCCTCGTTGTCTGAGACACAACTGGTACAGCTTGAATGCTACAGTTTTATAAACCAGAACACCTCTGGAAAATCCCACCCTTCTCCTCCTTTCTTCCCTTTCCCCTAAAAGATCCATCTTCCTCTACCATCAGCAAAAGCATGAGAGACCAACCATGTGAGAGAAGCAGAAAGAGAGGAGACTGTCAGCATCAGAGTCTCTAAAAGACCAAAAATTCAACTGCTGCAAGTTTGGTTTTGAGGCTCTGAGGTTTTCTGGTGTTTTGAGAAGCAGCAGCACAGACATGCTGAGGCACAAAGAAGGGGGGGAAATAAGCTGACACCTGAGTACAGACAAAAGCTTCTTTGGCATTAAAACTGAACCCCACCTCAACAGGTGTTGAGTTATTTTGTTTCACCCATGAAATGTTTCCAATTACAAGTCCAAAAGTTCTTCAATAAGTCATGAACAAAGCACCACAGAGATCAGTTGTACAGCTTGGCCACAAAACAAAGTAGCTTTCTGATGTTCTGACATGTAAATTAGTGCAACCTGTAAATATACTTCACTGGTATTAATCTGCATAAAGCGAAGACAAATGGATTTCTTGCTTGTATTCAATTGCAGTTAACATATCTCCCAGATTAAAAGATTTTAAACTCAGCGTAGGTCTGCATTTGCTGTGCAAGCAGAGCTAAAATATTCTTTAACAGGATTATTCAGGTTTCACAGTGTAAATCCCACTCCTTCCCACAGTTCTGCCAACTGCCTGTTCCCGATATTTAGTTGCATCCTCCCCATCCCATCCCAGCACTGCACAGGGAAAAAGACAAGAGAATAAGAGAAAAGAACAGGAATGGTCAAACAACATAACACTTAAGAGAAAAATATCATAAAAGGTGCCTGACCTCAGGGGGCTCAAAGATGGGGCAAGTTTAAATTGAAAGAGAAAACCCAAAGTGCTGCTAAAGAGATGGGAGGAAAACAGGAGACAGGAGGGCAGGTGAAACAGGGCACAGAGAAGCTTAACAGAGCCTTGATTTTCAGCTCCTGAAAGCAAAGCATCCTAAGAGGCTGCCAAGCATCTTCAGAAGCTGCCACTGAGAGATTCCTTGCTACTGGGCAAGAAAATTTGAACAGATTAATTTTATTCTTATAAAAAAGGGATAATTGCTGATAGAAATCAGGCATGACTGCCATGGCCATCCCCACAGCCTGTCAGCTGCTCACACCCCTCCTCCTGCCAGCAGACTCAATATATCCTTCAAACAGGAGGTTTCTCCCATCACTGGGACACATCCCACAGGAGAGCTGCAGGAGGAACTTCCAACCCAAACTGTGCAGTAAGTGCAGAAGACAATCACAGCTCAACAGAAACATCAGTCTTTTCCTGTTTAACTTTAGGAGGAAAATTTTAAAGTCCTGAAGCGGGAAAAAGGGAGGAAGGAAAAAGAAAGTCTGGTGTCTTATCTCACTTAATGGCCATGACAGCTCAGGGTGTCCTGGGTTTTCTGTGCAGCTTTTTCAGAGGATGGCAGAGCTGGCACTGGATTTGGTGCCAGTGCCCATCTCATCAGGTGGCTTTGTCCACCCCACTTTGAACAGCAGATGGGCTGCAGAACAGTGGTGCTGGAAGGGCTGCTGCAGTGAGGAGTTTTCCAGGGAAACATTATAGGGATCACTGCACTGAAAGGAGAGCTGAGTAAACAGTTGATAGCACATAAATTGTCCCCTTTTTTGTTTTTTTTAGGGCTTTTATCCTCTGCCACTTCCCATCCTTTCACGAGCTTATTACTTTCTGTCTTAACACTGCTCCCTGCTCCAACAGGCTGATAGGTACAGAGAAAAAAGATTGGATTTTTAAGGAATGTTTCCTATTAAATCTCCTAAGGGAGAGTAGGAAAGAGGCACCAGAGGGATTGTGAAAGTCTGACCCAGCACGCTTCTGCTGGCTTTTTTCCCCCTGCTTTGTCACGTGGCTTCCTGCAGTATTTACTTTGAAACAATTCTCTAAATTCAATCAAGTGCCCCTGCAGAAAATGGGACAAAATGGTTATTATTATCATCATTTTGAAAGTCTGAGACTGGAATAAGAAGCAACCTGTGAGCTGGAAGACAAGCGTTTTGGGTCAGGATTGGTAAGTGATGGGAAGGTGGAAGATGGAACCAGACTTTGCAGGTGCTGGGTTCCTTTTGTGGGTAAATAAGTAACCAACCCTCAGAACAGCATCATTCACAAGCACCAGAATGGAGACAGGTGTTCTGTGGGCTTGGAGGTGGATATTTGTCTGAAGGCACTGGAAAAACGTTCCAAAGGAGAGCCCAGAAGGGAAGCAGGTTTGTGTGGCCCCTTCCCTTGCTAAGTTACAGGCACACAGTCCTTCAGCCAGGAGCTGCACCTTCCCAGGGCACACTCAGCCTGGCTTATTGTTAAAGAACCTCACAGTGTCACCTTTGTGCTTTCACAACGATCACAGGTTGGAAGAGCAGTAACTAAGAAAAGCTACGAAATCTTTTGTTTCCTTTAAAAAAGCTTCTCTGATTTCACCAGCATCTGCAGCACCCAGTAGTGTCTGAATGTTTCAGCAGGAGTTGCAGATACTTCACAGTGAGGGCTCCACTCCGATTATTTTAGAGTTTATACACTGGAAGATCATGACATCCAATTAACTTATATCAGACTGTCAGTGTGGCCAAGTTCCACTGTGCTATTTGGAACAGAAGAAAACAGCAGATATTCTGTAACAGCGCTATTTCCTCTTGGAAGACCCAAATCCATCAGAGAAACTCAGTGGAGTGCCTTGCAAACAACAGTGCAGGATATTCAGACTGCTGATCCTAAGAGGTCCCAACAAGTCAATCCCACAAAAACCCAAGCAGCTGGAAGCTCCTTCCTCCCTCCCCACCCAGTTATCCCAGCTTTCAGCAGAGGACTGCCAGGCACTCAGCTTCAAATCACAATTTCCAGACCCCCTTTTTTCAGCAGCATTAGCACCAATGCCAGACTTCAAAAGAGAACCCTTCCAAGTAACCCCAAAAATCCATCTCTGTTGCCATGCAGTCCCACAGCAGAGCTCCCACCCCTTCCTATAGCACATCCTTCCTATCTGTGTTCTCAGCAATAAACATTGCCTGAGTAAGTAGTGATGAACACTGACAGCTGACCATGTATCACAGCATGAGGTTGTTATCACAGATTTCTTCTATAGGAGTGAAGGAACACACGCATTTTTATCCACTTGTGCTTGTACACAGATGTTCCTCAGGGACTGGGTGGGTAACAAACCCAAAGAAAACTGGCATTGAAAGCAACAGCCACTGGTAGATTTGAAAATTTAGCCTCAACCAGCTGAATGCTTTCAGGTATTAAATCAAGACACCCTGAGCTACATGACCTTGTAAAGCACCCTTTTGAATAAATTATTGGAGTTCCAGTCAACAGCACTTAAGGACACTTCTCCATATAAAACAGGAGCCAGGAGAAGGGCAGAGCTAGAGAACATGCAGGTAAATGATGCTACACAGTGGAAGGCAAGAAGAACCAGGTTATGGGCTACCTGTGGTCCCCTCCTCGCATGCCTGGGCATGTTACCACAGCACACGTTACGAGGACTCCAAATCCAGAGGCAAGTTCCCATCAGTTCCAAGTTAAAATGACCAGCACCATTAGAAAAGTGAAGGTGGCCTGGGCCCCATGGTGGATCAAGGCAGAGGGTTCCTCTGTGAGTGGCTAAGGATGGAGAGGCAGTGAGAAGAACTGGGAGGACAGGAGGAGCCAGAATCTCTTTGGCTGGAGGAGCAGAAGGGGGAGGAGGCTGCATTCATGGAGCAGTTTGTGAGGCAGCTGCTGGAAGAACTGGCTTTGGGGAAGCTGGATATTTGCACTGCTGATGTAGGATGCAGGAGGAAGGGAGAATGGAGGCAGCAGGAGTAGCTTCCATGGCTAGCAGTGGAAGTGCTCCAAGCAGCTAGCACAGTGGTAAGCAAAGATGGGAAAAAAATTAAAATATATATATATTTATATAAAAAGGAAGAAGAGATCTTCACTGCTTATCTGATTAAAAAAACCAAACAAACAAGGAAACAGAGGAAAGGAAAATAAAAAGAGGAGAGAGAAGCACCAGTCGCAAAGAGTTCACAAGGCTTTTTTTGCTCCTTCCCCCAGGGTCACTGCTCTGGCTCTGACCTTCGGGGCCGGTATCTCCGCTGGCCCGTCGACTTCCGCGTGGCCACGGCTGCGGTGAATCCCACCAGGCAGCACAGGGACGTGGTGCCAAACTTGGCTGTGTCCAGCCAGCTGGGGGTTTCCATCTTCAGGTACCTCTCAGCTACGTGCAGGCTCATCACCACGAACCACAGCACTGAGGCAAACGCGTCGATTCGCCGGAGTCTGCAAAGAAAAAATAACCAAAACAAGAGTTTGAACACCAGCCAACTGCCTCGGTGCTGAGGAAGGAGAGGGAAGGTGGGGAAGAGGAGGGAAGGGTACAGACTGAGCAGGTTATGTACTGCCTCTGACTAGGTGCAGCCCTGCCCACTGCTGTGTAAGCATCTGAGTAGATCAGCTCCATTTTCTACCAGAGCTGCACAGGGAACTCTTCATTCACAGTAACTGAAGCTTAAATTGAATGAACCAAGGCACAGATCCAAAGCAAGCTCTGCTGTCTCCACCCAGCCTGCTGGCAAAGAGCTGTGCCACCCAGTGCCATGTGTGCCATTCTGGCAGATGTTTATCCCTGGATCACCGAGTCAAGACTGGACCAAAGACCTCCAACATAACACAGTTTTCCTTGAAGTGAACCAGAAGTGAAGTGCACACCCACCTGATCCTCCCAGCCAGGAACATGGCCAGCAGGCAGGTGAACAGCCCCAGCACAGCCACAGCCATCTGGTGATTCTTCCCGTAAGCCCACACGGCGCTCAGGTTCTCCACCACGTGCTCCGGGAGCAGCTGGAGCAGCTCCCTCCATCCTGCCACCCTCACCGAGGTGTCATTGCCCACGTCTGCATGGAAGCCTGTGCCAGTCCTGTTCCGAGGGGACGCTGGGCCAGAGGGAACGGGAGCAGGGACTGCTGTGCTGAGGGAGAAGGGGTTGCCTGACCCATACAAGGCCATCAGAACCAGGAACGCGCAGCTGAGGAAGGCCAGGAAGCGCAGGAGTATCACCTGGGCTGGTGTGGTTATGGAAGCAGAGGAGGAGGATGAACATAAGTTCTGCAGAAGAAGGGAGAAACACCTTGTCAGAAGTCTGAAGGAACTGCAGTAAGGTTTTGAAATGGTGCTTTAAGAAACACTTCCAGACTGTATGGTTTACTGGACTGTTTTGCTAAGGTCTTTCTAAGTCTCTGTACTGGGCTGACACCACATTGATGTTGTAGACTAGCAAGGAGCAATTGCAGAGCTATGAGCAGAAGCCAAGGTCAGGCAGGGAGAACGTCATAATTCACTTCCCATCGTTCTTTTTTAATTTTTTCCCCTTGCACTCATAAATTGCCTTCCCTACCTCCCCTTCTCTGCCTGTCCAATAATTTTCCTTCCACTCTGTTATTATTACATTAGACTTGCCTTCTGGCAACTGGCCTGAATGACACCAGCAGGAGGAAAACCTCAAACTAACATCAGGAGCATCTGTGGCAACTACGCTGCACTTTTAAAAACTGCTGGTACAGAAGCAGCTCCCAGGTTTAGGTAGCCCTAAGGCTGCTGCCTTCCTTTCCCAGCAGCAAAGCCAGGTGCAGTGGTATGGAGTTCTCTGCAGTTCCTCCTGAGCCCCCTCACCTGGGCATAGGCCTTGTCTGTCTCGCGGCGTTTGAAGTGGTGGCTGAGCAGCAGCGCGCGGAGCTGCCGGTTCTGGTGTTTGATGTAATACTCCACAGCAGCCTGGCACGGGCGGCACAGCTTGTAGGTCTGCTCCAGGTGGTGCTTGTACACCTCAATCTCCTCATCATACTTGCCCTGGTGAGAGAATAGGAGAGGAAATGTAGGTGAGAACTGCAGGTCCCTCATCTGTTCTCATATTTCCTCCTGACAGGCAAAGCATGACTCCAGTCTCCAGAGGAACAGCCCCCTGAAACCAAGCTGGAGGCCAGGCATGCAACCAACTTCACATACAGCTGACCCAGCCCCCATGTCTCAGAAGAGATGAAAAAAGCCTTGGAGAAGGCTGCTGTGGCCCAATTCCAGGATGCTGAATTTCTGTGGCCCTATTTTGCTGTCTTTATTGAGACCTTACGAACTCAACACAGGAGGTGAGACAAGAAACTAAAACTGCTCTTCCCCTCCTCAAATGAGGGGACACAAAATACCTGCTGCCCCTTCACTCAGCTGTGCTGGAGAAAGACACAAGCTCCTTTCAAACATCAGCCGCAAACTTGAAGGTTGTCTCTGTTTGGAGGCCTTAGTGAGATGAGCTCCACAAATCATTAACAGGGAAAAAAGGTCAGTAGGTACATTTTTCAGTGTCACTACAGTGGACACATCACTTATCACAGAAGCTCCGAGGGCTCTTCTAATTCCAAGATCCTTGTACCAAAAGTGTCAGCTGAAAACATGCAGCTTCTTTGGAAGCAGGATGGTGCATTGAGGCGGCCCAAGAGTTTGCTCCAGCAGTTCCATAGGTTCCATCTTTTGGAACCAAGAAAGAATCCCATGGCAGAGACCAGGAGCAGCAGGGTTATCCCTCACTGGAACAGGCCAGCAATGCTGCAAGGGGCCACTGCTGCCACTGACACACTTATCCACCCATGCTGGATAACACAGTCCTGTGTTTCTCAGCTGGCACAGACACTGCAGGTCACTGAATGCCTAAAAAGGGGCCAGAGGCAGTGCTTTGAGGAACTGCATAGGTCTGGCAAGAGGCAGGGACTAGAAATGAAGCTGAGAAAAGGGCACCAGCTGAAGATACTCTCATTAAGCATGATCAAATTTAAACCTGTTCTCTGGGAGTCATCCTGATCAAACTCATTATAATTACACAAAGCAGACTGGATTAGGCAAAACCAGAGGATGAACACATCCCACTACAGCACAGTCTAACCCCAAGGTTTGTTGACAATGGTTGAAAGCTAAGGAGTGCAGCACTAAATTCTCTGTGTGAAACGTTGGAGAGGCAAAAAACTGTGAAGGAAAAACCCCATTATCCCATCCTCCATGCATATTAAGTAATGGGAAAGCCAAGAAGTTGCTCAGCAGGAAATCCTGTTGCTGTAACTGTAAAATTCCCTTTGCCCTCCTAGGCACAGATGCCTAACAAGGGAAATTATGTGGCTGCACAGGATTCCTCTCCCACTGCACTAATAATGCAGGGCAGCACAGGCAGGGCCCCAGGAAAAACAAAATCTGTTAAGGTTTCAAGGTATCCAGTGGGCAGCTGTGCCTGCCAAATCCTGCAAGCTTGGCCATGGGAAGCACTGGAGCTGTAAGCTGATCTCAGCAATGTTTTGGGTTCATCTAGAACAGGGCATTACATTCTGGCTTTGGAGTAGAATTAGGTAAATTTGCAGCACTAATCAGTAACTTCCTCTGCACTGGAGTGCCACATAGTGCTTCTGAAGACTATTGGAGCATCATTCCATGGTACACTGAAAAACTGCTCTCTCTCCTGCTTACAGGGCTGCAGGATGAATTAAATCAAGCAGAAAGAGCAGAGCCATGCATGGGAATGCCTCGGTCAAACACTCACCTCCTCCCTCGGTGAGAATGAAGCCAGCTGTTTGATTTTCATGGTTTGATGGTTGTTGCACTTCTTGCAGAGCAGAATTTGGCTGCTCACCCACTGCTGTGGTTTGGTGGGATCACAGAAAGTTGTGCCGCCCGACACAACGTGGTTAAGGTGCTCCATGTACTGGGCAGGGATGGGCTTGTTGTAGTCTCCATTCTGACAAAAAAGCAGGAGGGGAAGCAAACATTAGATCATAAAATCAAAGCTGGTTGGCAATAAGATTCCCTAAGCTCTGTCAGGAGCTCTACATGCATTCACCTATGTAATAAAGTAAATAAGCAAAAAAAAAGAGACAAAATGCTTCAAATCTTCTGCCCACCCCCACTGTTCCACACACCTATTGCAGGCAGCTGGTTGTGCTGGATTCTGGCTTAAGACAAGTTTTGTTATTTAACAGAATACAAAACCAGAGAATAATAATGTTTTAATATATTTCTATTTACTGTCAATATTTTAGATATTATTTGTTTTATTTATTGTTGATAATATTAAATTATTAATAATTTAATTAATATTGCTATAGTGCCGACACCTAAAATTTATTTGGACACGATTTTAAACTCTTTTACTGTTGTTGGCTATTAATAAAGACAATCTGACTGCATCACTAAAAAATAGAGGTTTTATTCTTCCGTCCTCCTTGTCCAGTAGAAAGGAGCAGGAATCACCCAGAATGGCAGAATCGCATGCAATGTTTATATTAAAGCCTTTTTATCACACCTGGCGCAGCAATTTTTACAGTGTTCCATATATTTAAAAAAATATTCTTAAGAGATATGTCAAGGCCGCTTTTGCCCCTTAAAGAAAGGGAGGAAAATTTGTCTTCATTATCACAGTCAGCACATCCCAGTAGAGTGGATTCCTTCTCAAAGCTGATCAAGTGATGGGCTGCTGAGCTCACCAGTGCTCAGCACAGCTGTCAAACTGCTGGATATTCATGTGCACTGGGCCTGCATCACCTCAGAGGAGGAGCAGGGATTTCCCAAAGCACCGTTCCACCTTCCCAGCCTGTCCCAGTACCTCCTGGAAGCCGTTGTACTGCTCGCAGTTGGGGCAATCCCAGCAGTTGCGGTTCCCGTACGGCACCACCGTGTCCTGGTTGCAGAACCAGCAGTTCACCGTCACATGTGTGGGCTTCTTCCTGCTGGGGGAGGAAACGTGTCAGGCACGAACACTGAACTCAGCTGGTGGACAGGAAAGCAAAGGTTTTCAAACAGGGAAAGGCAAGAGGGGCTGGAAAAACAATCAGTCTTCCCGTTCCGTGTGCTTGGTGATACGACTCAGAGCAGTCACTTTGGCAATGAAAAGGTGGGTTGTTAAAGTAGAAATAAATTCTGTACTACTACCATGAACATGCTGAATTACCAACTTCCCTGTTTTTCAGGGGCACATTTGGGGGTGCAAATCCTCTCCATAGTCAGCAGTGTTATTATATGAGAAGGGTGATGTAGAGTTGATGCTTAATACATAGAATTCTGGGAAAAGGAAGTTACGATCCACAAGAGCTGCCTATGATGGTGCTCAGAAACCCAGGAAAGGGGCTCATGGTTACAGTTCTATCTATTTTGACAGAAAATTTTTCAAGAGCAAGGGTTATCACATTATCCCAAGGCTCAGGCACTGTTAACAGCTGTTTCTTCACAGCTTTAGATACATAAAGAACTGAGGAAACAACACCTCTTCCCTGAGAACGGAAGGGATAAAGACTAATGACCTTGATCCATGAGCCCCTTGTTTTTCAAAGCAATCCTGTTAAAACAGCAGCCAATACAAACAGCTGTGACGTGACCACAGGTTGTGACAGATGTTTGAGCAAAGAGCTCCAGCGGCCCAAGCCCTGAGCCTGCCTGCTAAAGAAGGTCTGCATTTGTCTCAGAACTTGGTGCAGTCTCCACGAGGAGCTCCCTGGCAGGTCAAGGCAGCACAGCCCAGCTGTGTGGGTTTATCAGAACCAGTCCCAGTCCCACTTCCAAGGGAGGGCAGCTGCTCAGGGACTGGCTATGGCAGCTATGCAGACAGATGGACCCAGCTGCCACCAGCCCAGCTCCACTAAGTCATTAATCTGTGTGGCTCCACTGCAGCGGCAGGGAAAGCAATGGAGCAGGGGGCTCATGGAGGGCCTGGGAAGCAACTAACAGGAATCCAAATGCTCCCAAATTGAGAGCAAATTCTCTTCTTCCTGCTCTAGGAAATGGTCTCTGCTGCTACAAAATTCCATAGCGAAACACCCTCTGAATCCTGCAGAAGTGTTGTCTGGCACCCTGTGACCAAACAGGCAGCTGGGTCTTCCCCTCTCTCTCAGCCATCACCTCTGTAGCTGGATGCCTACAATTAACATTCTTCCTCCCTCCCATTTCCACAGACAGTGCCTTGAAACTTGGTTCATAAAATATCCAACCCTCAGGCAATGCCTGGCCTTCCAGTCTAGGTACTAACAACGAGCTGAAGCTTGCAATGAAGCACTGAAACTCCAGCGTGCATTGAGGATTCCCTGCCAGATGCTGAGAGAAAATAGCTGGAGCTACTTGGGTGACAGATTCTCACCCCAAAATAGATGCAAACACCCACACCCCTCCTAAAATGAATATTCCTTGCTCAACTTTCTTCACTGCCAAGGGGGCTCAAAACAGTAACTGATGCGAGTTAAAAATACCACTACTGAAATTAACAGGCAAAAAAAAAAAAAGTTTAAAGCAGACAAATCTAGGTCGTTAGTCTGACTTATCCATGAGCTCCCACTGTCCAAATGCCAAGAAAACCATTTGTCAAAACAGCCATGTGAAGGATGGACAGCAACACCTGTTGGTACTGGTTTCATCTCACTATCACAGGGGTAAAAGCTGTGCAAGTATAACATGCAGGCTTCTTTAACCATGAAAATACAAATCCTAGTGCTCCTTGAGACAGACTTCACAGCAAGCACAGCCTGAACTCCACCCACTGAGGGAGGTTATTGCCCAAGTCCCAGGTACTGTGGAACATGCCACAATCCCACCCCCGTGCTGCTGTTCACCATCCTCTGACATCCATGGAAATAAGACACACCACACTTCAGCCCCTACCCACCCCCAGCGTCTTCCATGACATGACAGAGGAGGTGGAAGCACCAATTTTCAGCAGAAAAAGAATCAGTGCCAAACCCTATCCAAGAACTTGCTGATATAAGAGATCAAATCCTCTGTATAGTCCAGACCTTCCCATCATTTTCCAAACAGGATTCCACTTCTAGTTCTTGAGGCTGAGGAAGTGCTACCAAGGACTAAACAGCAGCACTTCATTCTCACAATGTATGCAAAAGAAATGGCTAAGTCCTGGATTATTTAGGATAAGAGGCAATAATCCTTCCTTTTGTGAACCTATGATCTGTTGCCATAGAAATAGGTGCAAAAAACCCAAGTTCCCAATCTGCTGGATGCAAAAAGAAGAACAAGGGGGGAAAAAAGGCCATTTTAGGCAAGAACATGTAGGTGGGGTACTAGTTTTCTAGTAATTGGGCAGGACTTAAAAAGCAAAAACCAAGTACTGCATTTGGAAAGACTCTCAAATACAGATTTAATGAGTTTGGAGCTATATTTACCTTGACTGAATTCAGGCAGCAGCTGAAGGCAATAAGCCACAGCACACACTGCTTCTGAAGTCACACCCTGGGATGAGACAGACAATGCAAAACTGAGCACTTACAATGTGCTCAATCCCTTGCAAAACACCAGGCAAATCATCCCTGAGGAGTTTATAATGTACCACTGCACTAACTCGAACCAGCTTCACTGGGATAGAGAACTTCCTTGCAAAATAAAACCTGAGCAGCAAGAGGTGACAATCACTGACAGCACAGGGGGACTCCACTCACAGCTCACCTGCTGGGCTAACCCCGTGTGGAACCTGCACACACAAACAAGCTCGAGAAAATTCCCAGGCTTGGATAAATTATTCTGCAGGTAGAAGATATTTGCTTAAGACAACAGTGAGGGGAAAATATCTGCAGCAAACACATTTAGGGAATCAACACCTAAGTGTCTGACAGTGCTAGTATAACACAAAATGTTTCCTTGTGAGAGGCCATCAGATGACTTCATTTTGCTCACAAAAATCAGGTTGCAGCTCTGCAGGTCCTGCTGACAAACACTGTTTAGCAACTACTTTGTGTCTGTCACGTAACATAAGAGGACCTTAGGTTCCTTCCAACTCCCAGCACTATTCACTATTCCTCATTTATACACATATTCAAGGCCACACTTTCAATGGATTGCCAGAAGAACAGTCTGCCTGAAAAGTGCTGATAATAATAAACTGGATCTATAAATATTTATATATTTTACATATATTTATAAATATTTACATCTATTCCCCCTCCCCTTTACTACTAGGTCAGAAGATGAAGATGTTTGGTTTTCCATATTTAAAAGAAGTATGGATGTGCAGTTCTTCAGGGGGGTTATCCTCATCCTCACCCAAGGATTATAAGAAAAACCCAATTCTCCATTAAAAGTATTTAAAGCAGCGCTCTTCATTCTGGCACAACTGGATTACAAAGCAATTATACAAATGGCTATGCCAGCAAATCTGAAGGAAAGACACGCCAGGAAGAGGAGCTGATTTGCACAGATCAGCCCCTGGCACAGACCAAGCCATGGCACAGTCCAGCTCACCAGCTGGGAAGCTCCTGGGTAGTTCCAGGTTGTGCCCATGTCCATCACCTGCCAATAAAGGGGTCTGTCAGTGCACACCCAGTGCTAAAGCCCATTTTCCAGTGCAAGAAAAACACATCTATCTAAATTCCAGCAGGCGAATGCTGTCACAGACACATCTGCTCACAAGTAGCAGTTGTGGACAGGATTGAAGATTTAGCCACAGGATCAGATTTCTAGTACAGTGTCAGAGGTTCCAATGCACCCTCTCCTCTCATAAAAGCCAGACCTAGTGTTCTCTTAAGAGGGAACAAGGTGCCCAGTGGACCTAGGCAGGGACACAGACCCACAGTTGTAACCACTCTCTGGGCTTGTCCCCCTCAAGGGCTGTCAGAACTGTGAAACTGCAGCTTCAGCCACTTTAACACTCTGGAGAACACTGGCCCCAGGACAGGATGCTCCAGGAAAGGTGCCTCTTTTTGCCACTGCAGTACCTGTCACAAGCTCCCCAAGGAAATGTTGCTACAGCTGCTGGTCTGAACTCAGCACCCCAACCAACAAACAGGCAGCCAGGTTGTGATCTCAAAGAAAGACCACAAAACATACCAGAGTTTTTCTATCTGACCCAAACTCACACGGATTAAGGAGTTCCTGTACATTGTACGTGGACATCAAATCTTTTATTTCCTTGATTCAAAAAGCAAAGGTAGCATCATATCTGTGTTTGACATTGTGTCTGTGTCCCTCATAAAGCTGTCCTCCTTGATGACTATGGAAGATTAATTTGTGAGGCAGAGTAAGAAATCTGGTCACATCAGAACATTACTAAGAAACACAAACACGTACCCCCAAAGAATTATCAAGGTCACCTCCTGACAGAATTTACCAGCAGTCTTCAAGGACTTGGGAAGAAATGCTTTCCATTCCAGAGACCTTTTGATGAACTTGAGCAAAACAAATGCAATCTCCTCCCTCAAAAGGCATGTTAGCCTCAACTGGGTCAAAGAAACACTGCCTGCTTCACTGGGATTGCTTCAGGCCACCAGGATTTCTTGGTTACCCTAAATATGTCACAGAAATGCCAAGTCTTGTATATGGGCTAACGTGCCACTGATCATTTATGTGGTTACACAAACAGCAAAGGCTTTAGAGCAAACCCTAAGCATGATACTGTGAATGTAGAAATATGCTTCTACTGCTAAGTGTAAACTTGAAGTGAACCTTAACACAGGGAGCCCTTGGGGCTGCCTTTTCTCCAAGAGAAGCACTCAGTAGATGAGCTGATTGCTGTCTGTTGCTATAAAGACTAAAGTGCCTCATATTCCATACATCCCTGCACTCCTGTCACGCTATGCCAGATTAGAATCTGTCAAATTAAAGCTTTGCTCCTTTTTATGAGATCTGCATCCTGACATCTCTCCTGATGCTTTTCAAGCCTGCTTTCCAACTGGTCTGAATTTGTTCTAAAGTCAGGAACGTCCTGTGCAATCAAGAAACCAAGTAACCAAAAAATTTTGCTCCCTAATCAATAATTTTGACTGCTATGGAATCTCCCTGAGTTCTAGCACCGTGCTAAGTATGCTGTGATTTTACAGCCCTGTTCCCCATGAAATCCTGCCTTCACCCCTCATCAACCACCACAGGAAGTAGGATTTTCTCTTTCCTTGCCTCAAACACGTCAGAAAAAATGGGGGAGACCCCGACCCCCGGGAGCCTCTGTCCCTGCATCCTCACACTTCTCCCGATGCTTCTCAAGCCTGCTTTCCAACTGGTCTGAATTTGTCCGAAAGTCAGGAACGTCCTGTGCAATCAAGAAACCAAAGAATTTTGCTCCCTGATCAATCTTTTTGACTTCTACGGACACCCCCCCCCGAGTTCTAGCACCGTGCTAAGCGCGTTGTTATTTTACAATCCTGCCTTCATCCCTCACCAACCACGACAGCAAGCAGGATTTTCTCTTTCCCTGCCCCAAACGCTTCAGAAAAAACGGGGGAGACTCCGATCGTTGGGAGCCCGTGTCCCCGGCGGTGTGAGGGCAGCGACCCGCGGTACTCACCGCTCCCACCGCGGTGCGTCCTGGATGCTCAGCCCGGCACACACAAAAGCCATTCCGGGCGACACGGAAGGACAGATCCGGCCATTCACCCACACCCTGACAACGCGGGGGGCCTTTCCCTCAGCACCCTCCTCGGGGACGGACCCAAACCCTGGCCGGGCGCACCCGCGGTGTCCCCACAGCCGCGGTGTCCCCACAGCCGCGGTGTCCCCACAGCCGCGGTGTCCCCACAGCCGCGGTGTCCCCACAGCCGCGGTGTCCCCACAGCCGGGCACCGGGCCCCGCGTGGCGCCTTCCCGCCGCCGCGGGCCGCACATCCCGCCATGTCCCTCCCTCCCTTCATTCCCTCCTTCCCTTCCCTTCCCATACCCTCCCTCCCTCCTCCTCCTCCTGCCTGCCGGCCGTACCTCCGCGCGAAGCGGTAGAGCAGCAGCCCCGCAGCCGCGGCGCAGGCTGTGGCGCCCAGCCCGGCTCCCTCCATGCCGGCCCCGGCCCCGACCCGGCGGCGGCGCTTTGTACGCGGCGCGGCCGCCCCCCCGTCCCGCCCCTCGCTCGGCGGCGGGGGCGGCGCGTGACTCACGGAAAGGCCGGAGTCGTGCGGCGGGGCCGCCGTGAGTCAGCGCCGCCGAAAAAAGGCCGAGATCGTGGCGGCGGGGGCGGCCCCGCGGGCCCCCCGGCGCTGCCCCGGCCCCGTGCGGGGGCTGGCGGCGAGGGGAGGTCGTGCCTGGCCCCCGCCGTGCCTGGCCCCGGGCCCGCCGCGCTCGGGAGGCGCGCGGGGGAGGGGGGGGGGGGGGGGAGTTGTTGGCTTGACTAAATTTAGACGCGGCGCTTTCCGCGTTAGAGACGGACAGGCCGGGCGTCCCCGGGAAGGGCGGCCGCGCTGCACCGAGTCATTCGCACAGTCACAGAATATCCCGGGCTGGAAGGGACACACAAGGATCATCCAGTCCAACCCCTGGCCTTGCACAGACACCCCAACAATTCCCCCCTGTCCCTCAGAGCGTTGTCCAAACGCTCCTGGAGCTCTGGCAGCCTTGGGGCTGTGCCCACTGCCCTGGGGAGCCTCGTCAGTGCCCCACCACACTCTGGGGGAAGAACCTTCTCCTGGAATCCAACCTAAACCTTCCCTGGCACAGCTCCAGCCGCTCCCTGGGTCCTGTCACTGATCCCCACAGAGATCAGCACCTTTCCCCTCACAATGAAGTTGTAACTGCAATGAGGTCTCCTCTCAGTCCCCTCAGCTGCTCTTCCTACACCTTCCCCTCAAGGCCCTTCACAGGTCCCAGCTCTGAAAGGGGAAAAAGGCTTCAAACATCACGTTTAACACCATTAAAAAAGGCACAAATGGAAAAGATCTTCACAAATATTTGTGCTGGAAGTAAGCTGTGCTTTTAAGCTTGTCTTAACTATGGTTGGGCTCTCTTCACTGTTTCATTTCCCTCTCCACAGATTTAACCATGGTAATGAATTCTGTGGAGTAACAGTGAATATTTCATCTTGACAAATGTAAAAGGGACATAATTTTTCCATCTCTCTTCCACTGTTTACCACAGTCACTTAAGGATTGTTTCATGAGCCCAAACGATAGGGATAGGAGGAACAACCCACCCAGTTATTTGGCACATGAAGACCTTCGAGGTCCTCTAGGACTTCTGGAGAGCTGGTTATTTTTTCTTCAGAGGTCCCTCCCTTCCTATCAACTCTCTGTAGCACCAGTCCAGCCCGAGATGCATTGTTTGAAAGTTTCCTCCTTAAAGGAGCTAATGAGGAACTTGTGCAAAACCACCATAAATCACAGTGAGCACAATCACAATACAAGCATGGATGCCAATTCTCAGCAAATGCACGTATTTTGAGGGATATCATGATACCTAAAGGGAGGCAGTAAGTCTTACAGCATAAGGACTTGACAAATCTTCAAATGCCTCAAAAATGCTTCCAAAACTAAATTAACCAACAAGAGCAGCTCATACTATTGCAGCAACAGTGTGTTTGTAATCTCAATTTAACTGTTAATATATGAATAGGAACAGGTTCAGTCCTGGTAAAGTTAATGGGGTCATAGTGGTGACTTCAGATAGGACTGTAGTTTCATCACCTTACTGATAATTAAACTACAAAGGGACTATTAATGAAGCCTTTACCTGTCTTCCATGAAAATGACTTTCTGTGGAAGCTGGAGAAGAGGAATGAAGAGTGAAAAATGCTTTTAGTTTGACTTTCACAAGCAGAGAAAGGTTGGTTATTTTTAAATTCAGGTATCGTTTTGGTAAAAGCTACTTCAAATTCTTTCCTCTGGTAATAGGCTTATTCCATACTCAGTGACATCAATGGGATTGCTCACAGAGCGTCACCTAAAAATGGTAACTCTTTATAGGGTTTAAGGAATCAAGGGCCAGTGAATTTTAAAAATTCTATTAGAGAGAGGAAGGAAAAAGGATTTAATTATGTTAATTCAGAAACTCTATTAGTTCCCAATATAGCTTATTAACCCTCTATCAAATTAAGACTAATTCTGTCAGGATTGGTAACAAAGCCTAAAGAACAGGAACAAAAATCCCGCAGAATTCCTGATTTTCCATCAGATTTAGGCAGAACAAAAAACTGTTCACTTTCTCTTGCTTTCTGTCTTACCAAGGCCCAGACTCCTCCAAAGGGCTGGAGTTCCCTCCCCTCATTCTCAGAAGACATCAGCAGTCTACACATTTGACTAACATTTTAGAAGTGAGCTAGAGCACTGTATGTACAGAGGAATGCTAATTTAGGAAAGCAAATCTCAGAAAATGTTTCAGAGTAGCAGCACAAGTGTCCCAGTTCTCAAAAATAGCATCAGCAGTTTGACAGTTTTGCCTCCTATACAGGGAGTGAAGCTTTTGCTGCTCATCGTCTCCATAAAAAAACCCATGTCAATTTTTACTCAACTGTTTCCTGTTTTAGCTTAGGAGGAACGTGATCTGTTTTGTTCAGTAAGACATAACAGAAATCAGTTATTTTTGCCTCACAATGAGGTATACATACAGTCTGCTCTCTCTGCTGTAAGCTCCTACATCACACTGATGTCAAACATGACCTTGAGTACCAGTCATCAGCTGGGGTCTGGTGCGAACAAATGGGATCTGAATCCAGTTATCAGCCCATTCTACTTCTGCAGCAAAACACCAGCCTGGAAACTTTACCTGATCAAAGACAGCCCTGCTCACTACCAGGCTGTTTCTCAATGCTTCCCATGCTCCTTCCAAGCCTGCACACCACCATCTCTGCTGTGAGCGGTCCCTGAAGTCAAAGATGTCCATAAACACTTGTTTATGCTCAAGAACTCAACTCCTGCTCAGATCACGAGCAGCTCATTGTTCAGGCCACCAGGGAAGGCAGAAGCTGGGCTCAAATCTGCAGGGTTTGTCTCAGCTGCCAAGGCAAATGACACTAATGAAGAGCATAGTATGGCCAAAGCAAAACACAAATCTACACATTTGAGTTCGAAAACACTATCAGTAATAGTAATTCATATACTACACTTGAATTACAAGGTACTGCTGCAAGTGGTGAAGATTATTAAAATTGAAACCATACTCTTATTTTTTATGAAGAACTAATCTCAGGTGTGCAGGATATTTGATTTTTAAGTGAAAGGCAAGAATTGTATCATGAGAACTGTTGAAGAATACCCCTTGGATACTGTGTTTGTGAAGGGGAAGGCAGACATCACAGCTATATGAAATGTGAGAACTCTTCAGAACACTGCACTAAGCTGATGAATCCTTATTGCCTTCAGCAAGAAATCAACTAATAACATGAAGGAACTATTTACATAGACTGGGGATTTTTTTGGTGTTAACTGCAGTGATGTATCCACGAGATAACACAGTATCTCATTCCCATCAGAAGCACTGCTCTACAAGGACATCAAGTCAAGAGGGACTTGTTCCTGAGTATCATATTGTAAAGCAGAATCCAGAACTGCATTTATAGTGTTTAGGACATAGCTTATCCTCTCTTCCACTCTCTAGACCTCTGGCATTGAAGTATAAGGCAAACATAGTTCAATAAAGTCCCATTGCAGTAAAAGGATACCTGACCAAGTTACTCCATCTCATGGGATTCCCACAGGGCAGCCAGGCCACAATCACTGACTGTCCTTATGCTCTCAGGCCTGCACAAAAACAAGGTCTAAAAGCCAAGTCCTGACAGATCTGTTTATACCCAGTAGCATAACCATGTATCCCAAATGCACAGGGGTACAGAACTGTAGTTACATTTTTATGACAAGCCTCCCAGAATCATATTGGAAGTGATTTTTCTAAGAGATTCTGGTGTGCATAGTTCACACCATCAAAACAGAGAAACAAGACTGTCCTACTTGAACACTCCAGGGTGTTCACACAGCAATGAATGATGCACCTTGAATAAACCAGAACTACTCTCAAACTTGTTTGGGCATTTAGGGCATTACAGTGCTATAAAGCAACATGACCCCCGTGCTAAGAAGACAGAGTTTCAAATGTCCAAACCAGTTCTCCTGTTTTAATACAGTTTTAATGAACATCAGTCCAAGAGATCACTTGATAGTATGAGGTACATTCCTTGACCATATATGGCTGTGCTTAAGGAAAAGGACAAACATATACTTAAATTAAATAGTGTAATTTAATTTAGTAGCATTTTAATTATCATCAAGTTAAAAAAAAATTATAATTAACTATTAACGTTAATGACTTGAAACCTTTCAGAAAGCATGACTCCAAAAGGAAATATCCACAGGTGGTCACGGACTTGTAGTTTTCCCACCAGCACTGCCACCTGCACCAGTCTCTTAAAGGACTATTTGTTCAGTGAAGGAATTGGTCTTCAGTCTGTAACTGAAGTCTTGGCTCTGCTACTTTGCATGGTCTTCTAAGAGATACACAATTAACTCGTAGGTGGACAACACAATGGCTGTGTTTGGGATCTGCCGGATGAGCTGGGCAAAGAGTCCTCTGTAGAAGGCCAGGTAACCTTCCTCCCGTGCCACCAGCCGAGCTGTCTGGATGAAAGCCTTGTACTTGGTGCCTTCCTCCCGCAGCCGTGTCCGTATGACCTCTGCAGAGCAGGGGAACAGTGTTAACAGAGCAAACCTTCCACCCTTATGGCTTTCAACAGCTTTTATAACTACAGAAATGGTTCTCTGCTAAGTGTTACTCCCACATTCTCCTAGGAAAGCTGCACACAGCAGGACTCTCATGCTAAGAGTGCACACTTGGCTTTGCTACTTCACTAATACATACTCAGAATAATTCTTTCAGCTCGAGTTCTATCTGGTCTGTCACAGTTCACACCTCTGCTTTAAAAGACAATAAGCACTGAAGAGACACTGCTTTGTGCTAAACCACTGATTCCATTTAAAGCCATGTTCAGCAGGCCAAGAGACAGAGGTCTGCTGCATGAGGAATGATCCTTCATTTTAAGAAACATGCCACTACCAGGAAAGGTCTTGTATGCAAACCCCAGGGACAGGAAAACCTTCCTGTACCAACAGCCTGCCAGTACATCCAGCCATGGAATCCTGGACACATCGCCCTTCAGGCAAGAGGAAAAGTTAAAGAGTTCTTCATGTGGAATAAATGAATTGTTTGCTCATTGAAGCTACTACAGATCTAAATGCTTTACTGATGCTACATAATCAATATTGCTCTTTCTACACAACCATGGTACCGTTCACATCTATCCAAAAAGAATAACACTGCTCAGCCCACAAGTGTTTCTTTCCCACAACTTGATCACAGAATCCCAAAGGCTGTGGGGACTTAGCTACATGAGGCTACTAGTAAAAACAGAAACATTAAGCAAGCAATTTCTTTTTGGTGTTTTTTTGGGTTGTTTTTAAACTAGCAAGTCCCAAGCACCAACCACGTGTCTCCCTAGGAATGGTGGGACCGGTACTGAAAATGCCAATGCACAACAACACGCAGTTGGCCATTCAAAGAACTAGGAATTTTCATCCCTAAACCCCATCATTTGTCTTGGATTACAGGCAACAGCTGCTCTACAGTTCTCATAAATGGAAGAGCTGACATACCGTGTGGATAAGCAATACAAGAGGCACAGCCCTTGGAAACAGCAGCAGCAAACATCAGTCCAAAGAAGTTCGTCGAGCTCCTTTCAGTCCCATTAGAAGAAGGGGGTGGTTGGACTTCCTTTAAGTGCTTTTTCAAACTTTCATAAATAGCAAAGCAGATGATGGTCTCAGAAATCCCTGCATAGGAGGCAGTCAGGCCCCTATAAAAGCCACGGATACCTTCTGTTTGGTACACATATCTAGCACACTGCAAAGCATTCATTGGTTTGGAGCCCCTGACTCTAAAAAATAAACAGAACAGAGCATATTATGAGCAAAGAAAAGAATTAATATTCGAAAAACATCCACCCTTATGGCTTTCAGTATTTTTATAAATACAGAAGTGGTTCTCTGCTAAGTGTTACTCCCACATTCTCCTAGGAAAGCTGCACACAGCAGGACTCTCATGCTAAGAGTGCACACTTGGCTTTGCTACTTCACTAATACATACTCAGAATAATTCTTTCAGCTCGAGTTCCATCCAGTCTGTCACAGTTCACACCTCTGCTTTAAAAGACAATAAGCACTGAAGAGACACTGCTTTGTGCTAAACCACTGATTCCATTTAAAGCCATGTTCAGCAGGCCAAGAGACACAGGTCTGCTGCATGAGGAACGATCCTTCATTTTAAGAGGCAGCACTCAGTTCAAAGGTGCCACCCTGTGAAGTGCTGAAATTAAGTCCTATAAATTATTTATAAAGTTGTCGTGCCTTATAAGATCCTTCTTATTTGACCTAACATGTCCTTGCAGGAGGGAATTTCCATTCTAAGCAGTCACGTTTTTAGCAGAGTCCCTTCTTGCTTCGATATCCATCAGTGACTGTGAATCACTCGGCTAAAAGATACTGCTGTCAAATTCCCCCTCTGTCTTCAGGAGCTGTGGTTAACAGCAACACAATGCTGAAGGAGGCAAAAAAACATTAAACCACTGCAACAGATTCTTAGTGCCTCCAGGGTGTTTGATGAAACTACACTAATGTGGCTTCTTTACAATTTAAACTCATCATCTTTCTGTTTACATGAGCATCAGCACCTTTGGCCTGCTGCAGTAACACACACCTGTATGACCTGGATTCAGTACAAGTGACCTTTCCATAGCCTCTGTTACTGCTGTATCAAAGCATTTCAGTCCTTATTACATTTATCCTCAACATGACCCCTGAATTACAGAGGATTCTGTATGCAGGAATCTGGGAGAAAAACAATGCTGTGCTCAACTAAAGATTTACAGTGAAACCAGAGACTGAACCAAACAGCTCTCAAGGCAACTTCCACATCCTTCTCAACAGGATCTGTGCATCCAACTGACACAGGACACACAGAACCAGAACTTTTAGTCTGACCAGAGAGAAATATGGTGGAACTGGGAGTCAGGGAAACAACTGGGCAAGCTCTATGGAAGTACAAAGAGCCATGAGTAAAGACATGGAAGTTCAGTTTTCCAGAGGCTCCCTTAGCCATGCAGTGGCATCCAATCTCCCTCAGTCAGGTACTTACTTCCGTTCCAGCTGCATTCTCGTTTTCACCATCCATATAGGATTCATCAGGGAATTTGTGATAAAGGCTGGAGAAAAGAAAACCAAATGTACAGCTGAATCCAGGCTGGTGGATTGTCATGACCTTTATCCCCCTGTGCAGTGATGCAGTTCCAGTCACCAGCTCTGGCTAGAGGTGTCAAAAGCCCCCCAGGTTCACAGCTTTACAATCTCATGTTAAACTTCAGGAGGCATCAACCAGTGGATCCTTCCTTTTTGCACCTATTTTAATATGTATGTCATGTTCCTAAAGGCTGCTGCAGACAACATACCTTCCTCACTGACTGGGTTTTGGAATCCCAGCTCCAAGCAAACCCGTGGGAACACACTCCTGTGCTGGACTTGTGTTCCCCAGGGCTGTAGGTGGTGCCCTTGAGCCGCTCATTAACAGAACCCACCCCTAATTAAGGGCTTCGGTTGGGAACGGTTATTTTTAGCGACCACTCTGATGACTGATGATTGAACTAGCAGAGCTCTTCTGCAGTATTTTTCCTACAAGAACAAACTACTTTCCCCAGCCTGGTAGGAAAAATACAACATCCTGAAAATATTTGGCTAAAACAGTATCAGAAGTTTGCTGGTGTCCACTAATAATTTTTTTTCATGCCTTCAGAGACATTACCAGAGCATTGCAGCTGGAAAAACATCCCAAATTAGTAAACAGCAATCTAGAAATATTTCAAGGTTGAACAGAAAAACAGTTTCTGCACAGACAAAGTCAATTTAGGAGCTTGCAAACTGCTGTTTTCTGGCACATACCACCTCAGACTAAGTGTACATTTTCAGAACATGCCACACACTGCCCTTTGTACTTGTTTATATACCACAACCACCCAGAGGTGTCAGCCAGGACTGCTGTGTTAGCCCAGGTCCTGCACAGACAGACAGCCCAGTCCCCACCTTATGATCCATTCTTTTAATATCTGAACTATTTAGAGGGCCAGAAGGAGTCTTGTAGCAACAACAGCTTGGAATAAATACTTTAAAGAATTAAGGTGCATCTCAGAGCCACTGTCTCAGACACCAGTGCACTGCCTGCTGAGGGCTGGACACAGGTACTGCTGCAGACCATGGGGAAGGTGAATTATAAACACAAACCTGCAGAACCTGCAGAACAGACATGCACAATGTTGCTGTTGGGCACAAACATGCTGTTGAATTGCTCTTTGGCTTTGGAGTAGCATCCAAAGTAGACAGCTCTGTGGGGAAAAAAAAAAGAAAAGCAGTGTAATACAATATCAAATGAGACAATTACTGTTCTTCTCCCCACCCCTGAAAACCAAACCTCTCTCCAAAGAGGCCTCCACATGACCACTTCTATCTACAAGGACACAGGAGGTTTTGTTTGGCTTTGGGGTTTTTTTTTTCCCCTTACACTACAGTGCCCCTATTTGACTTGACACCCACAGGGTAAAAATATTTTACTATGGGAGGCAAGATGGTCTTGCAGACAAAGCAAGTTAGATCTGATACCTACACCAGCTCTGGCACTATACACTTTTTGTAAACTTGGGACTGTCCCTTTCCCACCTGGAGCCCATGTTTTCCATAAATTTGTGCAGCACTCTAACTGCATCAGCAGCACTTCATGCTTTAAACACTTAAGCCTGGACTGAAATAAAAGTTTTATCCACCTCAAATCCCTACAAAATGCACAGGAATGGAGGAAGCTCAGCTGATCTGCAACAATCAATGGGGTGAGTAAGAAGCTGCCTGAATCAAGTAAGCTCAGCTCACAGCTAAGGGAACTGCTAGAAAAAGGTGGATAATGGTGGCTACAATTTGAGAATTTCCATGAAATACCTTACTGCAATCTTATGGATGAATGTGAAGGAACCCAAAAGACAGCATGAGTGAGTTGCATGGACAAGCATGGATTGGATTCAGATCCCTGCTGCAAAGGTCACCTGTACAGAAACAGGACTCCCTGCTTCCAGAGGGGAACATCCCACCTACTAGGCAAGAGGCCAGGCAGGGAGTTCACCATTCTTCAAGTTCCCTTTCAACTGGTTCAATTTTAGGCACAAAACATCCGCCAATTTTCCAGTGGCCAATGAGTTTTAACATTTCCTAGACAGAAAGATCTTCAGCCCTGCCAAGACTGGGACAGCCACAGGCACACGTAGAATCCCTTTCGGTGCCTGTAAGACTTCCAAATGCAAGCAAATTTGTAGCTGCTTTTGTTGTTGCTGTTAAAAGAGGGGCACACACTCCCTTCTGGGGTTGTGTGGCAGCAATGAGACTCCTTCCCCCTCAGCTGAAGTTTTTCATTGGAGAAGAATTCAGGCAATCAAGGATCAGACAGGTATCCCTGCCCCCTGGCATCCAGCTCCCACTCACTGCTGGGCACTGTTACATATTCAAGAGAAGCAGCATATTAGAATAATGCAATTATTAGTCCTACAGACTTTTCTGCACTGTACAGACTTTTCTCTTGCCTTCTCAAGCACATAAGTGGCTCTTGCAATGACTTGGAATTTCAGTGCTGTATTTACTCTGCATCTTACAGTGTTACACAAGTGTAAACCAGATTTCTACCAGTGTTTCTTGGTGTGCACACTGAGCAGTGTACCTCTACAAATCTCACTTTACAGACGGGATAACTTCATGGCCTGCTATTTTGAATCACAAATGCACTGTTAACATTTGTGTTGGCATCTCAAATGTTACTTTTAGCAATAGTTTAACTATTTACCTTGATGGTGCAACTCCAACCAAGTTTGGACCCAGCCCTCGGAAGAGTGACCTTGGTCCTTCTTTTTCCAGAATTGACCTTAAAATAAAAACAAAGATAGTATTTAGGTTAAAAGTTACATTTCTTGTTCTGTCAGGCAGAACTATATAAAAGCAATGAGTATTACTGTGAAGCTATAAAGATTTTAAGCTACATGATATCCTTCAAAATTAGTAGAATTATAGACTACTGAATAAAAGCCACTGTACCATAAAATTCAGTGCACTACAGGCAAATGGGTGGCATATGGCACCAGGTTATAATTTCCATTCATTGAAAGCTGTCAGGAATTGATTTAAAGTTTCCTGGAGAATCCAGTGATAGTTGAGTCTGATGAAGAAAGGATATTTTTGGCATTCTCTGTATCTAAGCTATTCAGGAGTTTGCCTCCTGTACAGTCCTGTACAGAGAGATGAAAAAAGAAATGCTTTTCCCTTTCACAATGACCCAGTGATGACACAAAGGTGAAATGTGGCAGCCAAACCACAAGCTATGTGAGTGCACAGTCTGCTAGACAGCAGCTCTCCGAACTGAACTCCCCATGGGAAAACCATGCAAGAAAATCCAGATAATTCCAGGCTCCATGGGCAGTCACTGCACTCACTGGAACTGCCAGGTTTCAGAATTTGCTCTCTAGGTCATTAGCACTGTTGAGAGTGTTCCCCACAGACTTCAAACCCAAGCTCATTAGACAGGAGGAGATACATGAGCTTCTGAAACACTTTTTTTCTGCAGCAGAGTTGAACTTTCTGTATAAACTCCAGGGCTGAGTGTCTCCAAGGAGACAGATCCACCAACTACTTGTTCTTTGTCACTTAACAGTCACGACTGCAGATTCCAGCTGGGCTAACTCATCAGAATCTTAAATGGATTAGACAAAAACAGCCTGTCCTTCTGGAATGAACTTCTATCAGCAGCAGGCTTAACCTGCCTCCCTGGGTACCTGTTTTCTTTCTATTTACAGCTGTTAAGGGGCTTTCATACTTAACACCTTTAACCCTTAGAGAGCAATTTTACAGGTAGGGCTCTAATGGCTGCTTCCACAGCCATATAATTTTCCCAAATCTGGAGGCCCAAGTCATACTCAGTTTGGCAATGAATGCACGATCAGGATTGAAAAAGGGCTGAAAGAGTAAAAGCAAGAGACTGAATTTCACTTCTTTCTTCATACATTTTTATTTTCTTAGGTTAATCAACAGCATTATCTGCTCTTCATAGATGCTGCCTGCAGGGGAATGACAGCAGAAATATTTTGCTCTTACTTCTCAATCCTCTAAAGTAATCAGCTTGAAAACTTGGCAATACACATAGCTAAGCAATTCCTGAAGCGAAATGAAATCAAGATCATAGTCACCATATTTAACAAGCTTAATAAATATATTAAAAGGTTGACCCAATTTTAAACCATTTCCTCTCCCCCTAAAAAAAATGAGACAGTCCCAGAAAAAGATGGGCCCAGAGGATGAATTAAGAACCTTTTGCCTTAAAGTTTTCACCTCCTTTAGTTACAGCTGCCTAAAGTCAAATGCTGCAAGGTGAAAAGACAGCAAGGGAAAGGAAATGAAAATCAAAGGCAACTGGCACTACCTCACGCATTCAGTCACGAACTGCTCTAGACTCACCTCTGAGTAGACAAAGAAATGTTTGGCAGGGGAGAGCAGGCTGTTTACAATACAGAAACTCAAGTGCCAGAATGACTCCCAGGCAGAGAGCTCTGCAGAGAATTTGAATTAGCACTCCACTGTTATATAACTGTGCAGCTTCTCCCCAGGCAGGCTGCCAGGCCTGCTGGTCTTACATAAAATCATTCAACTTGCATTGCCACCCGGTGTTTTCTTTGGCATTCCTGCCACCTGATCTCAACAGGACCTCTCTGCATCACCCTGGGGTGCCCAGGGAGCCAAAAGAACTCAATCCTTTTGCAGGAGGTCTGACCCATGTGTCGATGGTGCTTTGGTATTAAACACAGTGGTAGGGATTGGGATGTCAGAGTTGCTGGTAGAATTTTTCAGCAGCTGTAAGATAAGTAATTTCACATTTGCTCTTCTTCATGAACACACAGCTGAAAGGGCACAGCGAGAGCAGCAAGTGCTGCAGCCTGAGCCACTCAGAAGGCTTTTAACAGAGACTGTAATACTGTTGTCGACAGGATTGATGGATAATAATAATCAGCAATGACAACATCTAACAGCAGAGGAGAGCTCATTGTCAGCTACAGCCGAGAAGGTAAAAGCCTCCAAGTAGAGATTACATTTTAGGGAGTGCTTTTGCAAAAAGTGTTCTCCCCCACTGCCATAAGTTTCAGTTTTAGATCATCCATACAAAAGTACAGCAAGCATGTCTTAAAATGTATGGGAACACAGAATTCTGGAGGTCACCTGGTTCAAAGCAGTGCCAGCTTCAAGGACAGACCAGGGGCAGACCTGCAGCACTAAGGGCAGGAATCACAAACCTGGTTACAGTGCTGGCCCATGGAGGTGAAGGAAAGGCTCTCACTTCTGTATGAGACTCCAAAGAGAGTGTGCTTCCAGAGAGGGCTTAAAAATTCCCTCCATCAAACAGGTAAATGGGCAGCAATAGCAACAAGTATCTCTACAAGTTACTCAAAGCAAATTGGGAATGGCTCCAGGAAAAAGAAAAAGACAGCATGTATGACTTATGCAGTCCTTCAATCCTTTACCAGGAACTGCCCTCAGTTAGTAAGGATTACGTGTGCAATGCTCAAAGGACACAGCAAACACGACTATTCCAAATGAGTGACAAAGATGACACTTTTCAGTGTTGAAAAAGAGAAAAAAAAAAGTCCTTTCTGACAGTTCCCACAAGCTAAGGTACATTAAGATCTTACAGTCTGTCCTGTGTATTGACCCCTAGGAAATCATAACTACCAAAAAGCCTAAATGTGAGGAGACGATTTAAAAATAACCCTCCAGGCTCTTACTCAATTTGGAAAGTTTCTAAGCACTGGAAACAAATTCCCATGGAAGTTCAAAGGAGCACTCAGGAGTCCTGAATACATCTGTGCTTTTAAAAGAATGATTTCTCTTTCTGTGGCTGAAGGCAGAAGCCCAACTGACATGAATCTTTCCAGTGCAAGTCTGGAGCAAAATTTGCATTCTGTGTTTGCACAGAGGAAGGGAAAACTCGGATCACTGGAGTCAAGGAACTGAATGAGAGGAGCAGCAGCACTCACTTGAGGACACTGAAGAGCCCAGGTGACACAGATGTTGGCCTGACCATCCCTTCACCACTGATGGTCCCCAGCTGCACCTGTGGGTAGTAGACAGTCCGGAAGGCCAGCTTGGAAGATTGAAGCCTTGTCTTTATTACCTCTAAGGGACACGTAAAGATGGCACCAACTGTTCCCCCACATCTGCAAAATACAATTTAAACAGAAGACAAGAGGTTGAAAACCAAATCACAGCACAGTGTGTAAATAAAACCTGAAGACTTGTCTCCAGCTGGTTCTATGTTGTGGACAAATCATTAGGAAACAGGGTAATTTTGGCAGGAGGCAAAGGAAAACTGTTCCCATGCCCTGGGGGAAGGGAGAAAGCTGGAGAAACTGGTAGAATGATCATGTGTAGCGATGAGATTGGTAAACACAAAGGTGATTCCCAGCACTGACACAAAATCCCTGACTGACCATGGGACTGGTCCCATGTTCTACCACAACGTGGAATTCTGCCTGTAAAAACTTCAGAGGCATCCAATGTTTCAGAGGTTGTTGTCCTAAAACAGACATACCCTTGGATGGATTTTCTTATGGGAAGCAGGAAGTTGGGAGATGAGAACAAGCCACTGGGGATTAGGACACTACAGACTGAAAACACAACAACATAATTCTTCACCACTTCAGTACTTATGATTACAGAGGAGTAAATATAGAAACTATACTAAGTTAGGCACTCTTAAATAAAAGAATGGACGTCAACTTTTTTGGGGGGTTGTACAGAGGGAAGGAAGCTGCAAGGATGAGAAGGAGGGTGGGAAAACAGAATAACAGGGCAGAAAGGCTACTAAGGAACAGCCCACCCCACTCTAATAACAGAAGAACAGAAATAAAATATTATACACACACGATCCTATAATAGGCATAAATTCATCTTAATACTGTCACACTGAGCCTCATAAAAAGGACACCTGGACAAGAATATAAAGTGTATCAATCCTAATTTTCATTTTAATCAGTGATCTGGAGAGTGACTGGTCAAACCCATTTCTCTCTCTGCTGCTGTTCCTCTGTCGTAATTGAATGTCCCCTCTGGCAAACTTCACAATTAAACATAATGCTGGGCTTGGCTAAAAGGTAATAAAATCTACATTTTATTACTCAAACACACCGGGATTTAACTAAATATTAGACTTAACTAAATACTTCAGTTTTTTTTCTAAGGGCATTTACTACAACTGAACTGATTAGGAAATATTTTCTTTGTTTACACAAGTGTCAAAGCACGTGACTCCTTCCAAAACCTGTGTTTACAATTTTCCTTACAAAACACCACGAGTCAACAACTTAACTCTCTTTGATGTTCATGTGAAATTGTAATTTAAATAGTTTTCCATGAAAGGGAGATGAATTTAAAAAAAGATGAATTTAAAAAAATAATCCCACCCTTTTTCTTGTGTATAAAAAGCCCCACTGGTTGCTAAAGAACATTACCTGCACTAATTTGGGAACAGAGATCCGTAGAAGGACATTAATGAATGCACTAGTGCATATTTCCTAAAGCCCCTTCTAGACATGAACTACTTTACTAGGAGAATCCTTTTTTTAAACACAAGGAAAAGGGCAATAAAAGAATGGCAAAAAGATCCCAGCTGTAGATACTGTCTTGGAATTGAAGGTTATAAAGGCTTTATCCAGTACAGCTTATTTTTGCTTGCTGAAACAGTATGTCTTGCATCAACAGAAACCACTCTTTGCCAAACCCCTGAAGTTTTTAACAGCCTGACCACCCTGACTATACAACCACAGAAATGAAGGTCTTTATAAGGTTCAAAAGGACACCCCAGACCTCATGGCCAGGGAACACAACTTCCTCACCACAGCTTTCGTGTCCTGCAAGATTCTGTCCGAGAATGACCCCAAACTGTGCTTTTCAGATGTTAAATGCATCCAACAGAAGAAACTGTTTTCAAGGAGACTGACAAGATGATTTAACAGCACTGTTCCATGAGTTTCTTCTCTAAGTCCTTGCTCCTTCCTCTTCCCTGATGAAAGGGATAAAAATCTGAACTTGGGACAAGCCACCCATCCACAGTGACAGACACCATAAGAATGGACTTTGCCTTCTCCCTTTGGAGCACTTATGCTTTGAGTGCTGCCTGAAGTCAGCAACTGGGTCCACAGCAGCTGAAACTGTGTCATTTGGCTCAGAAATGACCCTGCTCACAGACTTTATCAGGGCTGATTATTTTGTGTACTGACCCAGGGCTCGGAGCTGAGGTCTCTGAGTATCAGCAAAGAGCCTCCAGTTCAGCGTCCTTGTTTTGTCAGATGAATCTCACGTTGCTCACACTTCTCTGAAATTAGACCTCAGGGGGAAAAGGCCGGTCAGGAATGGCTTCTCCAGCAAAACCTTTCCTGTTCCACACATAACTCAGAGCAGAAAGTGTTTTGAGGATCCCCCTTTCAGGTCCTCACTGATTCCTTCCCTAAGATGTACATCCAATACAGATACAAGTACATACAATTAACACCTGACTCATCATCCTACTCAGAGCAATTGTAAGTCTGTGGGAACTTGATGAAGAGAATTTGATTGCCTTAATTCCCAATTCATTCCCCTACCAATGCTCCACTGCTGTGTACCCTGTCTTCAGTCCTCATTTATTTCACATTTATGACCATTACAACAATACTTTGTCAGTAACAATTCATAAATTCAGAGCACTGAAACTCTATTTGCTATTTTCTGAACCACCAGCTGCTCAGTCCAGTGACATCTTGCCATACAGTTTTTTAGCCTCTCTGGCATATGCCCTCCTGCAGCAGCTGTCTTCTTGCCTTCCTACTCCACTCCTTGCCTTTCATCCTTTTAGACTGATAATCCAGTTAATTTATGCAGCCTTTAATATTTAAGTACTTCTGGCAATGCACATGTAATCCTCTGATACTCAGCACAATGAGTGAATATTTGCAATACCAGTTTTAACAGCTCAGAGTTTATGTTGTCAGTGTGACATTTAAGAAAAAAAACATTCTCTAACAGAGCAATTCTCAAAATGTCACCAGGGTGCACACACACTGTTTCAAATATAAATATACTGCAGATAGTTCAAGTAAGGACTTTGATGTATTGGGCAGTTTTTTCAGATGAGATTATTTTTCTCTGCATGGGAATTCTACACATCCCTCCCTGGTGTTGCTCCAGTTCCTGGGAACACGCCTGAAAAACAACACACTGTGCACAAGAGAAACACTTTGTATTCCTGGGGTGTTCCAAATGCCTGACTCTGGGAAGAAAGGAGAAACAACCTCAGCTATATAAACAGCCACAGACCCCAAAAGGTTCAGGGCTATGCAGGAAGATAAACTTGATTTGGGAAAGTCTTATGCTGCCTCCAAGTCTTCATACTGCTGTGAGTCAGGGATTTTTTTAATCCATCAGTGCAGAACAATAGTTTCAGAGATGTTAAACAGTGTTTACTGCACCAGCCTCTTGCAAAAATCCCAAAACAGTGCCTGAATCTGTCCTTAGTGAAAAGATAGAAACTTCCCTAGAAACATAACACAATGACAGAGTATTTTCAACAAGTCAAACACAGAAACATGGAGAAACATAATGTATTCTGCATTAACAGCTGCAGAGAAATAATTTACTTCCATAAAAGAGAAGACTTTAAAAAACATACAGAAGATTCACATCTCAAAATCCAACTCCCATTTCTCCCTTGCTGCCAGCTTTCTGCCTGTACAAAGTCCACCCCCAATGTACCCATGACTTGCACTTGAAATAAACCCTCAGCACCCACCAGAACAATTGATAGAGATGCCAAGAATCTTAATTAAGAGCAAGACTTACTTCATCACTCCTAGATTTAATCACTGAGCAATATTCTCAATACAAATAACAAGACAATGCTGAACGTTAAAGGGAGCTCTGCAAAACAAAGATCTTTCAGTAGAGTACCCCTGACTTCACCAAGATCACAAGCAATGATGATGGAGCTGCCTGGTTAGAGAAATCACAGCTTATAACCAGCCTGACACATTTTGCAGTGGGAGTATATGAAGTTCTTCTGGTTTTCCAAACCATGCCACGTGGTCTAACGTGATGTGCACAGCAGAAACAGCCAAGCAGGTTCTACCTTTGAGATTTCATCACTGCACTGTCAATACTGTAAAGAAAACAATCTGCTGCATTCTCAGATGCCACAGGAAACTGAGTATCACAGCAATGCAGACTGTTCCTAATGAATTTTAAGATATTGGTCGTTCAATGAATCCCAGCTAATAATGTTACCTTGAGCATCAAACACCTCTTGGCTTTGACTGAGACAATCCACCTGTGCCCGGGGAGACAGATACCACTGTGCCCTCAATTCAAAGCAGCTGGATGTCACCCACCTTCCCACATTAATGCTTCCAACTCTTATACAGGTGGCTTAAGCAAGCTTTGGTATCTAAGGCTGCTTTTCAGAGCCACAGGAGCAAGGGAGTTGTGGAATTAGGCTTCAATTCCGAGACAGAAAACAGCCAAGTCACAAACATGGTTCCAATCAAACACTCCCCCCAGTCTGCACCAAACCACTCCAGAACACACATCACACAGTGCCTATATGAACTCGGGATTAAAAGCTTCTGCCCAGGTTTTGCTCTTTGCCAGTTCTAGGAAGGGCACTGCAGCCTCCCAATACCACTTCTTAGGAAATCCCTATAGTAAACAGCATTACTCCAGCTGGAAAGACAACATGGAGTAAGCTCTGCTGCAGCAGCTTTTCCTAAACAAAAACAAGCAACAACTGTCCTGACTTGAGCAGGGAAACAGGAACCCAGGCTTGTAAACAGCCTTATATCTGTTGTGCAACTCAGGCATCATTGTCCCTGCTGCTTCCAAAACCTTCCCAGCCCTCAGAGCCGTGTTCCCATCAGAACTCCAAGACCCTTTGGTTTGCTGTTACCACTGGCAGCCTTAAAAGGAACGAACAGAAACTAAGGGGCCAATGAGTCCGTTTGCCTTGAACAACCTGGTTAATAGGAAACCACCTCTTTCAACAACTGCAGAGCACTTTGCAACATTCAAGTGCATTTCATCACTCCCAGGCTCTGAAGTACTAAACACTTCTGTTCTGGCCACTGAGATTATCTGAGGCTGGCCTGGTTTGTGCACACATAAAGATAGTGTATTACATTTTAATCTCACACCACCCCCCATCCTCACCTTCCCAGAAAGCCACTGTAGCAGCAATAATGTCTCTATTCAAATTATTTCAAGTGAATTGGCTGCTCTCGCTTTATCTGCAGAAAACACTTTACAAGTGAACAAAGGTTGGCATCTTACACTTATAAAGTATTCTGAACTTCCAGCATTTTCTTTGGCTGTATGGGTAATTTTATCCAAGGTCTTGGTTCTGCAAGCAGCTTTATGTCACAGTACAACCCATTTACTGTAACAACGTTCTGTGAAATGAAGTGCAAAGGTGAAGGTATATGAAGGACTGAGGAAAAGGCCTCAACAGAGACTATTACTCAAGCACTAACACACTAATTCTTTCTAAAATTCCTTTGGGATGTAATAGATGCAGCAAAATATTATCACAGCTGAGCTCCTTTAAACAGACTTTATTGAGCAGATATTCTCTACCACTACTACTATTAAAAAGCAAAATGCTCAAGGCAGACATGACAGAGAGCCTTTTATCTAATTTGATTAGGGTTTCCAGCTTGCCTGTCAGTGGGCTGGCCCAGCACCCCTCCAAACACATCACCTATTTCCCACAACATTTCTTACATGTAGGGAAAGGCATTTTAATAATTCGGGCACCAGTTTGATGTTCCATTTCTTGTTCTATCCAGTGAGCCCCAAAAAGTGCATTTCTCACTTGAAAAGCAGATAATAGCATTAATAAATGTGCACACACAGAGAGGATATGGGAATTCAGGGCCTGAAACTGGGAGAGCTCTGAAATAAACTGCATGGCAGGTTGGGTGTGTGTGGGGCCAGACACTTCAGCCTTGGCTGGTGCTGGAGAATCCTAAATCTGCTGTCTCATTTTCCCATTACAGAAATGATGGCACACTTTCCCTTGTCCCTTTAAATAACAAGAAATGCAGAACCAGCAATAGGTCCAGCACTGAACCTTTAAAGGCCCATTTACCCTAAAAGGGCATCTCTGTCCCCTGTGCTGCATCTTCATCACTGCTTCAGAACCAGATCAATCTTATCCCACCAGAGTGGTCAGGGGGGATATTCCCTGCTGGGTTCTCCCTGTGAGCTCTCTCAAAACCAGACTGGACCTCGTGCCTTCCTGGGCCTGCTGCAAAAAGTGTTTACTGGGATCCCTGGAGAAGAGTACAACAAATCACTGAGGAAGATGCTGACCACCCAGTACTAGATTAAAACACTAATGAGCATAAAATTCCTATTTATTTATAGTCTGATGAGTTACATGAGGACACCAGGAGCTCTGGATAGGCGTTGTTACTACCCAAAGAAGTTCCACGTGTACATCCAGGTCCAGCTTCTGTCCCAGGTTCCAGGTGCTGCTCTGATCCAAGTGGAGGAGGCAGGGGGAAGAGGGGATTTAGCACAAAGTATTCAAGCCAGCAGAAGTGTCTCTGAAAAACTGAGCTCTCTTGGGTATAATATTATATTAAATGAACCTATTGTTCCAAGGACATGTCAGAGGAGACTGAAATCTCCTGTTTAGCAACAGAAAAAAAATCGGTCTGCTATTAAACAGATTTAAACTGACAACAGATTTCATGTTGGCTTCCCAACTACTGTCAGCTGACAAGCACTACGGAATATTCTATTACTTAGATAACTTAAGCTGCTAAAAACTTAAAATTAAATATTTTTGACAAGGGCAAAAGTCCACTTAATCTGCACGACAGATGATTAAAAATTAGTTTACAGCATAAAATTTTCTTACTGGATTACTGTTAAAACAACTGTCGTAAGTTAACCAACAGGGCTTTTTGGAAGGGTTTTTGGCTGGTGGTTTGTGTTGTGTTACTTTAACACAACAAAACCAGTACGTTTACAGGTCCTGGAAGCAAGAAGCGGCCTGGAATGCCAGGTCATTTGCACACAAGTACCAGGCCCTTCTCGAACTCCCCTTCCCCCCACTGCTTTTCCCTTTCGGGAGCACTTGCTTTTCAGTGTGATCACAGGGATCAGGCAGTTACGGGCTCCGTGGAACGCCTCCACGCCGACTGCCACCTCCACAGAGCCCATGGAAGCGCTGAGCCAACACCTCCTTCCCCAGCCCGCGCCGCGGCCCAGCGACAAACACGCAGCCACCCGAGCGGGCAGCGCTGTTTGGGCGACAGCGCTCAGCCCTGCCCGGCCCCGCAGGCCCCGCAGGCAGGGCAGCATTTACGGCGATCCCTTTCCCCGCGCCCTGCGGGCTCTGGACCTCACACACCGCGAGTGTCACAGCGCAGCCGGCGTGACCTCGGGCGGCCCCGAGAGCCCTCCCTGCCCGGCGCGCCAAGGATGGATTTGCTATTCCTGGGCGGCCCGGCTCCTTCCAGACGGCAGCGGGCACAGGGGGGTCCCTCACGGCGGGGCACGGGGGGGAAGGGAGGGCAAAGTGTCCCCACCCGCCCCTCAGGCGGGAGCCGCGGGGGCCGGCGCGTCCCTCCCGGCGGGGCTCGCACTCACCCGCCGGCGAAGAGGTGCAGCAGCGTGTTCTCCTGCGGGCCGCCCGCCATGGCCGCGGCGGCGGTGGCGGTGCTGAAGGAAGGTGTCGCAGGCGGTGCCGCCGGGCCGCGCTCGGGCCCCGCCGGGAGCTGCGGGCGGCGAACGGGCCGCGCGCGCGCACGTGACTCCCGGCGGGCGGGGCGGGGCCGGCCGCGCGGTGACGTCACCGGAGGAGGCACCGCCCCGCGCGGTGACGTCACCGCACACACTCCCGCCTCGCCGTGACGTCACCGCGAGCGGAGGGACACGGGGGGCGCGGGGTGGTCGAGGGCGGTGACCCCCGCGGAGGTGACAGTGGCTCTCTGTATGTGTGTGTGTGTGATGGCACTCACACAGCCCCTGCCGCCGCTGTCCCCGCGGCGCTCTCGCAGGCGCCTCTCGGAGCGCAGCAGTGCTCGAGCCAAAGCTAAAGCTCCGGCTTTGAGTCACGGGAGATCCGGATTGGGTATTAGGAAAAAAAATAAGGTGGTCATCCATCACGCATTGGAAGGTAGTGGAGTCACCAGCCCTGGAGATGTCTGGATCTGGCACTGGGCGATGTGATTTTAGTGGTTTAGGGGTTACATTGATAGCGCTGGGTGATGGTTGGGCTTGATGATCTTAAAGGTCTCTTCCAGCCTTGAGGATCCTATGATTTGCTCTGCCCCACATTTTTCGGGGTACACCTGCCTCAGGTACAGATGTACAGTAACCTGTCTTATAGAGACAAAGCCAAGGCTGGGTCCTTTGTGGTGTGAGGGCCAGGAATGCTATAAATCACTGTAAACCCTATTAGCTGTAGCAGCACATAAATTGGCCTTTCAGGAGTTGTTCTTGACTCCCACACTGCAAGGGTGGGTGAGTTAGGCAGCTGATTTGAGCCCCCACAAGGAGAGCAGAGATTGCCAAACACACCAGTGGTGTGGATACTCAGAAAGATGAAAATCTTGCTTGTGTAATGGTGGCATTCTCCCTCCCCAGTCCCCAAGGATTCCAGAAATGTCAAGCTCTTGCTTATGCAAATAGCTCTTCTGTTTTTATATTAATATTAAGAACAGGAAATATCTCAGTTATTCAATTAATCCAACCAAAAATAATCAGAAGTGCTGTTTACATCCTGCAACTTTCCCCCAGTCCTCTGAATGCTCTGGGGACACCTCAGACATCTGCACTGATCCAAAGGTAACTGATCCAAAGACATCCTGAGGAGTGGCTCAACAATCATCTTTAGTAGTGTTTGTATTTAAGGAACATGTGACATGGGTTTTTTAAAACTTAACACTCCCCTAAATTCAGTGGAAGACTTCTGGCCCAGTGCAATGATTTAAACTCTTCTGTAGGACAGATGCCATCAATTTATATGTTGTGGGTTAAATACACAGTCAGGACATTTACAAACGTCTGGCTATAACATTAAAATCTTGAGGAAAACATTGAAATCTACAAAAATACTCTAGGTCTGCATATTTTTCACACACATGAGTTTCCTCTTGTCCTTGACAAACAGCCTCATAGCTTAAAGTCACATCCACACGTGAACTTCACTCCTGCCTTATGGCACAAACCAAACATCCCAGTCCTAAACCTGCCAGGGGCTGGAGTTTAACCTTTGAGTGTGCACATTCCCAACATTTAGACTTCAGCCTGCACAGAGGAACAAGGAGGTTTATGGGTTAAAAACAAGAGATGAAGCAATGCCTGGGCCCACACTGGGGTCAGTGCTGTTTGGGTGTGCCTCTCTGGGGTCCTCAGTCTCCAAAGATCCTTTTAGAACTTTATGTTTCCTTTTGAGGTGATGGTGATGAACCTTAAGGTGCTATAAGGAATGGCTGCCTGTAAGTGATCTATGTGCTCTACAGGTAATGATTTACTAAAGCAGAGTCAGTCTGGTGGACAAGGGTGATGGGATTCCTTGTAAATGGAGTTTGCTAAAACTAAGGAATGAATAGAGCATTATGTGCAAATAGGATCTGAGGCAAAGTTACAGCTCTGGCCACCTGGTCCCCAAACCTCCTGGGAAGGTGAGGACCCCAAATGATCATTGAGATTCTATAAAGTTACTTTTTTAACGACATTGAATAGATACCCAAGATCCAGGCAGCAACATGGATTTGCTGTTGTTAATATATCAAGGATGCTGGGCTTGTAAAATGGTAAATGAACAATTTTCTCTGCAGTGTAATCCCATTAGATCATACAAATGAATGTAAGAATAATAAAATCTGGAGAGGAGATGACTCAGAAGGGAGCTGGTAACCACTGTGGGTTATCAGAACACAGATGACTCTATTAACACATCTCCTTTGTTTGCTCAAGGTATTGATTCAGCCACCTTGTTTATAGTGCCTCTCACCAGCCAAAAACCCCTCTGACCTTATCACAATGACAAAAACTTCCAAATAGGTGTAAACATTGGGCAACACATCTGTGGCAGGTGATAACATCAACACAACCTGGCTGTAAGGGCCTCTTTGCTGAGGCTGCCAGCTCAGCACGACAGTGGCACACATGTACACTGCAAATATGTAAGGATTCACAGGGAAAACTGGGCCAAAAAGGCTCATTTGCACACACAAACTACAAAGGCACAAAGGCAGGTGGTCGAGGAGAGAAGCAGCTGTGCCTTCTCGGCATGAAGGTCGAGGGAAAAATCAGTTTAAGCAACTGGAGCATATAGGGACCTTCAGAACGTGCACATGGGCTGGATGTCCTTTCCGTCAGTTTGTTTTATTCTGTTGTTGTTCCTTCACTCTTTCCCTGCCCTTAAACTGTGCACAGTGAAGAATGTCCTGCTCCTGCCCATTGGTACCAGGGCAGTGGGATTTTCTGCCAGGCAATGGGCTGAGTGGGAGCAAGAGCAGCTGCCAGGCCGAGGAGGGAGCCAGGGCCACGTCTTGGGTGCCAGCCCAAGCAGGGGGTGTGCGGGAGGCGTAGCTCAAGACAGCCACTCATCAAACAGCTTCCCAGAAAACCCTCCGGATTTCTGGGAAGGGTTTCCAGGAGGGCTGTCTGTGATCTGAGACCTGGGGAAGGATGTGTCCAGAGCTGTGTTCTCTTAAACTCAGCCCCTGGAGTCGGTTCACTGGCTGGAATGGCAGGTCATGTTACAGTAAAAGCTGTAAGGCCTGATTTCCACGTTCTCTATTTCCAGGCTGAGGCAGGACAGATGAAGGGCAGCAAAGTTTATACTGTTTATAACTTCAGTGCAATGTACACTCTGCAGCCTGTGGCCCATACAGAAACAGAGATGGGCAGCAGTAGAAAATAGCCATAAGGGCAGACTGCAACCCAGCACGTCCCTGCCTGCCCTGTGTGAGATTTACCAGGTCTAGGATGACATCTTTAAACACTCAATTCCTACAGAAGCATCATCACTCACTTTATGCCCCTTTGTGCTGCCAGAGATGCAGCAGCCATTGAAGTCTGGTACTTGAGCTCTCCTAATTCACATGGAAGCAGTTTAGGAGGTGTCTGACTGTGGGCAGCAGAACTGACAGAGCTGACTCCTCAGTCATCACATCTACAGCCCAGCATGGCAATTTAAATGTTCCTAGATTTCAGTTAAATTTAATACAGTGCAGCAGCTCAGGTAGGTTCCTCAGGCAAGAATCATAGAATCACAGAATCTGTCCAAGACTGTCCAAACTGCCAATGAACACTTTTTGTCTACCTATGAACACTTTTCTGCTTAGTTCTGTATGTGCTGTAGGGTGTGAAACCACATATCCCAATTCATCCCCACTGAGTGTATAAGAACAAGTTCCAAGCTATTGAGAGTTTATACAATGATAGTAAAGTTAAGCTACAGGCTTTTTATGGAGAGCACTGCCCCTAAAGAATGCTGATTAACGGGGAGGACTCTACAACAACATAACACCATATTTTTTCAGCCAATAATTTGGTTAAAACTGTTCCTTTCCACCTGGTTTCTCACCTGCACCTGAGTGGGTGTGTTCGCTGCGCCCTCTGGTGGGAGCGCCTGAGCAGCACAGGAAGGTGTGTTTCCGTCTAAAACTTGCATCTGATAAGGTGACAAAAGTGCTCTTCCACCACCGAATCCGAGCTTAGCAGGACTTGCCTAGGTGATCAGCAGTGGATGGTTCCCTAACTTACGAGGCGAGCAGTTATCCTCGTGGAATTTACTGTTTGCCTTACCTACCACGGCCGGCAGCACAGGGGGAGCAGTAAAAGACACTAATCTAATTGTCTTGCCGAGCTCATTAAGGAGTCTGTGACACGGATTCCAGCTGGGTGTCTGGGCTGGGCAACCTGAATGTCCTCCGAGCTGCACGAGAAGCCTGTTTGCCCGGGGAACACTGACACACCAACAGAACAGCAACACGCCACTGGCTCCAGACATTTGTGCCACCTGCTCCTGCATCTGCTGGGAACTCATTCCTGGAGCATGGGCACATCCTGGTTTGTACCTGGGTGGGCCAGAGGACGCTGGACACACTCACTGGAGCGATGCATAAGCTGAATTTGCACATTGTTCCTTAGCCTGGGGGATTGACTGCCTTCCAGGCTGGAGGCAGCCCTGCCTGCCTCTACCTCTCATTCCCCAGCAGAGAGCACTGCAAGAGCAATGTTAGGAGCAGAGTCACCTTGGAGCAGTGACGGATTAGTCGTGTAAGGTTTGATCTTTAACAGCTCCTGTGCAGTCTCTGACTGCGCCTCCAGTTTTGCCTATATATACCTATCACCACTCTGGACACTTTGAAGATATTCTGTCTTGTGGCTCCTGCTCCTCTTCACCAAACACATCTCCGAGGGGAGATCAGTTCTGAAAAGCTCAGGCACTGATGACTTTTTCTGGGACACAGAGCCATTGGCACTTGATCCAGACAGCAAAATTCCTACCTGCTTCCTGGCCATCATCACCTTGATTTTCATTTTCCTCCTCCAGGTGGAATGAGGAGGTGTGTTTGCTCGTACCTGTTCACCCCAACAGCTGTACAGATGGGCTGCTCTGGAGTGCTTCTCCTTCCCCATCATAATTTTCTGGTAGTGATCTCAAACTGGCAAAACATTGATTGTCCAATCCCCAGACTGCTTCACATGCCCAGTGGGATATTGTTGGAGAATCAATCTCTTTCTTGCTTCAGCCATCCATTAAATTTGAGCTCTGGGGGTACCACACACCATGATGTGTCTGCTCCTCTGCCACAGGGCACCCTTCAGCTCTGTGAGCTGGAGGAGGGAGCTCTGCAGAGTGCAGGTATTTGGTCCAGGGGATGTGGGTACAGGCAGGGGAACCAGAGGGACACAAGTTTTGTGGTCATGCTGTGGGCCTATCAAAGCACCGGGAGAGTGGGCCAGATCTGGGAAAACACTGTGTTCCAGACACTGCTGTTACAGCATGTTGAGTGTTTCTAGGGAATTTCATGAGGATAAATGTGCACAGAAGCATTGTGGCCTCCACAGATCAGACACCACAGGAGCCACATCAGGGGAAGTTCCTAAATTACTCTCTTGCCAGTACAGAATGAACCCAACCAGGAAAGGGTTGAGCCGACTATTCCTGGGACTTGTTTTGTCTGGTGGCTTCCTACAAAGTGGAGCAAGGACTCACCAGCTTGTTCCACATCATTAGCAGCTGGCAGCTTGCCAACCATTACCAGCCTAGTCTGGATCTCACCCAGCATCTTGGAGATGAAAGACATTGCAGCACCACTGCACTCACTGTTTTAGGTCCCAATCCAGCTTCCACTGCAGTCAGTTACTGTTTTTCCTCTGAGTGCAGCTGGAGCTGGGTCTGACATCCCTGTAATAGATGTGTCTCAAGTCCTCAGATCAGTGAAATATTGGTAAAATAGTCCAACACAGCAGATAGGTGCCTGCAACCCCGCTATTTTCTGGCATCAAATTAAACCCAGCAACACAGTCAAGCAGGAGCATGAGGAATTATGTTTCTTTCCTGAAAACACTGAAGGCTTGAACTTAGAGCAGCCAAAGCACCTGGTGAAAGGAATCTAGAAGCCTGCTTAAGTGCATGTCAGTGGGAGGCTGATACTCTTTCCAAAGTGCATCCCTGCCAGGAACACCATCAAAGAAATCTCTCTGGTGGTGATGAGCATCCCAATAGCACTCATCTGCCCTAAGAATGGCTGAGGTCATTGCTCAGATTTTGGGAGCATCCTTGGGAGAAGTGTGTGTCCAAAAGAGTATCTATCCAAGGTCACAGTGAAGACTACGTAGCATCCAAGAACATAATGAAGAGACACATCACGTGGCTATTCTGTCAGCAAGATTTTGTTGAGAGTATTTCAAGTGATTTGATGGGCATCCTAAAGGCTGTAAAATGCACCTGCATAATTTGAATTCCTTCTATCTGTCTCATTTTGCAGTGAGGGATTATTGGCTCCTCCTGTTTTCCATGTGGAAAGCTGAAGCACAAAGACAGTGGGCACAAAATGATCAAGCAGGGATGAGGCCAGGGCAGGGACTGCCTTGCCCAAGGGTCAGCAGTTGTCTGTCACAGCATGTACTCCCTCAGTCAGCTGTGCTTGGATGTTCTGGATGGAGTCTTGGGTTCTTACAAGACTTGGCCTCTGATTCTGAACACGTTGTCATGGCTAAAATAGGTTTAGTTCCACCTCCAGGGCCAAGACACCAAGGAGCAGCTGCTTGGTCATTCTGCCACTGCAGGCTGAGCCACCACGGGAGCAGCAGCCTGGCAGCACAGGAACAACACGGGCATTCAAGGGAATGGGAAACTGGGTAAAATTGTAACCAGCAAAAGACATTTTTTCCACACTAACTGAATTCAGGAGCTTCAGGTAAGAGGATGCCACTAAGGCCAAGAATTCAGTTTTTTGTTTTTCCTCTCTAGAAGAACAGGAGGTGTGACCTGTGGGAACGAGTGACTGAGAGCCCTGAGAGCCCTTGGTTACTGGGAGGCTGTTCAGAGCTGGCCTGCGGACAACCTGGATCCCTGCTGACTCAGAGAGCCACCACCACTGACCGTGGGAAGGCCAGCTCTGGTTCTGCTGGAAACTTCAGAAAATACTGGTGGCTTCACACTGTGGGCAAGGATGACCTGTAGCACAGTGCTGAGGCACCTCAATAGCTTTCCCTCTGAAGGATACATGAAGCTCCCAGAGGTCTGTGGGGAATACCAGGAGCCCATGAGAGTCTTTTTCCAAGAACCAGCATTATTGAAGTGCAGTGGGTGAGCAGAGCTATTCCAGCCTTGGCAGTTCAGTAAAAACACAGCCTAAATAGCCAAATATACTGTATATAGACAAATATAGTCAGAAAGAATCATGATTTCTGGAGAATGAAAAGGGAATCAATGGAAAAAAGTAGCAGCATCCCTCTCTGTGAACCCCCTTCCCTCCATCCTCATAGCCTTCTCTGCAGGCAAGGCTGGGATTAATAGGAAACATATGGGAAGAGAGTCTGTGATCCAGGGCTCCAGGATGAGCAGCTGAAGCACGAAGGAGCTACCTGGACCCCATTCAGGAGTGAGCTCAGGGATCAAACATCTTGTGAATGGGGAGTGGGCTGGGTGGGGAACTTAAAAGGTGCAGGGTCCAGTTTGGTGGTTCCCACCCTCCCAGGGCAACACGCCAGTCTGAGAATGTTCCAGTTCCAGCACAGCAAAGCATGAGAGTCCCTAACCATACCCTGCACCTTCCCACAACACCTCTTTCCCTTCCTCCCAAATCAAACTGTCAGAACTGGACAAGCCATGAGGGACATTGGTCCTTGCTGAGGTCTGAAGACAATGTATAAAGCAAGTGAACAGTGTGTTGTTACATAGCAGAATTAGAGTTGCTTCCAATTTAAACCCTGAAATCATGGTGACAACCTGCACCACCTACATGCTCTTGTCATCCCCCAACTGGAATTACAGCAGAAACAGGGTGAGGAAAATTTTCAATGTGACAGTGCTCTGAATATCTTTGTTTCCTGTGTTTCTGCTTCTCTGCAGTTTAACTAACAAAATACCTGCAAGAATGCAATGAAATATCCTTCATCTCAACAATACCTCTCACCTCCCTGGATTTGCACATCATCACTTGATTTAATCTTTCCCTTAAAAATAAGGAGTGGGTTTTTTTAAAGAGGAATTAAATAATCTAAGTGAGGGTGGAATGCACAGGAGACAAGCTCAGTTACAAATGCTCTGCTGTTTTATTAGCTAACATCAGCATAAAGTGCTCAGTAAAATGGCTGCCCATCCCATCAGTTTTATTACCTTCCACATGTGCTTTTTTATTATCATTAGCTGAGCTTTAAACAATCCTTTCCAACCTTTCCTGTGTCTTGATCTTTGCTGTCCTCACTCCAGAATTAAGTAACAAGGTTGTAACCAAGCATTTTCCATGTCTTACTGTACAAGGTTCTTTGGGTTATTCCAGGACTACTTTCTTTACCTCATCCCTGATTCTGCTGTGAAGTCTCTGCACAGACCCCCTGAAATTACCACTCTAACTACAACATGAAAGCTCTGGGTGACCTTCAGATTTATCTCAGTTAATCTTCTGTCCAGCATGGCTTTAAAAAGATTTGGTCTAACAGCCTAAGACTTGGATTAAGTTTTATGGGAACAAAAGCAGTAATTGCTACAATTTGAACATATTTTTTCTTGGGTTTGTTTTTTATTTAGTGGATGGGAATTTCCATTTTAAAATGCTCTGCAACATTACAATCTGGATACAGGAACAGTGAGCCAACGTGGCTCTTTGCAATACAGCAATAAACCCTCAAGGACTCTGTGTCCTATTGTTGCAGCTTTATGGGCCCTGCCTCTTTTTCTATAAATTTGACGCTGTCAGTCACCAGATCCTTCTAGAAAATTCCTCACCCGCTTTCCCCAAGAACTCCAGAATAACCTGCAATGCCCTGAAACATCTCAGGATTTCTTTTGGGACCAAGTCTGGACACGAAGATCTTTCAAAGCTCAGCCCTTTCCCTTTCTCCCGATGCTGAAGGGCTGCCTCAGTGTCACTGATACAAGAGCTTCCTCACTCACATCCAGCCCACCCAGTGACACCCACCCAGGCTGTTTGGAGCTGTGGACCCCGTGTGAACTGTGTTCCTTCCCTGGCAGCCAGGACTCTGTGAGATGGGACTCTGCACTGTCTGTCAGGGGTTGCACTGGTGTGTGTTGTGCACACAAGACTTTGGAGCTCTTGCTCTTCTGGGGCCACCAGCCTGGAATGTTCTTCCTCCTGAAATGTGTCCTAGTGACAGTCTAAAGGAACTTTGCCATTTTGGGTCAACTGTGTGTTCCAGTTACCTGGGGGTTTGTGCTGGTGGCTGAGAAGTTCTGCCCAAGCCAGTGCCTTTCCCTGCACTGGGCAGAGGACTGAGGGTGCTGGTGGAGGGGCAGAGATTCCTCCCAGGTGGGAGGAATTAGAACCATGCAAATGGCAGACAGATGCTGAATTCCTCCATGCTGGGATTCCTCAGGAGAAGAGAGTGCCGTGCTGTAGGCACAGGGACAAGGTGTGAGTAGGAAGCGTGTAGGGAATGGGGGAGCCTCTCCCACCAAGAATATGTGCTTTGTACCCTCCACTTCTCTGCTTTTCAGCCAGCCAGCAAAATGAAAAACATGTGAGGGGTGGAGCAGGAGGGCAGGGATTTATGGGTTGCTTTATAGGAGATGATATAAAACACTTTTATGTCAAGTCCTCTGTTGTGTTAATTTCCTTTCTCCTTCTCTTGCTCTTTTCTTAACCACATGCAGGAGAGGCAGAACAGGACAGATCCAGGCTCTCTGCAGTCCCAGCACAAATCTATCTACTGGCCTGTGGTCTGTGGCCAGCCCACCCCTTCTGTTACTGTGCCATTTATTGTGGCTCATGGGAAATGAAACCTGGAGCCAGGTGATGTCTTTGTGCTATGGGCACTTCAGTCTTGTTGGTTCACCAGCTCTTCCGACAGCTGTGCTGAAATGTGCCCTAAATGCCACTGCAGCTGGGACACCTTTTTATCTAATCCTCAGGATTCCATTGCAGTTTTAATCCCATTGTCAAGACCTACATGGTTCACAGTCTAAGGGGATGAGGTGGGTAAAAGAAGTAGAATTATTTCTATTTTGTGGATGTGTAGAGATGCCTGTGAGAGTTGGTAAGTGGCTGAATGTAGGTTGTGCCAGTGTGTGAGCTTATTGTATGTTGGCTACTGTAAGAAACAGGTGACTCCTTAGCAAATGTCATTATTTGATGTAGTTCACACTTCTTGGTCATCTCTGACCAAAACAATGAGGAAAGGCAAAGGATGAGAATGGGTTAAGAGGGAAGGGGAAGCAGCACAAGCAGATTTAAAAAAATAAATTAGTCACTGCATTCAAGGCAAACGGCAGCCTGTGGATATATCCCACCCAAAGGGGACTGAAAAAGTGACCTCATGCTGCTTGTCAAATCCAGTCCCATCCCTCCCATGACTACCTAATGCTGCAGCTCCATCTGTCAGGAAGCGAGTCCTCAGCAGGGCCAGCTTTACCATAGAGACACAACAGTGCTCGTCATTTGTAGTGACTCTATTATACAGCCTGCCCTGGTCAAGGCATTTTCCAGTAAATCTGGGAGCAGCAAACAATTACTAAGCCCTGCACTGTCACATGTACATGATGCAGAGTGGCTGAGTGCTTAGGTACAAGTTTATGTCATGCTTTGCACACTGTGCAAAACCCCTTGGTTTGTCTCGGCATCGCTGCTGTGCCAGAAGAACCTTGTCCTGGCCCTGGATCCTCAGTGTGATGGGGGTGTGTGACCAGACTGGGGCATCTCTGCCTCGGTTTTGTTGTTCAGCTCATGCATAACATCCTTGGAAAATGCAATTCAGCCAGGCAGGGCAAACTGCAGCAACCATCCCTGCAGTACCTCATGTGTTCTCTGCACCTGATGAACTGTACACGAGCTGACCACAGATTGTCACTTGGGCATGGAGGGCAGAGCTGCAGAAAATCTTGGTTCCTCTTATTCAGGAGCACAGGTAGAGAACACAAGGAGGAAAGGCTGCCACTTTCTCCACAGACAGCTGCTCTTTCCTCCCTTCCTCCCATTTCTGAGGCATCTAAAAGCCCGGGGTCAGCCTTCTGCTTCCCAAGCCAAACTTCAATCACAACACAGCAAGATGCAAGTCCTGGCTGAGCCATGGTCACAGTACCCAGGCTAATTCTGTGCAGAACAAGGTCATTCTCTGCCCAGCTACTCACACACATACCCACATACCCAGCCCCAGCACTGGTCCAACACTGGCTGAGTTGTAACCTGCCCTAGTGCTCTCCTTTTCTTTTGCTGTTATTTTCAAAGATGAACCACAGAAGTAACCTCTCATTGACTAAAGTCCAGCAATTTCTTTGGTGCAGGAGAGCCAGATTGCTGCTCAGAGACTCTGAGGAGTGTGCCAAGAGGTACTGCCTCAGGGATCCTTGAGAAACAGTCTCTGTGTAAATCTTTCCCCTTGGATGTGTATCATGGAGTCATCCAGAGCCTCCTCAAAGCCAAAGGCAACACAGAGGGGTGGCAGGCAGTAGCAGGTGACTGGATGTGATGGTGCAGGAGGCCACCTGAAAGGATCAGGACACCACAGCCTCTGCCTGGGTACAGTTTGTCAAGAACTCTGAGCACAGGTTGGGCTTCAGCCAATTTGGCTTGCACAAGTAGCATTTCATGAGGATTTTATGGGGCTCCCTGGGACCACGGGCAGTGGCAGCCCCCCTCTCCCCCTGCCTCATCACCCTGATGTTAAGTTATTTTACAATTATTATCTGAAGTCAGTGTTTAGCTGTTGCCCAGGTAACAGCTCAAACATGCCTCACCTCATGGCCTCCCTGCAGCTTCACATGGCTGCTGGAGAGCTGGGAAGCAGACTGAGTGCCAGGCGCTGAGGAAATGAGCTTTGCAGCCTCCCCAGGACATCCCAGAATATTGGAGAGCTTGGAGGAGAAACATCCCCAGCCAGATTCCTGGGCAGGCACCTCATTCAGCACACAGTGCCTGACACAAAATCCACAGCATCCCCCCCACTCCTCACACCCTCCAGCTTCTCCAAACACGTGCAAAGCCACAAGGCAAAGGCAGCCCAGCTCACACCACCCCCTCTGGAACCTCCCCCCTACCTGCAAAGGCAGGCCCTGGGATGTATCCTCTGGGAAAGGACGTGCTCTGACACACTGGGAGAACCTACAGCCAAACAGATAATCCTGCAGTACACACTCTGTCCTCGGGAGCCACAGCCTGAGCTGAATACAAGAACTCAACACACGGAGCCTTTCAGTCCCTGCAAGGGGTTAAGCAGCTGGAATGAAGGCTGTGGCAGGCACTCAGCAATCCCAGACTGCTAATACGGGATTAATAATTCAGGCAACTCACTCACTGAAGTCACGGGGAATGTCATCTGGGTAAAGGGGTCATATCAAGTCTGGTGTCCCTCTTCTACAGCCTTTGTATCAAATGAGCTCATCTCCCAGGCCAGACACGGTTCTGGCAGTGTTGCTGCTTGGTATATCATGACCACAGGTTTACCTTTCCAAGGCCTGTAGAAGTTAAGTGCATCCCATAAATCATCAGGGACTCCTCAGGGACTGACTGGCAGCTCTGTGCTCCCTGCAGTTTGCAGCCCTGCCTGCCTGCGTGCCACAACCACAGTGAGATGTTCCACATTCACAGTCGAGCCACAAAAAGTCTGTCCCAATTCCCTGTTCCTTCAGGGAATGCTGTGGCCTTTGTCAGAGAGGAGCAATGCTGTACAGCAATTAGGCAGCTTAAGGACTCAAGGAGGCTCTCACATGCTGCTGACTAAGGTTACAGTCTGGTGAGATTTCACCAGTGTTGGCCCAAAATGTATTTACAGCCAGTGCTCCGATGTGAGATGTGATCCTCGGTTCTGTCATTCGTCCATCATGGAACAGCCCCACGATATGCCAAGAGTGTTCTCAGCCTCCAAACAAAACCCAGGAGCGGGAAGGAGTTCACACAGTCTCCCTTACATAGCTGCAGACAATCTGGCCCAAAGTGGTTCACTGTCCTTAGTCAAAATACATATTATTACTCTCATGTTGCATGGGAAAATACATCAGCTTTGCTTGTGACTCTGTATTTACTAGCTGAGGTTCCTGCTGCAGCTCTATCAGCATGGCTTTAACAGGCAGCTCGTGCTTGTTTATTCTTCCTACCCAGCTCAGTCTTGCAGCCATTTGCCACCCCTCTGGTATCTCAGCCTGCCTTGCCAGCCCCAGCCCAGCCTCAGCTTGGATCTGTCTGGGCTGGTGAAGGTGAGTCTGTGATGTTTCGGACCCCTTGCACTCAATGGTGCATTGAAGCACATCAGGAAAGGATAAGGTCAGGTATTTCCTTTGGGCTGGGTGCCCAGTAGCTTTGGAGCAGGGGAGGAAGAGAGTTTCCAAGGCCCCCTTGGAAAGTGGGGCCAGTGCTGCTCTGGCATGGCAGGAGGAGAGCAGCCTCTTGCCAAGCCTCCTCTGGACCCCTGATCAAACACTTTGGGGCACCCCCTTTGTGCTAATAGATGAAACCACTACTCTCATGAATCTGGGTGCCCAATGCCAAGTTTAGATACAGTCTAGACGCAGTAGCATATTTATAACCTTGGCACATGACGTGGCAGCAGTGGGGTATAAACAACATTCAAAAATGATGAGGCGCAATGTTATTTATACATCAAAGTGCTCCACGTAGGTACCACAGCCCCGAGGGCAGAAATCACAACTTATTGGAGATAGGAAGAAGCTGCCCTATCAGTGGGAGTGGGGGTTTTGAGAATGGGACACAACAATAGTCAAGATCACTGTCTAATCCCATACCTGAGCTCCACTGACCACATCTCACTGGGAATTCTCGGTACACAAGAATAAATTTGATTTTACCTGTTGCCACATGAGATGAAGAGATGAAGAGCAGCTGAATGGCTCAGCCATTGCCTGAGATGTAGGCAAATTTCCATTCTGTCACAACAGCAAAAACATCCATATTCAGGAGGTAAAATTCACAGTGAAACTCTACTGACAGCTTGGCACGACTGAGTGGAAGCAACTCTCTCACAAGTCTAAGAACTGACTAATTCATGACAGGAACACAAATCAGCACCTGTACCACCTCTTGAATACAAGAGAACATAAGTGCAGTGAGCCTGCAGCTGCTCAGGTGTGAGGGAGTAAGGCATTACTGGATATACAACCTCTGCAGCTCCTTGTAATTAATTCAATTTTATGCAACATAGGTGCAGCCCACTGTTAAGCAATATTTGGGTGACATTGTCCTGAACTGACGAGGTCAGATAAAGATCTAGTTGAGAAAACAGAAGAGTTACAGAATGATATGTTCCAGAATATTGGCCTGTTTATGGATAAAACTGATTTAGTGGAGGGTTAATATCTATGGATCTCTTTGATCTCTTGGGCTGAAATGGGATGGAAGTACAATTTTTGGCCCGGGAGCCTGAGCTTTCAGCCATCTCTCTGGTTTCCTTGTGGGAACTGCACACCTAGAATAGGCTCACAAGATGATTTTGATTCCATCTTGGCATTGATACAGGAATCAGGCAGGGTTTTAACTGCTTATGCTTCTCAGCAGGCAGTGGCTCTCTGGTGCGTTATCAGTGTGGCTCAGTCGTGCCTGGAGGTTGTTAACATCCCAGACCTCTGAAACACCCCTGGGACAGCCCGGAGACAGCAGGCAAAGCCACGGGATCAAGTCGCTGATAACAGGATGAAGGAAGTTTCCATGTCAAATCTTCCTTCAGCCCTTGGGGGAAAGGAGTGTCACATCAAGAGCTGGACATGACTGCTCTTCCCTCTCCTCTCTCCATCTTGCTACACAAGGTTTTAGGTTACTGCCTCTGGGAGGGGAGAACCGGTTCTGCAGGTGATGGTGGGGGAGCAGGAGGGGAAGAGTGAGGTTGGACTCGTGTGGCAATAAATACCCATCTGTGTCCTTTGTGTGACTTACATGTCACGAAACACCTCAACCTTCCACCCGGAAAGAAATTTTTACAGACATAATTGGCTTTAATAACAGCCTGCAGAGACACGGTACTTTCTCCAGGGAATCCCACACACCGGGCAAACATCTGACCTACAAACCTCAGCCCTGGACACAGAGATGTCACTGTCAGTCAGAGATGGATTGTCCCAGCAGAAAGTATACTGCCCAAATGTTAGCTCATCCTAGAAGTCAGAGAAAGGTCAAGGAGTTGAATCCTCCAGTGCTTTCGCTGGGAAAATGTGCCTTTTTCCTAGCAGGTTTTTAAGGAAACATGGATGCCAGGGGGCTCTGCTTTCAGGTATCTGCTGCTTTTTTTATGAAGTGAATCTAGTCTTTGGAGGGAGAGGGACAGACAACATAAGCCAGTGACTTGCAGATCTTGGAAGCCTTCTGGTGGGAGGCCTCATTGCCAGCAATCAGTTCTATGATTTCTCATCAAGGCCTCTCCCCTTGCTTGTGCCCATCTGACCTGTGAGAAATTATGTCAGCCCAGGCACTTGAACTGGATTTAGACAGAGAAAGAAGTGGCAGCACAGTGAACCACGCTGAGGAAGCCTGCACATGCAATGGTCATGGCTGGTGTGCGCTGCTCCCAGTCCTTCCTGGTGAGCAGAGGAAACACTAATCAAAACTGGAATCCTCAAGGACTGAGTATCCCCACTGCTCCTTCCCACCCCCTCAGCAGCAGGACAGCAGCTGCCTTCAAGGCTTTAAAGATGATAGGGCTGACAAAAGTATGCGGCCCCTTTGTACGGGGAGATGGATGGGGGACAGTCCTTGCAGCTGCAGCAAGGCCTTGATGCCAAGTTCAGGGAGATTTCCCAGAGCTCTGTGCTGAGCTGTACAGCCTCCGTTCAGCTGTCTCTGCAGCTGTGGTTGGGCTTCCCTTATTCCCATCCGGGGATAGCAGTGACACAACCAGCTCTCTCTGGGCTGTGTTAAGTCCTTTCACCATACCTGGAGAATAATAAGCTGTCCTGCCTGCAGGGCCACTCCTCCCTGGCACCAATCCCTCAGCTCAGGTGATAGGTCCCATACACCCAAAGGCCCAGGCTTGCCTAAGAGCATCAGAGCCAGATCCTGGGTGTGTCCATGCACGTTTTCCCTTCATCCCTTCCCAAAGCCTCCAGGCTTCCCCAGGCTCACTGCTGGAGATCTGTATCATTGTGTTCTGTCTTGTTATTAAGATTTATCTTTCAATGAGCTTATGCAGATTGCTGTAGTGATGCCCAGTGATGTCATCACCCTCACCACAGCTTCCCAGGCGTTTTTGAGTCATTCTCTTGCCACACAAGCACTGCCACTTGGCTGAATGGTAAAAACACCTTCCCCTCAGAGCAGCAGATGCTCAAGGATTGGGAGAGAACAGGATTAAATGCACTGGCCTGGTCCTGGGAGTGAGAAAGCCTGGTGGGTTTGCAGCCATCTCTTACCTGCTCTGGGCTGGCAAAGCTTCACTGGGTTCTTTCCTTCCTTCAGTCCCTTGCTGTAGTTTTAAGATTAGGCCAAGTGCTATTCCTATTCGAAGTTATTTAATGTAAAAGCATTAGTTTCTTAACATGACCATTTAATTAATAGTGGAGCACAGAAATAAAAACGTCAAAAGAAAGAAAAAAAAAGGCAAAAAGATTTCTCAATGCAAGCTTCAGTTTTTTCCTGACAATATTGGATGTTGAGATTCCCACTGCACTTCACACCATGTCTGCCAGGTAAAAGATTTCTCACCTCTGCTACAATCCTGACAGCTGGGCCAGGGAAGACTCAGCATCAACCATTGCTATCAGTACATTTATCACACAGAACAATGGCTGCAGGCTGACAAAGGTAGGAAGCAGGTAGTCCTACTCAGGGAACCATTAGGAACATCAGCATGTTAAATTACAGGCCTTGCTGAGGTCTTTCTTCAGAGGACTGCTATTAGTCATTATCTGTGAAACTAGACTGTAATCTCCATGGGATTCCAGCAACTCCTCTGTCTTTTACTATGGTCTTTCACACAACTTCACTACTACAAAGGAATCTGTACAGGTGTAAATAGCTAACAGGAAAGTAGCACTTATGTGGATATGCAGTAGTTTTCAGGTCTGAGTACTTTCCACTTGTTTCACAACCAGGGACTTCCTACAAACTACAGCAGCTCGGGAACAAGGAGGAACATCATGGTTACAGTATGTAAGGCTGATATGGAATTGTGTGATGCAGCACAACTTTAGCAGTATGATAAGATTCCTAGGGAATTCTTAGGATTGGGAAGGAAGGAAATGATACAAAGAAACTAGATCCAACATGCTTTCTATTGTTAAAGATTGCTGAGAAATATGTAGATGCACACAAAAGCTAATTCTGCTTTACACAACTACCTTTTGTCTCATAATTTTTTTAAAGGAATTTTACATCTAAGTTTTGCACATTTCCCATTTTCAGTGCTAGTTATCTGATGCCATAGATAAACAGACAGTAAATGACACTGTAAAGAAAGAAAACCTTTCTACACTGTGGGCAATCTGTCTGTTTAGGCAGCTCTTGTGAACTTCAAACCACGTGTGTCCATGACACACAACAGAGCAGCAATGTCCCAGTGAGACACTTGCTGGCTACTTTTTCGCCTCAAGTGTTGCTCCCAGCCTAGTTAGGGAATGCTAACCCCAAAAGGGGTAGTGTCATGGATCTATGTGCTTTAGTGAAGAACCATTGACACCTTGTATTTAATTCCTTTGATCTACACAGTATGTGGGTAGCACAAGAGTCCTTTCTCTGATTCTGATTACGTGTTGGACCATGGCCTCACTCACAGAGAAGAGGGTTCTTGGCAATTTGCTTATTCTCGTTGCAAAAACATCACTTCTGTCTTGATTTCTCCCCCTCCTTGATGTGCAGACACCAACCATGGCCTCATGATAAGGGAATCATTGTTATAAATAGCAGTTATAAATAGCTATCAGACACGGGTCACTAGGTCTGTGTTACTCACAGCAAATGTGTCAGCCAAAGTTCTTCCATCAGGAAACTGCATTTCCCACCCTTTGTCTGTCTCACACTCTCCTCCCTTCCTAGAGGTATTTGAGGTATTAACTCCTTTATCTCCAAACTCTTTTCCTCTCCAGTTCCCATTCCCTTTCCTTTCTTCAGCATGGTAAGGAGAGAGTGACATAGAGACACTCACTTTAATGATGACATTGTTCATAGGGATTCTCTCCTGGCCTGACACCACGGTTTGGAAAGTGCATTCTGATGCAACAGGGAGGTACCTGACCAGTGCTGCCCTTGTGACAATAATTAGTGTTAAGTTAAGCAATAAAGAAGCTACAGTCAGGTCATAATAGTGAGTCAGAGCAGAGAGAAGCACTTAAGGGATGGAAAGTCACAGCACTGAGTTGCTCAGGACAAACTGCCCAAGCCTGGGGAAAAGACATACCAGAGGCACCAGGGAAGGCACTGGGGAAAGGGCAGTGCTGCATATGTGTCAAGTAGCCCTTTGTTACAGGCCGTGGGAACCTCAGCTGGGAAGCCAAAATTAAAGTTAGGCCATTTTTAGGTAGCAGTGAAAAGGCTGGAAGGGTAACACTGTTGGTCCCAAAGAGACAGTTGAGATTACAGAGAAATGAATGTTACACAATTGTCTTTTATAGACACCCAGGGGCAGGTGAAAGGGAGGGCAGGGTTGTTTTTCCCTGAAGTATCTATACTAGCTATTCTCAGAAGTTACTGAGCAGAAGACTCAATTACACAAATTCCTAATATAGCAAGTTATATGATCATGGGCTAGTTTTTTTTTTTTAATTTTGACTCACCCATTTGTCCACTTCCAATGGTAAAGGTCTTTACTCTGTGGAAACTCTTCCTAGCAGAACTTGAACTGACTCAAGGGAACATTTATTTTGGGAGACTGTCCTTTAAAAAGAAAACAGGGTGAAAAAAAAAATCAACTCTGAGCACTATTCACGTTTATTCACGTCTTAAGTAAACTGCTTCCTGTGCAGACAGAGTAACACAGAAACCAGGCAACACCCAAACCCAGAAGCACCGTGTCCCTCTGAAGAGAGCTCTGGAGTGGAATTCAAGACACTGTGGCTCAATTCCTAACATTACACTGGTCTTTTGATTGCCATTCAATGAGTCAATTCACTGATTCCTGCCTCAGTTTCCCTACTTCTGTAAGGGGCAGTGATAAAGACATCCTTAGGGTTCTGCTCCTGAGCACTGCCAGGAAAGTTAAATATCACTTCCAGTGGGCTTGCCTAATTCAGCCTCTGCTGATCTCTGTTCCTAATGTGTTAGCTACACTTCATTCTTTCTAAAGGATCCTGTGCTTCCAACCCTTTTCCTTAGAATAAAAGGGAGGAAAAAAATATACTAATAAGTAAGCAAACCACAGCTCCATCAGTCAGGAAGAAAAAACAAAAAATATGCAGACAAAGAGACTTATTTGGCTAGGTGACATCCTGCCCAGCAAATTGCTAATTGCCCAAGATGTATCTTGTGAATGGAGCTGGTTTTGTGTCCTCAGGTGAGGGTGTGTTCAACTAGGGGAGCAGGGGGAGATGGAAACTGTGCAGAAATTACCTCCATGAATGGACAGAAGGAGAAAGGCTGTGTAAAGATGGTCATGGCAGAAGGCAGCCCTCCCTTTTTCAGCCATGTCCTCATGAAGGCACAGCAGAGGTTGGGCTGACCCTGGTGTCTGTCTGGTCTGGCACCACGAGGTGTGTGGTTTCTGCCTCTGAGTCCTACAGAGCAGCCCTGAGAGCCAACAGAGAGCGGGGGGGAAATGAGAACAACCTAACCCCAAATCTCTTTAAAGGAAGTCAAAGGCCAGATGTTCCTTGCTTCCTCTCCACTGCTGCCACAGTTGCCATAGCCTGTGGTTGTGGTTAGTCTGTCTGGAGCTCATATGTGAGAGACTGAAACTGCCTTTACTGGAAACTCCCCCAGCTCTGTGGCTGCTCATCTGCAGCAGCACCTGACAGCAGACGGCTCTCAGACCCCCAGGGTCATCCCAAAGCCAGAGCTCGTGTTTCTGCTGGGCTCAGGTGGCTGACATTCAGAAAAGGTGCTCCTCCAATAAAATATAAGATATGTAAGCATGACATTATTTAAAAAAAAATGTACTTTGGACTGTTTTAAAAGAAATATGTCAGAAAATGTTGCTCCCTTCAGCCCTTTACTCCGAGGCATGGGGAGGATTTAAAGACATTTATATAACATAAAGAAAGGTGCCACTTGGGTTTTGCCTGTGTAGGTGGCCAACAGGTTTCACACAGAAGTGTTATTCTGCTTTCCACCCAAATGAAATATTTCTGGCAGAAGAGAAACTGAAATAATTCCCCACACCCTGCACAGCAATCTCTTTTCTGTGTTGTTTTACTATACACAAACATTCCCAGTCCCTTTTGTGATGCAGGTGAATGAAAGAACTGTGTTCCAATGAAAGAGAATACAAGTGCCTGTGCTTTGTTGTGGCTTAGAGCAATGAGGAGGTATTTTTTTAAAAGTTAGGAAGGTTTCTATTGGCCTGATGTCCTGTGCTAGGGAGCACTCCAGAAACTAGCAGGATGTATAGAATCAGGCACGAAATGTGTATATTTAGTAAATACCATTATACCAAATTGTGTTTCCTCACATCGCTTCTCTGTAACTGGCTGCATATGAACCAAACAAGAAAATAAATACAATTGTCTCTACTACAGAAAATAAATTGTAAGCAGCCAGAGCACAGAAAGTGAGGCAGACCAGCTGCAGGGCATATTTTGGCCACTACTGAATAGGTGGAGTGTGTAAGATGGGCCAGCAGTATACACATGGCTAACAACTGCTCACAGGTCTCCTGAGATCTGAGCACAGCAAGTAATCCAGAACAGTTTGGGAAGTCTGCTGTATAGTGGAACTAGAACCAGGACATAAACAATTTATCTAAAATATTAACAAGGCCCTGAAAAACCATATTAGTTCTTACCCTGCACGTAGAAAACTCTATTTTTTTTCTGCTTGAGATATACAGAGGGCAGCATTAACAGTCCTAGTGAAAACACGTGCAATGCCTGGGGATAAAGAGCACTGTGATATTATAGCAGTATTTCTCTGTGCAGATCAGGGCCTCAGGGACCTCATGGCCATTCTTTCCCTTACACAGGGCACTCTCTCTCTGTCTTTTATTTAATTGTGGTGTAATCCTGATTAGTTCCAGCCCGTTCCCTGCTTCTCCACAGAGCCATGTGGGCAGCTCGGCTCGCGCGGGGCTGTCTGCCCCGGCCCTCTGAAGCAGAGCCAGAGCAGGAGGAGGGAACTGCTGTGCTGTCTGGCCCCTCTCCCTCAGGAAGCTGTTCTGCTCCCAGTGCAGACAGGGGCCTTCGAGGTGCCTGCAGGAGCATGTCATCCTCTCCACATGTGGTGGGAGAAGGAGGGGGGCAGAGGAGTGCAGAGCCAGGGATCTGCACAGGGAGGAAGAGTATGGAGCAGGAAAGAGGCACAAGGGAGAACAAAACGAAGAGGGGAGAGCAGCAAGAAGAGTGAATCCAACTGTTGGGATACATTACTTTAGAAATGCTCAGATGAAGCTGTCGAGGGACTGGATCAATTCCATCTGTGATAGCAAGCCACTGATGTCAGCAGACAGACAGACCCTGCAGTTGGATTTGTTCCCTTCAGAAATACCTTCATCTGGTAAAGCCCAGATTTTGGGCAGCCCCTTGGCTTGGGGGAGTGGGCTCGGACACTCTGCCTGGTGCACATGGCCAGGCACATTCCTCATGGACAATGTGTGCTCCAGTCCAAGGCACAATTTGCTCACACATCACACCTCATGCTCTCTTTTACACCTGGGGATAGGTGAGCATAAGAGATTACTGAAGCCAGTGTCGTCCATCACACTAATTTCTGCCAGTGCTTTAAATCAGACCAGTGGATAAGAAATAACAGGGCTCCCAAGACATCACATCTCCACTGAGGCTCCTGCACATTCAGCTTCCTTCCAGCAGCCTTGACACATAGCTCTTGCTGTGGCTATATGTTGTACCTTTTACCAGTTTGTCTGTGTGACCTTAAGAAAATGATTTGCTAATTAAACACGACATTTTCAACCTACGAAGTCTACTAAACGAGCATGAACTATTCTGCTTTCAAGTGCTTTTGGCTGCAAGTCACAATAATTAGGGGGATTTTCCATGCTTGTCCTTCTCTTTCTAAGCAAAGCTGATTTTTCTGCCTCTGATGCTTAGCTTGGGTGGCATTTGGCCACCAGCTCTGTGCAGGAATCATTTGTACATCCAGCAATCTTAACCTGGCAGAAAGGAGCAAGGAGCAAACATAGGGATTTGAACTCTTCTGATTCTCCCCATCATTCAGCTCACTTCCCTGGGGATTTATTCATACCAAAAAGGAGCCAGTTGTATTTCTGTAATCACCAGGAAGGAATCAACAGCTTTATACCAGACTGAAGGAGAGCAGCATTGCATTCAAAATCTCCCGAGATAGTGCCTTGGGTCATAGGCCTGTAACATGTTGAATCATGTATCCTTTACAGTCACAAGCAAAGCAGGCAAATTCTTTGGGGTCTGTGTCTTTTGCAAACATCCTACTCTTGGCTGACTTGTGACCTGACTTGTCTCACATGTACCAAACTGGCTGTAGAGGGAAAAAATCATCACAGACATTTCCTCTGTCAGTGGAAAATAAATCCTGGCCAATTCCATGCCACTAGGAAGCAAAGGGTAATCCAAGGAGCCACTGGATGCAAGTAGCATCATCACTTTTCAGTCCCATCTGCCTGGGGCAGAGCTGACCCCTAATATTCAGGACATGTACAGATTAAAATATTTTGCCTGGCTCTAAGGAGCTAAGGCAAAAGCTCAGTCTAAAGACAGGCATCCTCTCCTTCAAATCCTTTGTATCCAGGACTGACATGGGCTTCTCTGGACCACATGTATTTAGGTAGAGATTGATGTGTTGCAGTTTGGCCTTGACCTTACTGGTGGTGAGACAGAGCTGTCATTGCAATCAACCACATCCTCCCCAGCACTGCCTGGATGTGCTCACATGAACAACATCCCAGTACGAATAAAAGCTTGGTGCCTGCATGTACACACTGGGAATAACATCCCAGTATGAATAAAAGCTTGGTGC
>NW_020897862.1:2757417-2803373 GCF_003984885.1 Neopelma chrysocephalum
ATGTACACACTGGGAATAACATCCCAGTATGAATAAAAGCTTGGTGCTCGGCTTGGCAGAATAGAAACAAGCGCTCAGAAGATTCAGATAACAACTGGTGCAAATCCCAGCCTGGGCTGGATAAAACTGAGCTGAGCCAGATGTTTTCAGCCCAGAACAGACTTTCTTCCCATGAGCAGCCTGTTTCCACTTACAGCAAGACAGGGACAATGCAGAGTTTCCCCCTCTGAAGGGCAGGAAGGCACAAAGCTAATTTGTGTTTTCTTCCTGCCCCAGGATTCATGAAGAACACCACACTGAGTCAGATCATTTTTCTAGCAATTATCTCTCTTTGACAGTGGTCTGTAACAGATGTTTGAGGAAATAAAACCAGGTAGACTACAAGGATGCTGTGATCCATCTGATTTATTCCTTTGCTTGTGTATGTATGGTTGTGGGAGGAATCTCTCATGCCTAAAAAGGTATAGCTCTCCTGTATTGGAGGTAAAATCTGAATTCTTGGGAACTGAACTCATGAGGCAAGCGTGTCTAGTAGAGACTAACACAAATAGGATCTCTGCCCTTGACCAGGTGTAATTTCAATGAAACCTGCCAGAACTTAGTGACTTAGGAACCTCTTCCTCTTTGTTTGACTCATTTGCAATGGACCAATAATTGTTCATGCAGATGGACAGTCAAAGGGCCTAAATCCAGGCTAAAACAAGTGGAAAAAGTTATGAAAATTACCTGCTCTGTAACCAGTGCAATTCATTGCTGCTCTTCTGGGCCATACATCGATTTTTGAAGGACACCCACATTTCTTATGTGGTGTTATCAGCTCTTAATTCATAATCAGGACTTGTGTTGTGTGTCTGCATCTCTGTCTGGAGCCAGTGATGTATCTCAGCACCACGTCTTTAATCACAATTCCACTTCTTGGTCCATGTCATGACTCATGATTTCAGTCTTATGCAGAACTGTGGGTGGCAGCTGATAGAACAGCCCAAAAGCATCCCATGGAAAGGAAGTTACACTGCAATTGCATTTCCTCTGTTGGGATTTTTGTTCTCCGTTTTGCAGAACACTGAAGAAGCTGGGAATTACTGGTGGTGTGAAGCCCTGTGAATTGAGGAGAAGGGCAGGGAAGATTCTTACTCAAAAGTGTTGAAATCTTTCAGTGTGTGGTTTGGATTATGACCCAAAACCTGTGCAAACGCTAACAGTTCTTTCAGTTTTCTTTGGACTGAACTTCAGGTGAGCTGAAAACATTGCACAGGTGGTATTTCCAAAGCCAGAGGGAACAATTCAATAGTGCCCTTGCACTGAATGGCTCTACCAGAACTAGTGCTAAATGCAAGACGGTCTGTCAGAGTTTAGTTCTCCTGCATAGGCCCCACAAGCAGAAAAGAAGAGAGAAAAGGCAGTATAAGGAAAGCAATGTGCAACATGGACATAACAGGGCTGTTGTGATGCTCTGATGCAGACCTGAAGTTGCCTCTCTCTGGGAGCAGTGGTTACAAGCGCTTTTCTAACAAAAAAAAGAAACAGTCATGTGGTTCAATGAATAGGTCTTCCCAGGAATGACTGGGAGTGGGATAACATAGGGAAGATGGGAGGGTGTTATTTCTGTAATCACAGCTTGCAGAGCCACCAGACTGACTGACAGGAAGGATTGCAGTCAGAATATAGAGGAGCTGGGGGGAGGCAAGACCAGAATCAACCTGGGGAGGTCAAAGCACCAAGAAGTCAACCCAGGTCAGGGTAGAATTGAGACACTGTGCCCAGGCAAAATCTTTGAGCTTCCCCACACCTCAATTTCCCCAGCTGTGAAATAGAGATGACAGCCCTTCCCTCCTACACAGGGGCATTGTGAGCCTGAGCTCATTAGTGTTTGCCAAGCTGCTCCGAAATCCGCTGACGGAAGTTGCTGCGCAGCATGAGCACAGAGTTGTTGTTTTTTTGGGTTGGGGTTTTTTTTCTTGGAAACACTAAAGAGATGAGCAATTGAAAGAGTAACCAACATAGTTCAGTGCCTCTTTAGAAACGCCTGGTGAAATCCTAGCCAGCAAGGGAAAAGGGCTTGCAAGGGAGATGAGAAGCGTGTTGACGCCAAGTCCAGCGAGAGAGTTCTGGCACAAGGATGGTAAAAGCATCCACCCCTCTCACACTTGCCTGGTGAAGAGGGAAAAGAAACAAAAAAGAAATATAAAAAAAAGGAAAAGAGAGAAGAAAAAAATTAAGGGAAAGGGAAAAAAAAGCAAGCAAGAAAGAGGGAAGGATCAGCAATCCAACGTGGTTGGAATAACTCTGCTCACTGTAGCCTGTCCAACAACAGCCCTGGCGGATCATAAAACAGCCTCTCACATCCATGTGGTTTTTGCTGCTAGGAGACAAGGTACAAAACACACAACCTCACGCCGGGCTCTATAAAACCTTATATTCCCCCTCAGACCCAGAGTTCATCTGAAGAATTTGCATCACCTAATAAGAAACAAGTTTTAAAATAATAAAAAAGAGTAAAACAGAAAAAATTAAAAGCCCCTTTCCTTTCTTTGCCTCCTTTTTGTGATTTTGGTTACCATAAAATTTGAACAGTACCTTCCTGACTCCTTTCCAGGCAGAATTTCCACGCAGAAGCTTTGCTGGCAGGTCTTAACTACTAAGCACATTTGAAGGCTAAAGTCACTTCCTCTCAGTGGTGCCCAGAGTCAGGTATACCCCATTCTCCTGCCTCCATGGTGAGAATTGTTCACAGGCAGCTCCTGAGAAGCACCAGGAGACCTCAGCTGCTGTTGGCACTTGCAGGGTTGTTTTTCTGCAGAGAGAATGAGAAGCCAATCTCTGCTATTACAGACACTGTGATGATTTTTCTCTTTTTTTCCCCATTTTTGTAATGTCTTTATATTCTTTTTAGCTGCACATCAGGATGAAACATACTGTGGCACAGATGTTTAGATTGATGATGTCTCTTTGCAACAAAGACCCTCAAAACTTACCTAAGGAACTCCACTACAAATAATTTCCTTTCCATGTGAATGCCATATTCCAAATTTACTATGCAGCTTTATCTATACATCCTCCCACTAACCCTGCCCAGGGCCTCCCATGAGTGTGTATGAAATGTCCCATCAATTCTGTGACTGGCTGAGAAAACCAAGGTTTGGCAAGCACATGCTGAACTCGCAGCCTGGGTTGTGGCTGCCCTCACTCCCTCGTGCCAGTCCCGATGATGGGCCAGTCCCTGGGGCAGGGAGACCATGGGCAGCTGCTCCAGGCAGTGTGAGCGCAGGGAGGAGTTGCTTGGGAGGAGGCAGATGATTCACGTGGCCTCCATCCAGGCATTACAACCAGCACAGACCATGGGCATGTCTTGCCTGCCCTCACACAGAATCATTTGCGTTGGAAAAGACCTCTAAGATCATCGAGTCAAACCAGTAACACAGCACTGCCAAGTCCACCGCTAAACCATGTCCCCAAGTGCCACATTCACGTCTTTTAAATCCCTCTAGGGATGGTGACTGCATTGCTTCCCTGGGCAGCCTGTTCCAGGGGTTGACAGCCCTTTTGGTGAAGACATTTTTCCTAATATACAACCTAAATCTCCCCTGGTGCAACTTGAGGCTGTTTTCCCTTGTCCTATCACTTGTTCCCTGGGAGCAGAGCCTGATCCCCCCCTGGCTCCCTGCTCCCGTCAGGGAGTTGCAGAGAGTGAGAAGGTCCCCCCTGAGCCTCCTTTTCTCCAGGTTGAGCCCCCCCAGCTCCCTCAGTGGCTCCTGATGCTCCAGCCCCTTCCCCACCTCCATCGCACCTTACCTTCATGGCACCTCCATCACCAGGTGAAGCCAGAGGGTTTCTCTCAGATCTACCAGGCTGCATTTACCGCTTCTTTCTGAGGGAGCCATCGGGAACCTGCTCCCGCAGCTGTTTCACCTCATGGCTAAAAGCGCACACTTAGTTTTTCTTTTCTTTCTCCTTTGCTGTGGATGGTGGGGGGAGTGCAGGGACTTGCTCCCCCATTTCTGCCCTGTCCATAGAGGGTACCCCAGCTGCAGACAAGGTTCTGGCTCCCTCAGCCCTCAGAGCCAAGGTCGTGCGGGCAGGGACAGTCCTGGCTCCCTCAGCTCTGTCCCCCTCATCCCTCAGAGCCATGGCTGTTCTAGTAGGGACAGTCCTGGCTCCCTCAGCTCTGTCCCCTTCAGCCCTCAGAGCCATGGCTGTTCGAGCAGGGATGGTTCTGGCTCCCTCAGCTCTGTCCCCCTCAGCCCTCAGAGCCATGGCTGTTCTAGCAGGGACGGTCTTGGGTCCCTCAGCTCTGTCCCTCTTAGCCCTGACTCCCTAAGCCTAGTCCCCCTCAGCTCTGGCTCCCTCAGCCCTCAGAGCCATGGCTGTTTGAGCAGGGACAGCCTTGGCTCCCTCAGTCCTTGGCTCCCTCAGCCCCAATTCCCTCAGCCCTGTCCCTCTCGGCCTGACCCCCTCAGAGGTCTGTGTGAGCAGGGACCACTCATGGCTGCAGCAGTGGGAAGCTGTGGCAGGGAAAGGATGTTGCCCACCTGGGCGGCTCATGGTGTAGGGGAATATCACACTCCTTTGGAGAGGCCGGCAGAGATGAGCGGAGCCCGCCAAGAGGGCCATGAGGGCAGGAAGGAGCTGCCGGCCTGCTCAGATCATGGAAAGCGTGGGGAAGTGAGTGCCACGTTAACAATGACAGGATAGCTCTTGGATTGCTCTGGGACTGGTCTGGGACTGTCCCCCATGCCAGGACCCAGGATCAGGCTGTGCCAACTGTCTAAAGAAGCAACGCTGACAACCCTGGGCAGCATCCTGACACTGACATGGCCGCCGCCATGGCTGTGAGGTCCTGGGTTCATCCTGGGAGAGGAGCAGCAGAGGTGAGACCCTGGGCACAGTCCCTTTGGCCCATCCACAGGGTGGAACAATGTCCTGCTGATGTGGCAGTGGGACTGAGGGAACAGGATGCCACTACAGCCTGAATGCAATAAGGTCCAGCGGCAGCACAGCAAGGCTGTACAACACCCACACAGTGTGACAGTGACAGGCTGGCTTGGTCTGTGGGATGTAGGATGGTACATCAACACATTGTGGTTGGGAGCAGACTTGCTGTGGATGCCACCAGGATGAACACAATTATCAGGACCCTTCTCAGAAGTCTTGAGGGCAGCATGAAGAGCAGAGCCCGAGGCCCATCCTTGGCTTGTTTCCCTATCTACCCACACTTTATTGCTTTGGCTCACAGAGGGGCTCTGAGTAGGGGACAGGCTGTAACTGTGGGTTCAGATTATATTTTGATTACAGAGGCTGTGAGCAATGTTCATTCCTAGTGGGTGTATCATGGCCATGGCTTCCGGAGCAAGCAGCCGGTAGAACAGCAACAGATCCCTGACAGGGAGGGCCGTATCCGCTGCACTGTACACTCAGGAGGATGCAGCTGTATCCTCCCTGCCAGGTTTGCACTTGCATTTTCCTTCGTCAGAACTCAAGCAAGTGCTGCTCCTCCTCTCCTTGTGGTCCAAATGATAACTGACCTCCTAATGTGCCTCTCCCACACAAAGTGCTCAGGTGGTGGGCAAAAGGGAATTAAACATGTCCACCCTGACATGGCCACCATATCTGCCAAAAGCCTTGGGCTGTCTGCAGTTTAGGAGAGGGATTACTATAACCTGACCTCTGCAACTGGAGTCCACTCTCACAGTCTTTCAACACCCATAGAGACACCATCAAGGACATAGCCTGGAGGCATTTATGTCAAAGAAACCTGATGGACACTACATGTGTCACTGCACTGAGAGGAAAACGTTATCTGAGGGTGGGAGAACTGAAAGAAAACAAGAACCCCAAGGATCCTATGCTCAGAGGATGAGAGGCGAAAGAGGTCAGTTCCTGACAAGCAGCTCAAAACAAACCCATTGTTCTGAGTGAGACTCTGTCGTCCCTCTTTCACCAGGTGTTACCTGAAAAATCCATCTGCCCATTCTCCTTCCCTTCACCATTCCTCTGCCCTAGCAAAATGGGGAAATTTGTGAGACAACTCTAATGGCACCAGCTTCCTGGCTGGTCTCGCCTCGCCTTCCTAGAGGAAAAGCAGCAGATCCGAGCTGATGTCTGGAGGAGGAAGCCTGCCCTGGATTGAACTGGAGGACTCTGTGGGAGAACTGTGCAACCGGCAGCCCCGAGACAGACACTGTTTTTGGCAGAAGCACCACATCCCATGGTAGGGGACTTATATTTCATAACTTGTGTGTGTTTTCCTGGCCTATATATATCTGCTCTGTGGGTTCACCAGCCAGACACTGCCCTGTAGTAATACATACCAGGTTTAGAAACCATAGCAGCCCATAGAAATGCTGCTGTTTTCCTGACCTTCATATTTTTTCTGCTACCTGCTGTCACCTTCTGGAAAGGCTAAAAGGGACAGACAATTTCCTAGAAGAATGAAAAAAACCACCCAGACCTTCCAGGCCTTCCTATGTCAGAAAGGAAGTCCAAATCTTTTCCCTGTCTCAACTCCAATGAAAAAAGTCCCTTCTGGGTTTTCTCACGCATATTCCAGGGCTTATCTTTAACATATTTCAGTTCAGAACAAAGCTCTAGTCCTGGATTTTGCATTCTAACTGCAGCCTAGCAAAATGATGCTAAAACAGAGTTCTCTGTTGTGTCCATCACTGGCCTTGCATCACACCACCACTTCCCAGAGCAGGCTCCATAGGTACACATGGAGTACATAAACCTTTTGCATAGAATAGTTATTTTAAAAATTCTTTGAGACTGTAGCACCAAAGAAAGGACTCTGCAGAGGCCAGTGGTGCATAGAAAATGAAAACATTATGCTCCCCAAAATGCTATCTTGGGGAAGCAACACTGAGGAGAAGGGAACCTCTTGCCACGGTTGTTTTATGGTTGCTTTGGCTCATATCCAGCCTGGAATACCCCAAGCCTTTGGAGAACCTATGGAAATGAAATGCTGAGGAAGTTGTACATCCTCTGGAAGAGCCAATTAAAAACAAAGTGCAGGTTTTATAAACATGGTGTGTGTACACTATTAAAAGACACCCTTTCTGCTGGGTTTTGGCGTTGTGTCTAATGCTGCTGGCCAGAAAGACTGGTTGGGAGCAGGAATTTGGGGATTTCTTAAGAATGACAGTATTGGAAAAATGTTGAAATGTTGACATTTCCCACCAAATGAAAGTCTTGAATTTCTTTTTTTGGTCAGGATCCATCAAACTGTATAATTTCCCTTCTTTTAAAATAATATCCACGTTCAATATGATTGTATGAGCATGAATCTTCCAGTGTTTGAAAGGGATCATGAAAATGTTAACCTTTATTTCTCTGTAGTGCGTATCTGCCCCGTTATTTGTCAGGAGAAAAGCAACCCACTGAGAACTTTTTAAGCTCTGTGATTTTCCTGCTTTTTTCCCTGCAATAGTCTCCCTTCAGGGACACCAGCTTTGAACTGGGGGTAACGACAGGCAAAGTCAAGTCAAGTGTTCTTTAGAGAGGTCAGTTCTGTGAGTGTTTAAATTGGAGCAGGTGCTAAAACCTGAATTTAGAAAGTTCCTGAGTTGAGGCTAAAGGAAGGCAAGCACGAAATCAAGCTTTGCCACTGACCCCAACAGGATTTAGCACAAATCCATTCCTAATTACGACTGTATTAAAATTGTAAGGCAAGCCCTTGTTGTTCTGATCTCCAAGCACTGTTGTATGCCATTCATCCCTCATCGGTGTGGGTGTGCTGGCCCTTCACTGCAGCCTTGCTCATCTGCTTTTTATAAAAGTACTATTTGGAATCGGAAGGGAATGTGTTCCACGCACAAGTATCTTGTCTGCCTCAGAGCACAGCAGTTTCCGAGCGGATGCCCCTCTGGATCCCAGCCCCGTCTTCCAGAGTCAAGCAATAAATTCCATTCCTTCTACACAGTTTAGCAAAGGCCATATGAGTCATCACTGGGTGTAAGGACAATGATAAATGTTCCTTTAAAATGGTTTCTGCTCGACTATTCCTTCTTTAAGAGGCCTTTTGGGGAGATCTAATCAGGTCCCTGGAAAAGAAGTGCTGCCTGGGGCCCTGACAGGCAGCAAGTGCAGGACAGGCCATCAGGCCATTCTGCTGGTGCATCACCAGTTTTAAAGACATCTCCTTTCACTCCTCTTTTCCTTGCCCATGGGTTTTGGCAATAAAAAGGTAGGTCAAGCACCTAAAAGTGGGCCAGGGAGATGTATGTCCCCATCCATCTGTGACACGGCATCCTAGGAGCATGTGAAAGAATGGGATTAACAGCAGTGCTGCAGGAATAAATGAACTGTTTCTTCAGCCCACGGTGCACTTTGGCACCAGCTCTGCCATTAGGAAAAGATCAGTACATGCTTTAAGTGAGTATTAATGTTTTCTTTAACAAAATCAGAAAATGAAATTTAACAGGACAAGTCCTGATGTCAGAGGGAGCATCTCTACAAAGGGAGAACAGTCCAGGGCAGTGCTGCACAAGGGTTCTGCACAGTTGTGAGAAAGAACAGAAGCTGCAAGAAAGTTCTCCCTGCAGGAAAATCCAGCTGAAGATCCATATAGTGAAAGCCATGGGAGGCATAAAAATATTTGCAGTGTTGCTCTTGTGAAACCTAGGAGATGCACTACGCAATTGTGAGCTCCATCCCCTAGCTCCTTATCTAGAAATATTTACATTTCTGAGACACCAAGCATCCCCTGGCACGGCCCCAGCCAGCTCAATCCCCTGCAAGAGATGGCAAAGGAGGTGAGAACTGTGCAGTGCCTGCCTTCACACAGCCAGCCTCTCCTGCCAGTCTCTCTCTGCAAGTCGGACAAGAGAAGGAAGAAAAAAAAACAAACACCCAAACCAAAGCCCCAAGACTATTTTTATTTACGATCATGTTCATGGGCCACTCTTTGTCTAGACAGCTGGTATTAGCATCTGAAGCTGTTCTGGAATCTAAAATACCATTTATTTACAGGGGAAATAAAAGCCCTGGATTAAACAGTTCGTAAAAATAATCTGGGAATTGACATGGGGCCCAAGGAGACCAAAAGTAACAAGATCTAGAGCAGCACCTTTGTTTGTCTTGGCTGTAAGGATGTTTTTTCAGAAAACAAAACTAAACAACTTCCCCCTCCCAGCAGTCCCCCCAAACAATTTGGCTTCAGGAGAGTGTTTCCTTTTGCTTCCTCTCCTCCCACCTTTGTCTGGTTGCTTTAAACATATCCCCATCCACCACCCACAGCAAAGAAGTTTCCAAACAAACTGGTCACCTGACTGAAAAGTGGGACTGGAGAGGGGCAGCTCTTATCCTTCCAAGGATGTCCTTGGAACTGGGAGCTGCTATATTTTCATGCAGAGAGACTCTGAATGTCATAGATGCAGCAAAATGTCGTGTTGACACGGCCATCTGACAATCTACAGCCCCCAAACATGAATGCAGAGCATGGGCCATATTTAGTGAAATTACCAATTACAGTTGGCAGCCTCATTTTAACATACAATCCAAGGAAATCTGCCATTTTAATCCAGTGCAGGCAGTAAAGAAGGAAATAAAAGGTGAATGCTGAATTAGGATCAGGGTTTAAAGCAACACATAGGAAAAATATCACTCTATTCAGCTGCTGGGTTCTTTAAAAATCAGCCTTTCCAGCTGTATAGGACAGCCTGGAAAGAAAGATGCCTGTTGGTAGCACACCTGGAGCATGTGCCTAATTTCTGTGATACAGAGTTCATACACAGCATGGTGCAAACTGCCTGTGTTCCAACATTCAGCTATTAAACATGCTAGGTATGAAATACTCCTCCTTGTGTACTTGGTTTAGAGGCAGATGCTGTCTGCTCTAGTTCAAAGACCAACTAGCACAAAAGACTGTATATTACAAATCAGTGATCAGCTTCCTTTATTTCCTGGATGTTCTCTGCAATCTTTGAAGCATCTGCCATGCTACCAAGAAGGCCACTTTCTGTGGAAAACAGCTGAGTTTTGGCTACTGGTGCAAGCCTCAATTTACTGGACTGTGGTCCTGACCCAAGATGGCCAAACTTGTCATAGTATGAAACCTCTGCTGATGAGATCAGAGTCTGAAAAGACAAATTCCAAAGTGCAAAGAGAAAAGGATGTTTTCCTTTCCGCTGGACAAAACACAACTTTTCTGGCAGGCACAGGCAGGACAGTCTGTCCACTTTGGCAATACCCTGCACGCCTGGACGTACACAAGTGTGTTTTTACATGCAACCCCATTTGATTACACAATCTCTTTCCAAGAGAATTTGGCAAGAAAGGCATCTGAGAGAATTTCGGAACTGAGCGCAGTCTGCAGCAAGCTGCTTCTCTCACACTATTTCCAGCACCATTTGGAGCCGCTGACCACTGGGAAAACAACCAAAGAAAATCACCCTAAGTGTTGTTCAGGGACCCAGCCTGTCATTTTGGAGAGGCAGCAAGATTGCAGGTTCAGCCTCAGTTGCCAACTTGTACCTACAGAGCTTTATCAAACAGCCAAAGAGCTCAGTCCATGACTACACTGCTCAGTCAGCCCCCAGGCTGAATCTCTTCCCCCTCTTTGCCTTCCCATTTATGATTCTGAACCTTTGCCAAATGCATCTGGTAAAAGATTCACGTGTCGAAGGCTTTTCCTGACCAACAGTCTTTTTGCACCCTGGCTCCTTCCAAAGCTGGATCTGCTCTTTCAGTGTTCATACCTTCCTGAAAACACTATTTAACACCCATCTGGGGAGAGAGTATTTAATGCTGGTGCTCAATTCTTCTAAACTCCAGGTTAAACTTACCGGGAAATGCATCACAGCTTGTCTCGGGATTCTTATGCTTGTTTAGGTTGCAAACATTCCACCTGTTTGACCATAATATTATTTTATTTCCATTTGCTGTTGGTAGAGAAAGACACACGCCTTGTGCTTACTGAAAAGTTCTTGTGAGTAGTGCCAGTGCCAGGCAACCTGAAAGAGGAAAACAGGTTTATTCTATTGAAGGCCACGGTTCATTTTGATTCTGAAGTTCAAAACATAGTTAGCAAACACAAACACAAGAAAACACAGCTCTAAAGCATGTGTGCCACAAGTCTCTGCTGTAAATGTTAGGTATCCTCCAGGATCCACGTGCCTGTGGAGCTGCACGTCCACCTCAAGGGTGTCTGAACTCCAGGATGCAGCTTCTCAGGGTGGGTTCCTGTCCAGAAATGTCTCTCACCCCTTTAAACTTCAGGTTTATTTGCATTTTCTGACTATTTTTTTAAATGCAAATAAAAGTGTCAGACTGCATATGAAGAATCACCTTCTTTCCTTCCTAATAAAAACTATCTTATCACACAGCACTCTACTTTGGAATAGGTAGCTGGCATCTGTGAAAACATTAATTGAAAACATTTGTATTTATCCAAGTAGGATGCATCATAAGGACTATGAGTGCTCCTTCTTCTAGGCTTTCCTTTACAAAATCAATTGTAAACTTAAATTTCTGGCATTCTGTAAATGTAATTTTCATTGCTGTAGCTTCCTATTGTGCAGCACAGTTTCAGTCAATTTTTATTTAACAGCATTTCAGAGAGAGCACATGGGAAACATCCACCCAGCTCACTGTTTTAAGGGTTTACTGTGTCAGTGGTGTTATCAAACACCACAGCCAATAACTTCTGAAATCCTGAAATCCGTGCATTGTCCATACCAGGTCAGAATGAAAAATGTCCAAGTGTCAGTGATCAAATTTCCTCACTTGTCTGCTTGATTCACTGTCTTCCCCTGGGTTTCCATATAGCTCATTAAACAAAACAAACCTTTAGAGAAAGAAAACGTTCAACATGATTAACTAGCTTTGCTGGTAATGTGTGCAACCCACCCAGGTGTCTAGACAGCTTGAAAAATACAGATCATATTTAGGAGTAACAGCTGTTACTTCTCAAGTCTCTCTGTTGGACCTCAGATTAAGTGGGAACAGACCTTATCAATATTAGGTGGTCCTTTTCCAAAGAAAACATTCAGCCTGTTGCAGGAAATTAGGTTACTGGTTCAGTAGATGGCATTTTACCTGCAGCCTACGAGAACGTTCTGCACTCCCAAAGGTCCTGTTTTGGGAAAAGTGAGAGAACAAAGAGTTCAGACCCATTTCCATTGTGGGAAACCCTCAGTATTTTTTCATAAAAGGAAAAAAAAATATCAACACCTGTGTCCTATGAGACTCCAGCTTAGGCAGGTGTTTCTTGCCTGCCCATGTACCCTTTATAATGATCAGTTGGAGAGCCTGTTTGCTTATGCAGGTTTTAGACAGTAAAATTTTGTTAGGCGCTCCTAAATAATAGTTAATGGCTTAACAAGAGGTTGTGAGAGGGAACAATGACAGACTCTGGTAAGAACAGGCATTTATGGGGCTCCCCAGGACAAACAAGGTGCTATGGAGAAGGGTATCCAGAAGTAGCACCTATTTCTTGGCCTTTGTCGTACCCAACACCATTGCAGACCCTGGGCCATAAGCTGTTGACTGCAGAACAGTCATACATGGTGCTCAAGGCAAATGCAATGTGTGCCCAAAAAGCATGGGCACAGGCCCTCTGATGACTAAAACATGGAAGTCTGAGCAAAGTGAAAAATTGCAGGTTAAACCCCTTTTAACGAGGACTCTGCCCTAAGATGTATAGATGTGGTTTTGCAGGACTACAAGTGGTCAGAAGCACAGGAAGCCATGGATGTGTGCTTCTAAACATGATGGCACAGGGGACTGCTCCCAGCTGAGAAATTTTACACAAAAAATTTGTATTTTACACAAATATAACGCGTATTTTAAACAAATAACATGTATTTTACATAAACAACTTGAAACGGCTGGGAAAACACACAGAAATTCTCAAGGTATCTCTGTTGAGCAGGTACATCTTCTGATTGAGTTAAATTTGTCACAGTTCCGGAAAAACACAAAGGTCTTTGCCCCACTTCACTGTATTTGAGAATTTATCGCCCATCTTATGGAGGGAAAAAGATTTACAACTCAGCTCTAAGTTACAGCCAGTCAAGGAGGCTGCCCAGGCCCTGAACTGTGGGTGTTCAGGGTAAGGCTGTTCAGCAAGGCCTAAATTCAGGCCCTGAGTGCTTTTATAAGAGACTGTAAATCACCTTAACTTTTATACACTGTGGCAACATGTGAGCAGAGGAATGTGGCTGGTCTGTGCTAGTCCCAGCAAAGGTCCCAGACAAGGCCAGCAGATTGCACAGCAGACACCGAGCCTTGCAGTAAAACACTCAGACTTGTATCTGCCCTGTGTGAACGTGAGCAGGGCAAAAGGGTGGGAAACCAGCACAGAGGTGCCACAGGAACAAGATTCCCAAGGGCAGCTCGAGCACCCGATGGGAAGAGCATTGCTCAGCAGTAAGCAAACTGTAACACACAGGGCAGACAAAACATCTGGCAGCTGCTTCAAATAGTTTTCTGTCTGAAGGGCAGACAAGCCTGCAATAGTTTCGAATCAAAACATGTGCAAAGGCAGGATCAGTGCTCCAGTGTGTTTTGTGCAAGCACTGAATGAGTTTTGTTCCCCCTCAGCACTGTTTTGTAAGCCAAGAAAGGTTGTGCTTTGGGTTAGGTTTTTAATTTTAATAAACTTATGCTAAATAAATCACTATGTATTTCCTTCTCCAGTCAAACACAACTTAGTCTTTGGCATAAGATCAACAGCATTAGCTCTGCATAGGAAGCACGTGGAGAGAAGAGGGGCAGCGTGCTAGGAAATGTTTTTCATAATTGTCTTACCTTATGCAGGAGAGAAGGTGTGACTGCCAAGATAAGTTCTTAAAAGCGTGACGCACATCCTTTTGAGTTCACACATCTCAGGCACAGGGAAAGGGAAAACTGCCTTGGTTCTGGCAAAGGACTTGACAGGTACAGACTGGCAGCTGGGCTCCAACAGGGAACTTGGCTGAGCTCAGAAATAATTTCTCAGTTCTGCAGATAAAGGAGAGAATTGGCAACTGTCCTCCCCCCGTCTCCAAGTTTTTCTGTCCTGACATTGTCATAGCTTTGGTGAAGATCCCCAGTAAGAATATTGGCTGGCACAGATGTGGGCAGGAGTGTAACCTGCACCCAGTACAGGCTTCCCCTTGTGAAAGGAGCGATGACAACACTGCTGAAGCAGCACGACCTGCTTCCTTATCGACTCCTCCACTGAACACTTCCCCTCTTAGCACACTTTTCTAGACTCAAATTACTGTCACCAAAGCCTTGACTTCCAGGAAGAAACAAAAGCTACTCCCCTGCTTGTCTAGAACACCAGGGTTCTCTGCAGAATCATCACAGCACTGCTATAGCACAGGCAAGGCAAGAGCAGGCAAACTGTCAAGGCCAGAAGCCTCCTATAAAATGTAGGAATGGTTCCATGTGCGTAAACGTGATGACTCAGCAGCAGCAGGAGGACGAGATGCTGGCCAGTGGAACAGGGCTGGTTTTCAAGGCAGTCCTGATACAAGCAGGGCTTGCAGTTTTTACTGCTACTCAAAAAGGCAGAGATCTTCCTGCCACAGTGCCAGTGCTTGGACACAGGCACTAATAGCAGGGGAGCAGAGAGCCACTGATTTATTAGGACTTGCTAATCTGTGATATCATTTGTTGATTCCATCAGGTCCAATCCCCATCCCATGACTTCCTCCACTGTTGCCATGGCACTGTACATAAACACTGCAGACTCCCAGCCCTGAGCAGGTCATTTGTTTCAAATATTCCATGCAGCTGGAACACAAGCCTGTTTGGGTGTCTGGAGCTGAGCATGAACTAATTTCTCAGTTTTCTGCACCCGCCCCACCTTCTGCACCCTCCCGGCCTGTTGCTGTCCCAGAACCCCTCCAGCCACATTCCCAGTGACACACAGGCAGCCTTCCACTGCAAGGTAAAGGAGAAGCCGGCCTTGGTCAGAAACAGGCAAAAAATAAGTGTTTCACTGAAGTCCTCCACTACCTGCAGCAACCAGAAGTGGCAATTACTGAATACACTGGATATTTAGGCTTTGGATCTACAAACAGTTGCCTTAATCATGTGGTTGTCCCACATGCAAGACATCCCAAATAAAAAAAAAAAAATCTTGCCCTGACTGGAGACAAGAGGAAAGAAACTACCTGCCTTTTTTTAAGCTTTCCTCCTACAGTACCATTATTTGGCAGCTCATAAGCTTTAGCTGAACCTCACAAGTTGAGGTGTGTGTGTGTGAACTGATTAATTGGTTTGGTTTCCACACAGAAGTTGGTAGCTGCAGGGAAGACAGAAAAGTGTGTGAACAGGAGGGGGACCTTTCATCATCATTGAGAAAGCTACCATGTCATCACACTTTCAGTCACTTTGACGTGGCTTAACCTCGCTGCTGACACAATTTGAGAGCACCTCTGTATTGCACAGGTTGGAGGTGGAAGAGACTGAAGGCACAACCAGCAAGCAAACAGGTTGTATTCCACAAACAAAATAATCCATCTCTCCTCACGGCCCAGGAGTGAAGTCTCTTATGCAAACAGATCCCAAAATACATGAAAACAGAGCAACTTATAGCAGTGGGTAGGCAGTGACTGAAAACCAATACCAAGTAACATGAGCTAAAGCAAGTTCATGACCTGAGGAAGTTTCCCAGAACACACTGAAATCAATCAGCCATTTTTCAAGCACACAGGAATGACTCCCAACACTCAGCTTAACCTTCCACAGCACCTTCTGTAATTAACTGTGCTGTTCTTCTGGCCAGGGATCCCTCTAGCCCTCATCATTTTATTTTGTTTTCTTCTATCCACCACCTCCCTGAGAAAAATGACAATCAGCATAAAGTAAGAAGTCAGGGATTTGCTTATGAACTTCTTTTCTGAAAGAAGAAAAGTCATTTGCTGTAATGCAGGAGTAAAACTCTATTGAATCTATTTTATGTTGAATAGAAAAAGGAGTATGGTGCAATAAATCAGCTGTAAAACAAGTTAAATCAGAAAACCAAGGCTGCTGCCTCATCACAGACTTTAATAAACTCCATCTTTTAGGCAATAGTGGCAACTGCCCAAAAATCTCAGGTTACCACAGCTTACCATCCTGTACCAATGCACCTTGCCCTCCATCTGTACACACCTTTTAGATGCCAGCTTTAAATTGTTATTCTTCCAAGCAGAGATAAGGCCACAACAGACCTTGCTTTGCCTGCCTGGGCAGGATTCCTGGGAATAAGCTCACTGTTCATGTAGAAACCAAGCATAAAGAAATCTGATCATTTCATGCGAATAAAAACCATCACCAAGTAATATTTAATAAAGTTTATTAGGTTACTGAGTATTATCTACAGTCATAAAATAGTCAGAATTTAAAACTGTACAAAGTAATGTCCTGGTGAAGTGAGAAGAGAGGGAAACGTGGGAGCACAAAGAGCATTAGAAGTAGGGAGAACACAGCTACTTCCCTGGAGTTCTGGAAGACACTGGTTCAAGTTGAAGGCAACCAAGTAGGGCTCCACACACACTGAATTTTCTTGTGTCCCACCCTGCAGCAGAAACTAGTACAAACCCCTACATTGAAAAAACAAAATCATATAATATTAGAATAAAAAAGGGGCACATCACACCCCACCCAGTCTTGGCACCAATTCTGTGCTTTAAAAAATATACTATGCAAGTAGTTTATTTTAAAAAAGGTACCCTACAGCAGCTGTTTAAAACATGTTCTTATACATACACCACAAATATATATATTAACATTTTCAACAACTAAACTCATTTGTACCTACACAGAACTGAAGGAATAACTCAAGAGCAAAAAAACCAACCACACAAACATTTTTTCAAGACAAAGAAATGTGCAAAATAACCCCAGAAAGGCAGCATAGTAACCTGTGGAGAGGTCAAGAGAGCAGCTCCTGCTAGTAAAGGAGTGTCATCCTCTTTACTCGGCTACTGAGGTGAGAATCTATTTGGGATGTGCTGATTTTGCCTGAATTGCTTGTCCTGTTTATTGCAGTTCTCTCCTGCCCCCCAGCTCTGGAGAGGTTTAGTTTCTTCTTGCTGTGCCTGAAGATCACCCCACCGGCCTCTGTCAAGGTCTCACAAGTGACATTCTGCAGCAATCACCTCCTGGATTTCTCATCTGCTGATGGTACTTCTGCAGCCCACACCAGTACCACCTTCTCTGGGACAACTTCCCACCCCCAAGCAAGAAACAGGGAGAACTATTCCTGCTGCATAGCTAAGTGGAGATTATGCCAATGGTCTATGACAGAAGGAAGCCTGGTTTGGATGAATATAAGCAGCTTGTCCAAGAAGAAAATTCCCTGGCAGAGCCATTAGAGAAACACATCAGTTTGTTCCTCTAAAGCCTCACCATGGAACAGGTTAGAAAACAGACCCAAGGTGACAGGGCCTGTAGCTGAGCAACAGCTCTCAGCTCATAAAGCCGGTCTCCATCTTCTGCACCCTGTTGCAGAAGTTTGTCCCTTCCCTGTCCCCACATCAGCAAGGATCCCCTGATCCCAGACTAAAACCTGCAGTTTTAAGCTGGGAAGAAGGCAGGTGAAGACACCTGACTGCTCAATCAACTGAGTCAAACCCTCTAAGAAGAGGCAGAGCAGAAAACGGAGCAGGAGAAAGCAATGGTGATAAACAAGAACATGGGATTAGTGATCTGTGAAACAGCACTAGAACATGGTGAGAAGTCCCAGCAGAGATACAGACATCAGCAACACAACCTCCTTCTCCAAATTAACAAGTGTCCTGGTGGAAGGGTTTTAGTTTTGGTGTTTCAGGGCTTGGGGTTGTACTTTTTTTTTTCATTTTTTTGTTTTTAAAAACTCAGCAATTAATTCCTCTTGGTATTCCGGACTCTTTCCAACTCTGCTGGACATCCTGTGCCTTTCCATTCTTAGGACCCAGTCTTAACCTTTCCTAATGCCTTCCCTTTCCCCAAATTATGTTCTTCCCTTTAGGTGGTACAGACAAATCATTCACTCCTAGGCCCTTGTGCCCAAAGGACAAAGCACAGCTTTTCTCAGGAGAAGCAGGGAAGCACAGAGCTTCTCTAAGTGTCCCTTCTGTAAGTGTGCTGGGGAAGTGACTTCCAGAGAACAAAACACTCAGTTGTGAAACAAGGATTACTTGGGATCTTGCCAATAAGGGCACATGGAGGCTTAAGCAGTGGCAGGAATACTTTGGCCAAGGAGTCCCAACAGTAGCGATGACACGAGGGTGGAGAGCCCATTGCTCAGTGGGTCAGCTCCGACGTGTTGCCTTGGTTCCAGCTCTCTGTCCTCGGACACGAAGGTCATTGGTAGAGCAGGTAACTCTTGAGGGAGGCTGGCAGGGGCAGTGTGGGGATCTCAGTCAGTCTCTCCTTGCCCAGAGCCAGCCTCACAGCTCGCCGACACAAGTCCATCAAAGGCAGTGGTTCAGCTGGCGAAAGAGAAGTCGAGACATTAACACCTCAACCCACGTTCATTTTGCTAGTTCTAAAAATCCCCCAGAAGAGTCTGAGCAAGAAAGGTGAATGCCTGGCATGTCTGCAGGACCTAAACCCTTCAGCATTCACATACCAGCATCTTCAACTCAAATACAACAGCAGAGCACGATGTTTGTGTACGTTATTTAAGCCATACAGGTGTGAACAAAAAAATACCAGAATCCTCAAATGGAAGTTACCCCTCTGCAATACCATTCAAGACAGAACACATCTTCTAGCTTGTGCCTCTTACTGCAGTATCCAAAAACTTTTGTAAGAGTCACTGAAGGAAAAGACTGCAGCAGTCTGAGAGCATCACATGGTCTGGGCACCCAGAAAGCGCCACGATTTGTCTCATATATAGGATAACAGCTGTCAACCCCCTTCATTTATATTACATAGTTCCCATGAAAAACAAAGCCATCTGTCAAAGCTTCATGTCACCACTTGTGTTGTGACATTTTCCACTGGAGGATTCCCTCCTGTGTCACAAACCTGGGAAGGATAAAAGCCTTTGGCTATCTTTTTTTGCATCCTGTACTTAAAACACCGAACAAGATAATACTAGTTTTTCAGGAATGGCATACGGGGCCCTTTGCTGTTGAGGACTCATTCACAACTTAGAGGGGACTAAGGTCAAAGCCAGAGTTAACAAACACATCACAGCTGCACAGAGGAGAAGATACACATTAGTTACTCACAGCTCCTGCTGCTGAGTCTGTCAAAGCTCACCTTTACACAACACACTGCTCAAGCCTAAGGGGTTTCTCCTCCCCCCAAGAGAAAACACAAAAGACATCCCAAAGCAGAGAACTGCATGTCCTTCTTAACAGCCTGGGGGCTCTGCCTGCACCCTTAGGAAGCTTCCTTTACAGATCTCTTGGGCTGAACACAGACCTAAAAGCATCCACAGGCATGAAATGAGTTTGGCTGCGAAGCTGCAGTTTTCAGGAGCTTTGACAGATACCAACAGCTCCATCTTCTACTACTACATGCAAAATTAATCTCTCTGTTCATACAGCTTTTGGAACAGGTGAGAGACAGAGAAAGCTTACTTTCTCTGAGCATGATCGTGTTACTGCATTTTTTTTTTACCAGAATTCATTCCATCAATAAGGTGGTTACAAGTACCTTCCTTCCAGGTTCAAAGGTAACACTGAAAATCTCAAACAGAAAGGTGTTGTCAGTAGCCTCTGATCAGGTCACTCCTGATTCTACTTTGGAAAAAATTAACAGCCACACTGCTCCATGCAGAAAACACTTCCAATGAGAAGGGGGAAAAGTAACTTTTATCCAACTTTTGGGAAAAAGTTTGTGAGAGGGAGAGTTTGTTAGCTGTGGAGAGACTTGGTAACAAAGTCAGGAAACACAGGCTTAAACTGGTCTGTCTCCTCCTCATGTTCACAGTCAGAGCTGAACCAATGCTCTATTTCCCCTCTTTTCCTTCCCTGCTGTGGATCACCAGCTATTACCTCCTTCCAAGGGAAGCTGCAGTGAAATGTGGGTTTTTTTTCCTAGCAGATCCATGTTAGTCATTCCTGAGGAATCATGCCTCTATATGCACACCTCTCCTGCACTGGCAGCTGGGTGGGGAGCACACGGATGTGTCAGGGCAGTGCTCTTGCTTCCCAAGCCCCACACTTACCACACGTGTTCTGTGTCACAGGGAAGGCCTGGCTGCAAGCCCTGCTCCTGTCTGCTCATGGCCCAGTTCAGGATCCATGCTGCCTCTTCCACAGGGGCAGGTCCCTGCAGTCAGGCTGCACCTCTCTGCTCTGGCTGTGACACTGCCAAGGAGGCCTATTCCTGGCAGCACTCCTTTGGCACTTCCCAATGTAGCTTATTCTTAAACCACTGGGGTACAAACACACTGCATTCAAAGCCTGTCCCAATTCCGCCCGCTCTGTGTGGAGATAGCTGGGACAGAGGCATTGTCTAGCCAGCATCCCAGGGGACAAGGGGCCTGACCTTCAAAGCCTATAGACATTAACATAACAAATACAATGCAGTTTAACGGCCTTAAAAGGAGAGGATCTTCCACAGAGATTAAGAACAAGAACTTTATCCTCGTCTAGTTTGCGCTGATAACCCAGTCTGACAGGAGACCAAAAGAGAAAGCACACACATATCCGACCTCCTTCCATTCACAGGCACTACAATCACTGGACAGTGTTGCTATTGAATGCTCAGAAGTGGTTAGAGCCAGACACCTTCTTTCTATCTGTGCCAAAATAGCATCCCGTCATTCCTGGCCCTGTGCCCACAATTCACTCCTATGCCGAGAGCACATTACAACCAAATCCAATCCTGGAGGTGGCCATTTCCTTGCTAAGTGCAGCTCTGCTCCAACAATTCCACAGACTTGCTGGCTTTGAGGGGAGCTGCAGGTTTTGCCTTTGACCCTTCAGCAAAACCTGGTTCCTGGAGCTGCTGCCATTCTGTAAACTGTGGGGGCAGAAGGGTCTGGGCTTCTTTCTTTGGGTAAGAAAATGCTCCGCCAAGAGCTCTCTATTTGGTCTTGCTGAGATGAAATGTACTTCTCAAAGCACTTGTGGATGTCGCTGCTATCCCTTTGCAGGGCTTTCCTGGTTATTCTGACAGCTCTGTTTTTCTGGTGCCTGGTGGCAGCTCTGTTGTACATCAGGCCAGGAGTGCCAGGGTTTGCCACTGCTGGCCCAGCATTAGGAGACCTCTTAAGCACAAATAAAGAAGCCCAATATGCTACAGCCTTTGGGCAGACACTGTTCTGGAATGTAGGGGAAAAACTATTCTTCATACCAATTCTGCCAAATTTATTTCACTAACAACATAAATCCAGATTTTAATCCACTTCCTTCACCTCTCTCCTCCACCCTACCCAGAGGACTGAGTCACAGTCTGGCCCCACGGGAACTTCTGACTATGAGAGATAACAGACTTTAGCACATTTGGACAGCCAAATTTATTACTAAGCTTAGCTAGAGATTGATGTGCCTGTTAGTAAAAGGCCTGGCATGCAAGCTGGGCTGATTACAATATCCAGCCCCTTGCTACAAACGAGCACACCCTGCTCTGAAAGCAGCAGAGAAGTGAGCTACTTTTTTGAAAGATGAGACATTCCCATTTTCTTAGCTAGGGACAGATTTTCCCATTCTTGCCTGCAAGGGATTTTAAAAGTCCCTCCATTACCCATTTAAGGAAGGGGACTGTCTCGGACCATTTTCTGTGAAGAGACACCAGGATTAGATTGCAAATAGTGCAACTGTCAGAAGAATGTTTGCTGATGCTTTGGTAGAAATATAGAAAGGTTTGCCATCTCTAGTCAGACAACTGGCACCACCTTCCCCCACCACACTCTCCCACCCAAACCCTGCGGTGCCTGGGTACGTGTGTACAGCCAAACTTTTTGTGGGAGCCATTAAGGATTCAGAGCTATATGCAGCAACGCTCCTGCTGACAGGAGCTGAAGGATGAAGCCCCTCCCCAGGCTGTCCCAGTAAGCCTGCACTGAAGCAGCAGCAAATCTGTGCAGCCAGAACAAACACAGGAGTTATACTCACGGTCGAGTCCATTCAAGTAGCACATCCGTATCTCACAGTGTCCCCACACCGCGCTCACCACCGGGTAGAGCTTCTTCCCTTTGAGTCCTCGGAATGCAACCCCCATGTACTGCCCGTCGACAATGAAGCTCAGTGTCCCATCATCCATGTCCAGGACCACCAGGAAGGAGTCGGGCACAATGAAAGTCTCATCTGGTTCCAGGAAGGCGGGGTAGGTTTTGCTGGGCTGGTTCTTGCCGTCGTGGTAGAGTCTGTTGCGGCCGAGGTCCCAGCCCCACGACTCGTGGTTGTTCCCCACCAGGGTCGTGTACCCCACCGAGTGCAGGGGGGCGTCTGCCGTGGCCACCCCGACCACGGCGTGGGTGCCCCGCTGCCGCATGGCCCACGTGATCTGCCACACGTGCAGCCCCCGGGTGTACCCCACCTTGCCCCTGATGGCGTCTGTGCTCTGGGCCACCGGATGCCGGTGAAATATGAGTTTGTCGTCCTCCTTCACAAACACGTTCAGCGAGCGGTCGTCGTTGTTCCACGAGTGCAACAACTGCACTTCGTAGGACACGGGAGGCATGTCCAGCAGCAAGTCCAGCCGTGTGGGTTTGCTGTAGTCGAGTCCTTGGAGCTCCTGTTTCAGTGGCCTGTACACAGGGTCCCTCATATCCACAGTCTTTATCCCACCTGTGACCTTCTGACCCATGGTGTGTCCTGGTTTCGCCTCCTTACAGGCTCATCGGTTCACCTGGCAGCTTCTGCTGTCATTCAGCCCCGCAGGAAAGGTTGCTAGGAGACTTTGTCAAGATGTGCACCACTCAGGATTGCCTAACGGATGGAAAGAAAAACAAGAGACAAGTTAAACATTAGCACACACAGCCTTGTGTGCCACATTTACAGAGCACAGTATTCATCTGTTTATCCCAACAACTTGTCCTGCCTTTCCACCAGCAAGGAAGGGTTCCACGGACAGCCTGGCAAACCACACAGCAGCCACTGATACAGGTCTGAGGAGATAACTCTCTTCAACCCCACTGAAGCTTTGCTGAGTACCTTGGAGGCCTGACTGCAAGTCCAACACAGCAGACAAAACCTGCAGGGTCCGTCCCTGGGGGACACTCATTCCAGCAGCTACTGGCACTCTTGGCCCCACTGAGTTACTGTAGCCAGGGAGCAGATAAACCTGCTGGATGGTTTGTCTCAAATGAGCAGCTTCGGTTGGGGCAGCTTCTCTTCTCCAAGAGGAAAAAAAATCCCCTGCTTCAGACGCAGAGTCCAGGGGGAGGAGCAAGATTCTTCTCACAGTTTAGCAGTTTTCCTTCCAGATTTCAGAGAAACCTCTAAAACGTTTAAGCCAGCTTGGCTAGAGGTACTAGCTCACTTTGTGTACCTCTCCTCCAGCACTGCATCCACTGAACTGTCTCTGCTCTCACTCAGCAACACAAACAACCCTCTGTAAGACAGCTGCCAAACTGGGGGCAGCTATTAGGAGAATTAGAAGTGGGAGGGGAGCAAACGAGCTTTCTAAGAAAAAAAGTGTTATTTTAACATTTCCTGAAGTGAGGCAATCATGCAGCACTCCTGCCAGCTACAGTCACAACACTTACTCACAACCAAGAACCTCATCTGGCATAGAAAACAGAGCATGAATCAGATCTGGTTTAAAAATAAGATTACTGGACATCAGCAGCAGGGCTTCAACTACAAGGTGACAGGGAAGGCTCATGTATATTCAATTCAGCAGCTTCCCTACAGGTTTTTACCACTAGTCCAAGGTATGCCATTGGAACAGTGAGCTAAATCTCATAATTCCTAAGTAACAAGAGACAAGACTTTTCCTTCCCTTCCCTCCTTTTTGTCAAGGATGGGAGAGAAAAAGGCCTGAGGTTCTTTAAAAGTCACACCCCAATGCACAGGCTGAAGCACAGCTATTTCAAACTGTTCAAGAACCTCAGATGTTTGGCACTGACAGAGAGAAGATGCCATTTAAACAGGATCCAATCATGTTATCAGCTGCTAAGATAACCAAGACATCCTGCAACTTGAATAAATACCATCCCCAACATCAAAACAAATCCTGAACTGTGTGAGCCAGCTGGTCAGCAGCTGAAGATAAGCAAGAAACAACAAAGTCAGAGGGATGGCAGTCCCTGGATGCCAGTGCATCACCCTCCCACAACACACGATTTAGTTGTTGTGCCCCACAGCTCCTGCTTGGGCCCATGTGTTTCCATGACTCACAGGCACTTCCAGCCCTGGAGGGCACAGGCTGCCTTGCTCTCTGGAAGCCTAAGGAACAGCAAAAGCTCAAAGCAAGGGATGCCAAGAACAAGCCAAAACAGACACGAGCTGAGCTTCCCTGGGACAGGCACATTAATGCTGACCCAAAGCAGTGGTTCCAGTGTAAGTCATTTGCTCAGGCTGGGATAAAACCCATCAGGCTGCTGAACATGTGGTGTTCTACAGAAAGCACCAGGTGAACCACCTGGCATTCCCCAGGCCTGTGGCATAAGGGCAAAGGCTGTCAACAAGGGACTGGCTAAAGTACACATGGAAGGTCCATAGGCAAATTCAGCTGTTGGAATTTTGATTAGGATAAAGGAACAAAACATTGGCAGAAGGAGGAGAGGCAGAGACTTCCTGTGCAGTACATGTGAGAACACAGCATAGGAAGCAAGAACCAAAACAAAGCAGACTGCCAGACTGCAGGAGTACTGGTGCAGACCTCTTTGAAGCACAAAATACTCAAGAGAAGAGAATACAATTGTGCTCTTCATTAGCAAAACAATGCCTCGTTCACTATGACTTTTTGCCTTTTGCCAACATAAGCTTCATCATATTTCTCTCAAGGCTGCTGCACCAGAAAGGGAATCACCCCAGTGAAAGACAACAGGGACTTGTGAAGCACAGGGGACAGGACACCCTTCACTGCCTGCTTGGCTCTGCAGAGGAAGCAGCTTTTCTGCACACAAGCACCACTCATCACTTCCATTAGTTACGACTCTTTCCCAGGCAGACTGTTAACACCAGATGAAAGACAATGGCCAGAATAAAGGGAAAGGAGGAAAAAAGGAAAAGGTTTGGAACAAAGGGGTTGATTCGAGTGAGAGCAGGTCAGACACTGAGCACCATATGCCAAGATTTAAGCACAACATGGCTCCTTATTAGGGCAAGGCAATAACTCCAGCTCACAGCTGGCTCTGCTGCTGTTCCTGGCACTAGCCTGGTCTAGAACTGCAGAGTGGCACCTTGCCCTGCAGTCAGGAAGCACAGTTACACCCTCATTTTTCAAAAGGAAAAGCCTCTTCACGCACAAGACAAAACAGGCACTTTCCTGCAGCAGGAGAGATGCAGAAGAGCTTATCCTCTTAAATTAATGGATTAATGCCCTGGGCAGCTTGATGTGAGACACAGCCAGCCATAAATGAGAAGATGTTCTAGGGAATGGGCTGCTTCAAAACCTTTGAACTGCTACAGGTTTAAGTACAAATCTAAACACTGAAAGTGCTTTTATCTCTCTTATCAACAGCTCAGGCTTGCTGCAACTCTGCTCTGCTTCACAAACACAAGCTCATCCCCATGATGCTCAGTTCTGCTCCCATGCTTTTTTTCAGTTCTATTGTTAACCTTCTGGGCTTAAAAGCTTTGGAATGAAATTGTAAGAGTGTCTCAGAGAAAAGCATTCACTGCTATTTCAGTGAGAATTAGACCTCCCCTCGATTTCGCTGTTCAAGAGCAAGCAGGCAGTTTGCCATACAAGAAAGATATGCCAGATTTCAAAACAACTACTTGCTGAAAACAGATCAAGGCAGGAGACAGACATCTCAATGCAAGTCCCTGCTGTTAGACAGGGAGAACACAAGTCTTTGAGGAAAATCTTGTATATGACAGAGCAGAGTTGGTGTTTTCAGCTCAGAAAACCCAAGGCTCCTCATGGGTCCTTCTTTGCTCTGCAACTCAACACCTACAGGACACCTGTCTGGAGCATCAATAACAAGGACACTTGAAGGATCTTAAACTCCTTGATTCCTGATCCAGTCTTACTTTAAGTCTATTTATTCAAGTCAGTTTACTGTGGCTTCGTTTGTTCCACATGATATCAAGTGTACTTCTATAGATAAAAGGCCAGATCTTTAAACACCCAACAGGCTCTGGGTGCTCTACAGACAATGAATCAGAGCCCTACCCTAAAGATTTCCAGCCTGGAACACACCTCAGAAGAAGGAAAGAAAAGATATTCTACCTGTAGTGATTTACTTGCTTCCAGCTTTAGAAGTTGAACTAAAGGATCCCAGACAGTACTAACAAATAAGACCAAAAAAAACCACTGTAGTTTTGCTCATGTTCCCATGATTTTACTAGAAAAGCATGAAGTAAACCTGGTTCATTTTCTTGGGCTGAATGTTCATCCTGCAAACCAACAGAAAAAGGAGCCACACTGCTCCTGGTTTGCTGACTAACCTGCTGGAAGGTAGATATGTGCACAACTAGGATGTCAGCAACTGCCCACAAAGACCCTTCCTTAGAAAGAAAGGGATTTCCCCTTCCTCCCTTGGTGGGGCTGAGAACAGATCCCTTGATTGTGCAGACCTTCTGCATCCCCAAGTTAAAAGCCAAGATGGATCAGCAATGCTACAACACATCTTAACCGGCGTGAAGAGGGATGAAGACTCACATGCCTCTAACAGCATTCAAACTTTAGCCCCAAACAACCAGGACACTTGATTTTCCCTGCTTGCTGTTAACTTTTGGCATCAGAAACACAGCAGCCTACTTGCACTGTGTATTTCTGCCCAGGGCAGAACCAGGTCCCAGGAAGGCTGCGACACCCCGTCCAGCACTGATGCAATCACTTCACCAGCCCTCTGGCTTTTAACACCCTTCCCACCCCATTAAACGCTGATTAAACCTTGGGAAAAAAAGCTCACCTATGCTGTTGAAGAAGTTTTCCAGTGCTGTGTTAGCAGAGCCCAAGCAGCTGCAGGACAGATGACAGGAACAACTGCACCAACAACACGGTTAGAGCGCGTCTGAGTGTTGCAAGTTTGCTGAGATCAGGACTGGGCAGGCAACCCTCGTTGCATAGCACTGGCTTTGGCAGCCTCACTGCTGCCCTGCCCCACATGGAGAAGGTTGCCACAGGGGCAACTTCCTCAGCCACACCTCCTGAGGAGCAGGAGCAGTTGGGCTCGGCAGGTTGAGGTGTTGGCAGGGCTGTGCAGCCTCCACAGAAAAGTGAAACTGGAGTCACTGAGATCACAGCAGGTTGGGCAAGCAAGAGTGAAGAAAGGTGGCCCACGTCCCAGCAAACAGCACAAAGGTGCAGCAGAGTAAGAGGCCCCTGACAAGTTACTGTGCTCGAGATATGCCAGGGATGGGGAGAACAAGTCGCTTTGATTTGGCAATGCTTGACTTGCCTGGACTACAAAGTTAACAACCACCTTGCTGAGCAAACAGCCTCACTCACCTACTGAGCAGGCACCAAGGGCTCTGCTCTCCCATACATGAGGCAGCCAGTACAAGCATGCCCACCCTCAGACACACCAGAAAAGGCTTCTGCCCAAGGAAGCCAAGAGCATGTCATCATACAGCACTGCTAGGACTTGTAACCACTAAGAATCAGCTTGTCTGGGTGAACCCAGCTCTCCATCCTTCCTCTCCTTGGGATGATTCAGACAGTTTCTGCTGAAGTTCTCCTAGCTATTTTTGCCGTGCTGAAGGCAGTGTGATGAAAGCAATGTGCCCTTTTACACCATTTCTCTAGTGTCTGGTTCTCCAAAACAAGGCACTGAAGTTACTCAGAGGAGCACATCTGAGTAAACTAAAACCTGAAGTAACAACCATGACCCATCCTCGACTAAGCCACTTACTAAAAACCAACTTAAGCAAATTTCCACCTGTCCACCTACCCAGGCAGTTCCTGCTAACTGCAGTGCTGCATAATCTAGCAGAAAATACCACTAAACAACAGGAGAGGTTACTTTGCAAAGTACTTGTAATGATGGAAGCAACTCAGACAAAAGGAGTTCCACAAGTTCCTGCCTGAGATCTTCTCTCCTATTGAAGGATAATTATAAATGGCAATTTTGGTTCAGAGAAACTAAGGTACTCCTTCCAATGAAAAAAGCCAACTCAGGCTGGTTTTCCTCACAGAGGAAGTTCAGGGGATGCTGTAAAGGTCATTAGGCTCTTTACAGCTCCGTGTAAGGCAGCTTATGAATGTCAGCTGCATGCTAGAGACCAGTCACAAATCAAGACTCTTTAAAATAGCTTCTCAGAGGCAGATTGCAGCCTTTTGCCTGCAGCCATTACGTTCTTGGCACGAAGCACTGTTAGTTCAGCTCCCCATGGTCAACCCACTTAGACCAGCACTCTAAAGCAGTTCTTTTGTACCTTTTCCAAAACTACCTTGGGGACGCTTTGTCCTGGGTATTCTGAGGACAGCAGCACTAGGAAGCTATGCAGGTTAAACAATTACTACTGCTGAGTCCAGACCTCTGCATTACCAACAGCACAGTTGCTTCTTATCCTGTCTGGTGTGTCCACTTCCTTTCCACACTTACTCATGGTCTGTGGCCTTTACAAAGCAAGTCAGGACAATAAGACTGGCTAGAAACGGTTCATTTACTGGTAAAGGAACACACAGATGTTAAAAGGAATTAAGCAACTTGCTGCAGTTGTACAACAGAAATTTACCCTGAACACACATCCTTAACACTGCAGGACCCTTCCATGCAGGCACACAAACACCTGCACTGCAGAGTGAGCAGCAGCATTACACAGCACAAGAATGGCTGCTAAATTGGCCATGGTGAAGTACTCACAGCGAGTAGGAGCTGATGAACTGGCCAGAAATCCAGCAACTAAAGCTTTTCCTCCATCAGGCAGGATAGGGCCCTGAGTTCACCATCCCACATTGAACTGACAGCTCTGCATCTCAGCTAAGCACTGAGAAGTTTAGCCAGAGTCCCTTCCCATGTCCCACATCTGCAGCTGCAGCACTGACCTTCCCTACACCTCTCCCCTTTGCTCCTCTCCAACTTCCTGCTGGTCTAGAATATCTGCTTGTAGCCAACTGGTGAAGTGCTGTTTTCCAGAAGCAACTTGAAACTCTGTATTCCAGCAGCTATTTACAGGCAGCTGTTACCTAGAAGGTTGGCTTGATGAACTTGGGTTCCAGGTAGAAATCAGCATCCAAATCACACTTGGTGCCACAAGGCTGATTGTCACATACTCTGGTGTCAGTCAGGTCACCTCACAGTGTAACCACTGACTTGGGGCTCCCAAGTTATCCAGACATACAATGAATTGCAGACATCCCTTGTTTCCAGTGCCAAAGCTGTGGACAGGCTGCAGTGGGGACATGCTGCTGCTGCTCATCAGATGTGTCAGGTTCAGCTTTGTGCCACAGATCTGAACCCCAGATAGATGCTTTTGGAGGAAAGAGCAGAACGGCTGTGGTTTGGCAGTTAGGTCTGAGCTGAGACAACACCTGTTACAGGAAGAGAAAGATCCACACTGCTCCCTTCCTGGGGGAAGGTACAGGGAGATGTGACAGCAGGGGCACACAGCAATGCAGCCACTGCAGAGCCTGGAGAAAAACTAGTAAGTTGCTGCAATTCCTGTGCCCTTATGTAGAGCCCTATCCCCACTCAAAGTGCTGAGCACACCATCACAGCACAGCCATTCTGGAGGACAAGCTGTTTACAGCTGAGGCACTGGTTTGGGCAGCTTTGAGGCTCTAACACTCCAGCTACACGTTCCACCAGCATGGCAGGTTCTCTGCAGGCTGCAGCACACACCCATTTAGGGAACACAGCAGCACCAGATCAAACATCTTCCAGACCAGGTAAGATGTACTTCCCTCATACCAGGTTCTCATCTCACCGGTCACATTTGGCAGAGGTATTTTTTTAGCTCCTGGTACCATTTCTAGGCTAGTTCCGTCAGACAGGTGATGCTTTTCCTCATTGCTTACGTCAAGAATTCATTTTTTGGGGAGTACTGAAATGAAGACTGTTTGATACAACTATGAAAGGCTGCTGCCAGGTTGCTTCAGTGCAGTCTTTGCCATCAGAAGAAAGAGCCCTGGTGTCTTGGGGGAGCTTATTCCAAGGAGAAAAAAAAAGCTAGGCCGGCACAGATACACCAACTGCAAAGGTCACCTGCAAAAGGCACAGTTTTTTCACAGTTCCAATTTTGCTACATGCACTCCAGAGATGCCTCTATGATCTGCCTGCAGGCTGAGTGCCACGGGAAATAAGCCACTTAAGTAGCAAGGAGGAAGGTCACATGCAACCTTTTTTCCACGTGTCCAGAGGTTCACCTTTCTTACACCTTTGTACCTGTCCAACCACCTTCACCTGATTTTTCCATATTTTATCAAGACTTTGCATGTAAACAAGCACTGCTTCCAGAGGAAGCCTCACAACCCCATAAGGCTGAAATCTCTGCTTGGCACATTACAAATACAAACTCCCCAGTTTTATAACCAAGCAGCACTCAAAAGACCTGGCCAAGTTGCCATGCTTGCCTAAGGTTTTTCCCTCCTTCCCTCCAGCACTGGAGCCATTTGATAGGCTGCATTTAGAAAGGCATTTCCTCTGCAATTAAGCCACCATAAATTTTAAATAGTAAGTGTTTATGTTCAGAACTGTTTGCATTAAAGAACTCCACATAATCCATAACAAGCCACCCTCTTGCACAAGAACTCCCTGCTTTTCATTATTTCCCTACTTATTAATTTGCAGCCTACACTGCCCACTGTCCACCCCTCATCTCTGGATTCATTAGTTTTGTCTCATAATCAGGAGATGGGAGGGGGAGCAGTGGGTGGAAGGAATGAAGCTTGATGTTTCTACCTCTGCCCAGAGTTTCCACTCCTGTATCAAAAGCACTTTTTTGGCTACAACTGCGAGATCAGCCAACACCACAAGCCATCAGGACAAAGGTTTTGGTAACAAAGCACTGCTTTCCCCTAAAAACAGTTCATGAATCACTGTGGTTTCATGCTGGCAGCAGCTGCGTTAAAAGAAATCCATGTTCTCAGCAGTCACCTACCAAAACTCCCCTTCTGTCTCCTTCCTAGGTGACAGCAGGGCAGAACAAAGAGACTTTCCAGTTGCCTCCTGTACTGTCTTCTCCCACCTCATGGCAGCTCAGCCTCCATTTTAGCTGTCCTCTGCCTAGAAGCAAATCTGTAGAAGGCCTTTCTCATGGGCTTTGTTGTTGAAGAAATGGGGGAAGCAACGTGGTTGGGTTTGCCATAGGCTGAAGAGTAAAACCATGGCATCCCAACTGCTGGAAGTGCTAGTTTAGAAGTCCTAGTTTTTTTCTAGGATAGCTGTTCTGCTTTCAGTGGGTAGAATGAGGCAATCACACCACCTCCATGAACACAGAGAGCCCAGCAAGAGCTGAATGAAGTCACCTAGTACACATCAAGTACTAATACCTGCATGAGAACATAAACTGAGCCCTTACTGTATTCAAATCACTGATTTGGGTATTAGAGACATGCAAAGTAGCATTTTCTCAAATAGATGCCCTGAAAATATAAAGCACACAGCAGATGGTGAGGATTTCAATCCCTGCCTCAGAGCAATACAGTATACTCTGTAAGGACACACTGAATTCAGCAGGATTCCTTCTGTCAGGAAAACCACTTGTAGTTCGAGCTATTTTAATATTAAGGTTGCTCAGCTACTGTCTCCTTCCTCTTTTCATTTAAAGATGTCACAAGCACCACTAACAGTAAAGCAAAAATCCCCACAACAGAGCAGCTGCCAAGCACCAGATTACTCAGCCTGTAACCCTCAAATACGTTTATTGTGTCTGAAGCTTCAGCACATGTATCTACATCAAATACATCTCTGCCAGAGGGGAAGTTGTGCAAGTGTCTGGTGCTGCTCATCACTATGGAAAAAGCATAATTGAAATCTGGGCCGTGTACTAGAAACAGATAATTCCTGGCCCAATTGCAACAGTGTCTCTGCTCCCTCCAAGCAGAGCATTACAGGACCACAAACTGGATGCTGTTCTGATTCAGAGGACAGGGCAGCACATTCACCAAAATCCGGGCCTCGTGGTGCAGAAGTGAAGTTGTGCTCCATCCCTGCTTCACTGCCACTCAGCTTGGCAAGCTTCAGCACATCACTGCCCTGGGTCTGCATTTCCCCCGTGGAGATGGGCAGCAACATCACTACCAGCCTACCACAGAGGGCAGGAGAAGACACTTTGTAGAGCAGAAGATCAGAGTGCTGCACACTTCTCATCCTTGCATCACAGGGAGAGCAAAAGGGCAAGGTGAACAACAGGCCCACGGAGGGTGCCCACAAACTGTCTGCTCCCGAGGAGGAAACTCCAACCCCCAGCATCCTCCATACCCAGCAGAACACTGTTCAGTTCCTCCTCACAAAAACCCACCTCGTCTCTGACATTTAAGGAAGCAAAAGTTACATTTTCTTTCTCCTCCAGTTTTGCAGTTTATTTACATTTGCATCCCCAGCAACTCAGCTGGCATCCTCCTCCTCGCATTCAACAATCGCGCTCCAGCCAAGTTCATCCCTTTCATCCTCCCTCTTACAGTCTGTGTTTAGTCACTGTGTTGACCTCTCCTGTCTCAGCAATCCCACCACAGACAGGAGGATGGATGCAGAGAGTTTCCCATCCAGCCAGGCATGCCTGCTGCTATTTTTCAGAGAGGAAACAAGCAAGTCCCTCAGGCAGGAGCTAATGAGCTTCCTGACTGAGTCTTTTCCACCTGATCAGACACTACGACAATCGAATCACGAGACTCAAGAAAATTCATTCCATAACCCCGGGGCTGAATGCAGCTAAAGAGCTCTGCATAGCTACTGCTTCCCTACACACAACCAGTGCTATAGCACAACCCAATCCATGCAGAGCTTAAAGCAGAAAAAAAGGCAGGGAAGGATGCAGTGTAACAAGCACCAACTTTCCCCTCAAGCTCTATCCTTGTACCAGCTCAAACATTGGGTGTGCAGCCCCTGGTCACCAGCAGCTGCCTCAGCCTGTACAGTACATTTCCTTCCACCCTTTCAGCACCAGGTCAAGAGATAAAGCTCATTGTGCTCCTCAGACCTATCACAACAGTCATGTCCCTCTTTAAAGAGGGGTTGACATCCAACAGTCAAACTAAGTGCCAAGCCTGGAAGCACTGCAGTGCAGTAACTGTAGTTTTATACCTTGTCTTACTGAACATCAAGCAGTGAGTAGAGAAGGTGGACATCAGGTGGACATGGCTGCTAAGGCCTTGGGCAGAATGGCTTGGGAAGAACAACAGAGGCAAATTTTGTTTTCTAGCTCACCAGTTTACTCTTGTAAACCTTCAAAAACAGACTGTAAAACCTCTGGGCAACCTGTTCCAAAGCTTGGCAAGCTCCATGGTGACAAGACTCCTCCTTATACTTACGGTTTACACGTCTTCTTCCCTGTTCAAGTCATTCCAGTTTCTTAATCTGCCGGTTTCGGGTTGAGTTTTGTGTTAATGCTCAGGTCAAACAAATCCTAGACAAGGGAATGCAGTTCAGTGCCTTTGTACCAGCTGTTAGTGCCTTCATCCTGCACAGTGATTTACTCTAAGCAACACAAACAGATCCAGTTCACGTGCCCTTTTGTCTTACCTTGCCACACGGAAAAACTCAACACTGCTCTACAATATTGATCCAGATCTCTTCATCCTGGGCTTCTTAAGTGTTGAAAAAACAGGACTGAAGTTACATCCCTGTGTATGAAGACCCAGTAGATCTTTCACAGCTTAAGCTACAGATTCAGGTCTTTCCTGTCCTGAGGTCTGTGGAGACTGAGGGTGTCACCACAGAGGACAAAAACCTCGCAAGAGGAGACAGCTGAGTCACTGAGGAAGTGATTTTTTTTTTTTTTACACTGTTTAGGAAACCATTCTGTTCACTTGACAAAAGGATGTTTTCAAAAGTCAACACCCCTGTACATGCATCCAAAGCAGGAGCTCATCACACAGTTGTGACAGGTTCTTGAAATCAAGTTGAGGCTTCCTAACCTGCAAGCCTGTCAGACTCTTCAGTGCCTCCAGCACCTGCCTGTGGGCAAAGAAGCCTCCCATGGTCTCCCTCAGGAAGTCTGGTAGTTTCAGTAGGTATTTCCCTTAGCCCCTACTCTCAAATGAGATCTTGAACCCGTGATCTGCACATCCAATGTGCCTCTGCTGCATTAGATTGTTCTTGTAACGTGCCAAATGATGACAACAACATCTCTTCCGTGCCCTGACCACCAGCCAAGCCTAAGTTTAGGAATGCTTCATTCCTCAAAGTCACCTGCCACATGAGCAATGCTGTGGCTCAGTCTTATCCACCAGTTGTCATCCCTATGAGGACAGGCAGGCTCCAACATCCCCCTTGGAAACAATCCTCACACCACCCTCTTGGAAGTATTACACCTTACAGGAACAGGGCTTATCTTTGAAAGTGAAAAAGATGAAAGCCAAAAGCTGGATGCTGACATGAACCTCATGCTCAGCACAAGTCTTTGAAGGCAGGAAGGCTTGGGAGGGCAGGGTGGATTGGGAAAAAAACAGTTCTGCCTGGCTGGAGGACACAGATTGCTTCACCACCACAAAGCAGTGTCTGCAGACTCGTGTTCCCCTCAGCTCCTTCCTCCTGCTGTGCCCCACCTTGAGCTGTGTGCTTGGCACTTTTGACACCATCAGCCACACACTGCAGCTCGTAACCAGCTGGGAGGGAAACATCTGCAGAAATGCTGTGCACCAGTGTCTGTCACCCTCTTCCCCAGGTACATCCTTACCACGAGCAGCTCAGCTCCACCTACACCTCCCACACAAAGAGCACAGTCACTGAGCTGCCAGCTAAGGATCTGCACGTTCACTTAGAGCAAGAAAGGTTCAGGAGCTCCCAGCCCTCAGGTTTGTTTCAAAGGAACAGGGAATTACCTTCTAGATAAAAACAACAGTTTTATTATCAAAGTTAAGGAGGTACTTTGCTTTGAAATACAGTTTCTTCCCCTGCATCAAAGGGCTGTTAATCGGTCTTGTAGCAAAAAAGTAGGAGAAATGAAAGCAGCATCTGCTTGGAAGAGATGAATGCAAGATAAAAGGTGTCTGTGACAGAAAGCTGGCAGCAGCCTTATGTTTTCTATTCAAGTTTAATCCGGGAACAACAACCACCCTTAAACATAACAAAAGCTGTGGAAAAACCCTTTCCAAATCCAACAACACAGACAGAAGATGCAATTTCTGTTCTCCAATTGCTGCAGCAGCCAGTTGAGGTGAAGCATCCAGACAAATCCAAGCTTGCTATACCAGGGTCATCGAGCACCTTGGCTTGCTCAATTCCATAACAACCCCTCTTTAGCTTCCAATTCCTTCTTCCCCCCCCTCAAGTCTCCATAGGAAAAGCAGTTTCCTACGGATCTCCCTTAGCAAAACGGAAGCAGAGTCACACCATGGCAGAACACCTCCAGAATGTCTGGGCATAAATGGCTTGCAATCCAGCCAGCAGAGAATGGAAAACAGCACTGACATTTCTTGCCTGCCTGGTACAGTCTGTTCCTTGCAGAGCATCAAGTCAGAATTGTAATTCCTGATGGGGATGGGGAAGGATTCCCATCCTTCCACTGAATAGCAGGTGGAGAAAGCCACTTCACGTAACCTTTAAACTGCTTGAAACTATCAAGGAACAAGAAGCCAACGAAGTGCACTCTGCCTGACCCAGCCCATCGCCAGTCTCTAGAAAGATGTGTTCACCTCTCATTCTTGAGGCAGCTGCCAGAAGCTGTGTAACTCAAACATTGGTTATATGAAGCAAAAACCCAAAGAAAGAGCTGGATAAACATGGAACAGACTAGTGCCGAGACATTTGTCAACATTCAGCAAACCACTCCACCGGTGTGCTTAGTAAGGCGAGCCCTCCACGTCCAGGAACACACACCAGCAACGAGGCATCGCACAGCAGCTCCCAAAGTGCTGAACTAAGGGGATATTCCTGGCAGACAGATTGCACAAGAGACATCTCACACTGCCAGCTTTACTGGAACACACTCAGCAACTCCCCAGAGCAGAGCGTTCTGGGATGATGCTTCACTGGATTTCTGACTTGTCATTAGCCAAAAAAGTTTAATGACACGGTTGGACTCTGTGTTTAAATATAATTGACCTGGGACACACCATAATTAGGAAGAGGCACTGCACATCTCCATGAATCCAGCAGCTGGGTACAGTCCCAGCATGATGCAATGTTTTGCTTTCACCATTACCTGAAAGGGTCCCTGGAAATTGCTGTGGTGCTTTGGGACAGGCAGGGTGACCAAAAGCTTTGGTTGGCTCCTGACATCATCCAACAAAAGGCCTCACATAACAGCAATTTTAGAAAGCCTTTCTAGCCTGCCTGAAGTTTTATCCCTATAAAAGCACAACTAGACAAATCAGACTCGAAAGCGCCAAAATGAAGTGGATAAAAAACACATTATACAAACTGTGGCTGCAAGAATGCACATGCTGTCTTCAGAGGACATCTGCACTGTAAGGTAGCCAGATATCCCAGAGCAACTTTTTCCTGGAAATAGCAGTTGTGGTAATACAGAACAAATGTTTTTGCCAAAAAAACATGACCAAGACATGCACTACAGCACAGTTCACAGTAGCTTCACTACTGGTTCAAGTGGCAAGGGGTGAAATTTGCCCCTTAGTCGTAGTGGGACACTCAGAAATTCATTCCTAAGCAACAGTTTCACTGGCTTAAACTCTGTAAATCAAGCAATATTTAAAGTGGCTTCCTCACCTCCTGTGTGCCAATATGAAGCTGCACCTCAAAGCACAATCTCCTGCAGGGAAGGAGAGAAACGGCCCCTGCTCAGTGTCTGAGGTCTATTTGGTGGTGACAGGGAATGCTATGATGGTTTTTATTCCTCCTGTTTCCACCTTCCAAATGCCCTGACACTGCCACAGAAGCCTGACTAAGCAGAGTCTGAAGAACTTCCATGTCCTTCCTTCCCTCCCTAGGGCTCCTCAGCAGACTAAACTGTGGGTTTCCTCTCTAAAACAACAAAATTCCATACCTGTAATTAAGCCAATGGCTTTCTGATGTGACTGTTCCAGACTCTGCCATCTGGGTCCTTTCCATGAAGGTTACCCATTCAAAAACCTCTCCAATGTTAGAGACAAGAAAACAGTGCCACAGTCAGTGACGAAACACATTCATGAGCTGTAAGCAAGCCTGAGTCCTTATCTAGGCATTAAACAGCTGCCAGGACTTTTAGAGTTCAAAGGCAAGACAAAAACTGTACAGTCAAGCCATCCTCCCAACATACCACAGTCATCAGAGGTCCTCATAAGTCAACATACCTTCTAAATAAGTGTTTAACATAAACATTTGTACAGTCACTTAATTCCTGGTGAACCGAGATATTTGAGGTGGGCCACAGAAAGCTCCCATGACATCAATGGAAAGTTTCCAATTAGGAAACCAAGCTTGAAACACATTAGTAGAACTTAAAAAACAAGATGAAGAAGCCCTGTAGAAACAGTCAAAAGATCTGCACTTAAGCAAAATGCACTCAACGCATTTAGGAACAAGCAGAAAAGAGCAGCTGCCTTGCACTTTCAGAGTTTAGTGATCAAGAACTGTAGAGATATAAGCCAGTTATGTTATAGCTGCTGTCCTCAGCATCTGGACTTCTGTCTTTTCTAGGGCTGGTCAGTCTTAGTCCAAGTATGTTCAACTGTTTTCTGGCTGCTGCTGAAGTCCTCACTCCCTTTGAGAAGGCTGGATGGCTTTGCCAAGATTTGCTGTGTGCAAACATCAATTGGAAAGTAATGAGAAAGCCATTCAGTGCACCATAACCTCCCAAACATGGAAGAGATGTAAACTGTCTAGAATATCTAATGCCTGGAACATCAAACAAAGCCACCACATCCAACAGTGTTCTCCTCCCCAAAAAACCTCACACCAGAATAAACTTACCTTGCAGTTTTATTTCTACAGTCAATCCATTACACTACTGATATTCAATGAAAGCATAAACAGAAACCATCCTACAGATAATTCCAACTCTTTGGTGATACCATCCTAGGCTTGAAAAAGCTGGTTATGGAGCTGTTCACCCTGGATAAATGCATCTAGGCAAGTATTAATTGGACTGTCCAGCTCTTCTATCAGCAAAAGAGGGTTCATTGAATGACCTGCAAAGTCACTTTGTCATTGCTGCCACCCTGCCACCTGCTGGGCCATCTGCTCTGTCTGCTCTGTGCCAAGGGCAGGACTTCAACTGACACCTCTTTGGCACCACAGCCCTGGGTCAGACACCATTTCTGTGACAAACCTGTTTTGTGGGTATCTCAGGTATGCCAAAACAAGATTTAAGAGTACACTGAACGTCGTGTTGGCATAAAAGCCTCCTCAACAGTACAACCACTGATATGCCTTCTGCTGTGCTGTTTTGCACCTTGAAATGGAGATTCCCATGAGGCCAAGGATTCTTTCAAAAACAGTCTAGACTGAGGACTGGTTGGCATTTTTGGAAAGTTTGAAGACAGCCTAATCCAAACAACATAAGAGCACATGCCACTGAACAAGTGCTGGTTACAAGACCGTATCCTTCCCCTCCACCTTAATGACCATAAGCTCAAAAACCATTCTCCTATCTTAAATACACAGGGGGATTTGCCAGCAGTCCTACTATACAGCACACTGCTCCCCAGTACCAACCAAGGTCTTACCTGCATCAAGAAATCTCTTCCATGTCAAGCTCTTCTCTTGTTTCTTACCAAAACCTGCAAAACCATTAACAGCCATTCTTCTCCATTTTAACACAAAAGTGTTGCTACACTTATCCCACAAAACACAGTCCAGCTGCAGATAAGCCATATATCTCACTTTGCTCTTGGATGTTCCTAGATGCATACCAGAAGCCTTGCCACACCTCTGGCCTAAAGCCCAAACCTGCTCCTGCCTACTGAGCTTAGTCAGGGGATGCTGCACATGTCCCAGTGGCAATGTGCAGTCCGTGGAAATTCTGTTTGCCCTCACTGATAATGTGCTGCCACATGCACTTGCAACCACTTCCCTACATCAAGGGACAAAGCCTGAAGGCACCTCATGAGCCACAGGCAAATTCCTTTCTGGAGAAAATATGGACAGCAGAAAGCCCTTATAGAAAAGAACACATAGACCAAGTTAGTGTTTGAGTACACCTGGCAGCAAGGACTCTGTTCTGAAATGAACCTCAGTAAAGCAGTAGATTTACTGGAGTTCCTTGTAGGCAAACATCTGGATGTATCTGCCATCCTGGAGTGACACAGAACACTTGGCAGGGTTCCCCAGGCACACAGCACTGCTCTGGCTCTGGAGCAAGCAGGAGGGCACTTGCACAATCACAGCCCGGCTGCAGATGTGGGCGACTGCTCCTTCCAGGCAATCTCATCAGGTGTCCCCTCCCACTCAGAGTGTTGACACACAAAGCTGTGCCTCCTGCAAATCCAGTTCGGTGTCCACACACACCAGGATTTATCGGATTACCCAAATAAAGCCTCGGATTTAACGTTATTCATGCCAAAAGGGCAGATTTGGACCTGCGTGGGCACTGTGGGCACATATGACCTGCCCCTTCAACAATCTCACTAGAAGGCAACATCTTACTGCCACTTGACACACCCAGAGGATCAGAAACACCTCAGTGGAACAGGAAAGATGCAGCTGGGGAACATGTAGAGTGAACCCTCCAGGAAAGCTCTCAATGCCTTCAAAAGCTGCTTCTTGCAAACACAGAGTTAAAAAAGTTAAACCATTTAGCAGCTTGTTGGTCCTTGAGTAAATCATCTCAAGGTCAATTAACTAAGGGAACTATTAAGAAGGAACTACAATATCCAAGTTCCAGGATGAACCTCAGCCACTGAAACAGACACATTAATAAACCCAAGACACACACACACAGACCTTTTTTGCTCTCCCCATCCCACCATACAGCAGGTCAAACCCACAACCTGGAAAACCAGTAGCACATTACAGCGCTGGTCTGCCTTCACTCCCTGAATTTTCACCATTACCCAAGCTCACAGCCACTTCAGAGCAGATTAGCTGCCCCTTTTTTAACTTCTGCACAGCAGCTGTACATTGGCAAGCCCTCGTGCCACATACCTAACCTTCCAGCAATATCCTGCTGGAATCAGTGCCATGTGTGCAGCCCTTCTGCCCTTCCCCTCTTAGGCTGCAAACTAAGCTCTGCTAGCAGGATCTAAGAGATGCACGGGCCTGAATCAATACCAGAATCAAGTCTGAGGCTGAAACCACTTACAACTCCCTGTCTGATCCTTGCTGCAAGAGGGACATGCAGCACTCCAAAAACATCGTGAGGTACCGGGGGGGAAAGCAGTGCCCCGGCTCACAGGAGATGAAACACGTTCATCAGTTTGATTCACTCCCACCCCCAGCTCCGTTGTGTTCCAGCTGGAAGTGCACAACGTGCCACATGGACAACCCCAGAGCACTGACAGTGAAGCTGTGTGGGACATCAGGCAAGGAAGCCAAGTGTTGAAGGCAGCAGTGCAGAACCTTGACAGTGAGGCTGCAGGGTGACAGCACAGCCCGTGCCTATCATATAACCCCAGAACAAAAAGTCCAAGCAGCTACATTTCCTGCCCACAGGCATCAAGCCAGGTACTTTCGGGATTCACAGAGGCTCAAAACCTCTTCTCAGCACAAGGGTCAACAGGTTTCTTTCTGCAGCTGTTCAACAGCTTACAGGAACTAGGACACAGACACTAATTCTCTCAGTTCAGCTTACCCCTTACCAGCTGGTCCACAAAGTTTTAGGTATTTCTTTCCATGGGCACCTCTTGAAGCTTCAAGTCCCTGATGCCCTGGGATTAGTATGGGACAAAGCAATCCCTCCCTCATTCTCTACATTCAATAACATGACTGGTTTAGCCTTAAAATGGCATGGGGAGACTGTACATCAAAAGAAATCATCTCCATGTAGAACTGCTGACAACACAGCACAACCCCATCCATTCCTCATACCCAATGTCCCAATTCCTCCACAGTAAGGACCAAAGGCTACTGTTTGGAAGCATTTCAAGAGTCATTATTGTCTCCTCAGTGAGAAGCAATGCTGCTTTCCCTGCAGCACAGCTCACTAGGCTGCATTACAGACCCAGGAATCCCAAAGCAACACATGACAATGAATTAGGGTATCTAGGCAAGAACTGCACTTTGGCAAACTCCAGGGCTTACTTCAAACCTCCAAACACTGTAGTTAGAATCCAGGCATTTTTCACATCTCCTACATTAAGCAGAGCTTAATTTACAAGAGGCCATTCAAACCAGAATTTATCCACAGGGAAGTCTGCAGAAGTTTAAACTAAGAATTCCTAAACATCTGAGACCAATGTAGCCTTCTCATGTCAAGAACGGCTTGGCCTTACCCCTTACTTGCTTTTTTTGGCTGTTTACCATCTGTGGCTCACGTTCTTTAGAACTAAGTTGTTTCTGCAGTTTTTGTGCAACCGAGTGCCTTTGTACATTTATGGTGTCAAGGCCCCATCTGGGATCTCCTCAGGACAGATTCCTGACTTGATAACATACCAGCTCTCCAAAGAAAGCAGTTTCAAACTAACATCTACACAGCTGCTCCGACTTACAAGCTTCATCAAATTCCCCTCCCAGGCTAAAAGAAAAAGCCCATGTTTGGTAACACCATTCAGACATTACCACCTTCTGCCCCAAAGCTCCCAGGTCAAAAGCTGTTGCTCTCACTTTGAAATCAGGCAGATGGTGGTGGTTGTTGTTATTTTGTTGGGGTTTTTTTAAAAGCAAAAAGCTTTCTTCCTAAAGAGAAAGCCCCACACTTCTTCCTCCTCTTAAAAAGCTTTCTCCTTCCAGGAAAAGCTTTGCAGGTTAAAAGCCTTACTATTATACAGCAGCAGCACTGATTCAGCTTTGAGTCTGTCTTTCCATGTTCTGGAAGAGAAAAAGCCAGCAGAGCCATAAGACAAGGAAATGTCAGTGGACAAGATGCTTCAGGGTTAAGGAAGAAAAGCTAAGGCAAAGGCAGGTGGCTGTTTCTCTATTAAGATCAGAAAGAGATACTAATCCAAAACCCTTTGAAACTGATCTTCGATGCTGCTTAAGTAGAACACAAAACCAGAAGGGAGGATGACAAGACATTTACCACACGAGTGAAACACTAAAAGTTGATGCCATGCCAAGTCCCCCCACTCCTCACCGTGGCACCTCCACACTGTGGACAGATTAGACACTTCCCACCTTTTCCACCCCACTGCCAGAACGAGCCACATGGTAGAGGCCACTAAATAAAACTGGTATTAGTATCCATCCCAATCAGACAAGAGCAGCATCAGCTTTATTTTCTCCCTTTTCAAAAACCCTAGTGCAGAGTTGAGTGATAGAAGCAAGGCCACACATCGAGTCAGATGTCTAGAGAGGATCAGCCCACAGCTGTCCCTGGCCTGTGGCCCCACACCCATCCCTCCAAACCACGCTCCCTGGGGCACACACAACACTGGCACAAGCACCAGCTGGCCTGGAGAGCTCTGGACTGTAAAGCCAATCCCAAGCATGACCACGTGACAAAGAACTGTCCCCAGCACTCCTGAGACAGCACCAAGCACCCAGCTCATCATCCAGCACTTGCACCAGCCCATCTCACTGGTCCAGGTCTAGAACTCAAGTGTACAGCTGACCTGCAAAGAAATTGTCCTTCCCTCTGTGCTGTTTCTAGAGAAAGGACTTCTGCACAGGCAGTTCCTTGGACTGGGACAGTTTAGGTTTTACTCAATTTTAGCTCCAGAGTAGGACATTATTCATGGTTCAGCTGACTGCTCTGGCACTTCCTTACTCACTGCCTTTACACACTGAGGGCGGACCTCAACGCAGCATCCAGCTCACACTAAATCTATTCTACCAGGGAAAGTCTGCTGGATTTCCTTCCCTGAAAAGCTACAGAGTTGAATCAGCTTGTACCACCCCACAGCTACAGAAGAAAGCAGTTCCCATACCCAATTAACACCCAGAATGAGGATTTTTATATTCGCTGGATAAAAACACTCCCTAGGCTGGAAGAGAATTTTCTGACCAATGCAACAGGCCAATTTACTTTATATCCCAGGAGTTTCCAAAGCATTACCTTTGAAGGTAGAGCACTACAGAGTTAACAGGGAATCAATGCTTTGGTAGTCTCTGGGAAAACACATTTAACAGTGGCACATTCTCCTCACCACGTGCTTGGTTAGTAGTATTTTTAAGCTATATTTTCTCACACTCAGCAGAGAGTGTTTGGCCATCACCTGTAGCACATATCCATCCCCTCTTTGCTAAGGACAACAGTGCTCTTCCCCCCAGAAATTATTGATAGAAACAGTGGCAGCTGCAGCAGTTACTCACATGGAGCAACTCAAGGAAACTTTTTTTGTTGCCCAGAGCAGTGTAGTAACTGGAAGTGAGTCAACACCTCGACATGAGACCGTTCTGCAGTGGCCACCAGCAAAGCAACCCAGTGACTGCAGTTTGGTAACAGGCACTTACTCACTTTTGTTCTGCAGGCATCACATGGCTTTGTCTGAAAGCAACCAGTGTCTGACTTGTGACTTGGCAAGTTAGGCTGTGGGGACAAGATACATCACACACCTGTAAATACAGAGGAGCAGGGCAGCACCTCCACAGCCAGCCACACACACCAGGTTTGGGGAATTCACAGCAAAACACAGCTTGTTAGGCTAATTCATGCAGGTCCAGCCAGCTGTTTCTCACTGCTATAATGCAACACTACTAGTTAATACATGTAGAAGTCTCCTTCCACAGGACATGAAGATAAGCACAGCCCAGCTGAGATCATCTCATTGATACTCCCTGCCAACACCAGTTAATCCTCACTCCTTGTCAACACAAGCCCTCAGTGACTCCAGACTCAGTCAGTACATGTATATTGAAGCCCAAAATTATAAGCACCACTTGCATTGGCCTCTTTGAATCCATCAGGTGCCAATTCCAGTGTATTCAGTGACACCACAAAATGTGACTGAGAGACGAACCTCAGACAGGCACAGCACATACTCCCTTCCACATCTTATATTCTTCAAAAAATACATTGTGACTTGGAACAATGTCAGCACAGTCTACACTCAGTCACAAACCCTGGCATAGTGTCATGACTGGCTCACTAGCTACAGATTTTTAATTCCAGTAACTTAATGAATTCTTAATTAGCCCTCACAAGACAGACTTGACAAGACAAGCAACCCTTGCAGACTGCTTTCACTTTTTCTGAGGAAAGGAAATAGGGGCCAGGGGAAAAAAAAAACAACCAACCCAGACACAGGAGAGCAACAAGCAGAGCAGAGTCTCCACATCCACAGCAGTGAAGTGACTCCACACAAATGCAGCACGTATCAGCTAGCCAGTTCCTGGAACACAAGCCCAAGTCTCAGAAGTATCCAACACAAGTTTACAAACAAGCTCCAAACCACATTATAGTGCACTTCAGTAACCTCTAAAGCAGAGGAGAGAGGCTGCAAAAGCCTTCTGCTGATGTACTGCAACAACCTGATGCCCCCCTGAGGAATACACTGCTGGAGTTCATCCCTTGCCTTTAAGGGGGGAGCAGAGTAAATTGCTGCATTATGCATCCATCATCACAACTACTGAGAGCCACGAGAGATCCAGTGGCCAGGCACAGTGACAGAGCAGGGAGGAGACAGGGCAGTTCCCTCTGGTTGGTCAGGGAAAGAGCTCCTCCACTTCAGTGCTTCTCAGCATCACCATTCACTTTGTAAACAGTACCACAGCTCCATCACGTTCACAGTAGTTAAGTTCCCTTATCAACTCAGAACAGAAACATCCATCCTTGTAGGCTGGACCCAACCATCTTACAGCCAGGTCTCTTTTACTGCAAGCCACTGGCACAGAAACGAGATGTTAGAGGGGTGGGAAAAGCACAGATTACTCCTGGGAAAAAAGGCTCAGATTTATCCTACATTGCTATCGGGGAAAAAAAGAGCTGATCTTCCTCCAAGGTAGCAACTCCCATTTCTACAATCATTTTGTAAACTTCCTTATCTTGTGCCGTGGCTCAGACAATTTATAGGTTTTAAATCAGGCACGGCCACCACCAGCCATCAGCCACCCTGGCTGCCCACTTCAGTCAAGGGATAAGGAGAACACATGGCACACTTCAGCAGGAGGCCACAGCAAGACTGACCTCTTCTCGTAACAACAGTCTCGGTCCTTCAGACACAGGGTTATATAAGTCCCCGCTGTACCAGCACAGGTTTATGCAGCGAGAAAAGAGACATATTAATCAGCCCTTGTAAGGTGCGCTCCAGAGACCACCGCCGTAACCACAGACACTGAACAAACAACCCCGCTTCCTTAACGGCTCGGAGACATCTGAGCCGACATTATCAGTGTTTGCTTTCCAAACCCGCACGCGGGCTACGCCAGCCGGGCTCCGGCAGCCACCCACCCACCCCGCGGCATCCCCAGCACCCCAAACCACCGGGGGTCCGCGGGCCCTGGCGCTGCCGGAGCGGAGCGGCGGGCGCCCCGTTATCCCCCAGCGCCCCGGGACCCCCGAGCTCCCGGCGCTCCCCGGGATGGAGCAGCCCCGCTCCCGCGCGGCCCCGCTGCCTCCAGAGCCCGGCCTCGCCCCAGCCCAGCGCCGGGCGGCGTTTGAGCCGGCACCGACCGCGGGCAGCGAGACCCCGCCGGCAGCGGAGCGCGGGGACGCGCGGAGAGGCCGCGGAGCCACCGCGGCAGCGCCCGCCCGGCCCCGCCGGCTCCTACCGTGCCCGGGCTGCCCTGCGGACCATGGCAGCGGCCCCGCCGCTCGCTGCCCCCGGCGCGGCGGGGAGGCCGAGCCGCAGCGCCCGCTCCTCTCGGCGCCAGGCGCTGCAAGCGGGGCCGAGCCGTCACATGGCCCAAATAGCGCCCGGCGCGGCCCCGCTCCGCCCCCGGCCCGGCCCGGGGCGCGGCCGCTCCG
>NW_020897862.1:2803773-2838785 GCF_003984885.1 Neopelma chrysocephalum
CGCCCGGCACCGGTTCTGGGGTAAATCTGGGCTCCTTTGGGTCGGTGCTGCCGCGCTCGATCCAGGGACGGCTAAAAATAGCGGCGACAGTCGGGCGCTGCGGGTCTCCGTGCGCGCCGTGGCCACCCGGTGATGAGTCGCATCCTCGGTGTCGCGTTCGTCGGCACGGTGTTGCCGCATTTGTTGCGATCGCTCCGGGGATTTTCATGCTTTTTATTTATCTATTTATTTATTTATTTATTTATTTATTTATTTATTTATTTATTTATTTTAGTAGACTTCACATTTTTATTATTTATTTTTATGGGCTTTAAATTTTTATTATTTATTTATTATTTTATATAATTATTATTTTATTACTATTTACTTGGCTAAAAATAACATTATTTATGTTAATTTTTATTATTTATTTTATTATTTATTGTTATTTTTATTATTTTAATGTTTAGTATTTATGTGACGTTTTATTATTATTATTTTAATGTTTAGTATTTATGCAACATTTTATTATTATTATTTTAATGTTTAGTGTTTATGTGACGCTTTATTATTATTTTTATTTTATTATTTTGTGTTTATTTATGTGATATTTTATTTTTATTTTATTTTTTAGTATTTATTTCTGCGATATTTATTTTATTATTTAGTATTTATGTGATGTTTTATTATTATTAGTTATTTAGTATTCATTTATTTATTTGTATTGCTTTTTATTTGAGACTCATTTGTTTACCAAACTAAACCAGGGAAGTACAGTTCTGGTCATTTCAGTCTTTTTTTTTTCTTTTTTCCCCCCAAAAGCTACTCTTTGGACTAATTAGACCCAGTAGTGTGTGTCTTTGAGGCGATTAATTTTTCAGTGTTTCCAGACAAAAGGGTTGTTTGTAGCATTACTGCTTGGAGCTGTAAACCAGTGGGTTGTCATAAATCCAGCAATCCATATTGCATGGGGATACCTCCAAGGACCACCTAAGAGCTGCAGGAAGTGGTATGAATGATTCAGGAGGTGGCAGCTTGCCATCTGAGTCAGTGTGGAATGAATGCCGCTGCATGCTGCTGGAGTTATTGTATTTTGGGGTTGGACATTAACATTGGGCCTTGACATTTCTCATCACTGATGGTCTTGGGCACACGTTTAAAAAGAGCAGGGTTAATTAATTGTTGTCATTTTTATGCCTCTAATTCCAGAGGACTTTGCTTTTGTCTCGGCTGAACTCCATTTCCAGCACAGGGGCTTAATTCCAACAAGGTTCTGCCATAAATACACAAGTGCATTCTCCTTACCTACATTTTAATTAGGGAGGATACTCAGCCACTTTTCTCCTGGCTGTGCTCCTCTTAGGGAGTGGGGAGGTGAGTAGTGAGGAAGGCAGTTCCTGGGTGCAGACATGTGCAGGCTCTCTGGGGACACTGGCAGAAGGTGTTCTCTGCTATCTGACTGTCTGACACATTTCATGGGCCATGCACTGATTTACAACTTAGTTACACCAGTTCTTACAAGAGAAAAAAAAAATCCTGCAGCTGCACAGGGGATGAAATGAAGTTGTGTGGTCCCCAGGGGACCGTAATAACCACTGCTGGGTTATTTCTGCAGTGAGGTGGTCACAGCAGGGCATTCAGTGACACACAACGGGGCAGGGTGCAGTGCTGAACCCACTGAGCTGTCAGAAAAAGTCAGAAGAAATGTGAGGGCCAAGGTGGGGTAGCTGGCCTGCTGAATACTCCCCTCCTCCTCACCCCTTCTAGGCCAAAAAAATCCCTAGAGAGGATTTCAGCCAATGCAGGGCAAAAAATTCTGCTGAACTCCATGGGACAGTGCATGCATAGGAAGTTGTTCATATGGGCATTTGTATCTTTGCAGGACTGAGGCACAAATTTGTGGAGCATATTTTGGTGTCCCTGGGGATTAGTTGCTCTATGCCAGCCATTGTGGTTCATTAAAAAAACACATTCACATCAGATTAAATTTATTGCTCTAGCTGACCAGAAACACCAGGGAGATTGTAGATACAGCACAAATGTGTTCTTTCACGCCCTGCAAGATAGAAATAGGTGGGTTTATGTTAAATAGGTACATATCTGGATAGCTTTTTCAAAACTTCATTGCTCTGACCTGGACCCACCCCTATTTAAGTCCTCACTAATTCCAGCAGAAGTTCTTCAATAATACGTGTTCTGAAAATCTCCCCCTTTGAGTTTTTCCTTCAGAATACTGTTCAGTTCTTGGACAGCTCTTAGCCAAACCCTGGGGACCCATGCTCACCCAGAGACCCTGTAAACACTGCTCTGAGGCAGCTGAGGAAGGATCCTGACTGCAGACCAGCCTCAGTGTTTTCTGGCAGCACACTTGCAGCTTGTTGTGTGAGCCCACTTTCTTTGTGGAGAGTGGGGAGTTCTCTCAGTTGATCTCCACTGTTCAAAAGACCCACTCCAGTCACTCCAGTCTTTTCTGCCAATACCGAAGCTGTTAGAGGAATGTTCCAGGCATCCGTTAGCTGGAGAGCCACACAAACTGAAGTGTTGTCCAGGGAAACTTCAGGACTGCTCAGAATTGCTGCTCTGTGGACCAGATTCTCCTTTACAGTAAATCAATCTACCACACTCACTGAAGTGACCTACTCTAAGTGCACTGTCAAGGTGGGCAACTACTGTAACGTGAGACCTGACTGGTGGGAGTGGGGCAAAGGCTGGAGTGGATTCATAAGGTGGAAAGGCAGAGGGGAGGCAGTGGTTAATTAGGTGACTGACAGTAGTTCTTGATGTCCAGATATATGGATGGGGAAATTTTCTCTTACCCTGAGACTTTTGCCTGCCCATCTGCTCCGACTCAGTGGAGTGACAGGACAATGGCCAGAGCCAGGATGCTGAGGGAAGCCCAAGATCTCACTCGTGGAGGCTCAAAAGCAGCTGAGAAGCCACAGCTCAGCACAGCACGAGCACCTTCTGTAGCAGCAGAGTTGTGTCACTACTGAGTCCAAGAAAGTTGTGAATGATGTCTAAGAACTCTACAGGAGGTTCAGCAGGTGGGAGTCTGCCTGTGAATTCAGCTGCTGTGCTGACTCCTGTTACCTGCCTCCCTGCCCTGTTCAGCACTGGGACCCTCTCCCTCTCCCTGGGCACCTTGTGGCCCATTGCCATCAACAGGTGGGAGTTTCTTAGAGGGCCACTCACAGTCTTGCACTTTCCTATGTGCTAGTTCCAGGTGAGCAAGGGTGTCCTGCTCAGAGATTCCTGTTCCTTACAGCAAGAGGGAGAAGTGGGGTGGAGGAGGTGTAAGAGCAGCAGGGAGGCTGGAGGAAACCAGACGTGACAAGTGCTGAAGAAGAACTTTTCAGCTTTGTGGTGGCTTCTCGCCAGATGAGATCACAGCTCCTACGGAATCTTGTCTCCTTTAATTTATCTAATATTTGACTTTCTTGCTTCCTTAAGAAGCAGGATTTGCTAATCTTCAATCACTTGCTTTGAATACTGTCTGTATCTCAAACAACAGCACAAACAGTGGCAGAGGGGGGTGACTGACACGGGCCAGTGTTTATGGCCTGCAATGGAATCCCTCTAAGTCTTTATGGAGAGCTAACTGGGGCTGGAGCCTGGATTAGCAGAGACTTTTCCAGCTCCCATCCTTGTGAATTTATGCTAAGATTATTGAAAGGAAGGTGGGAGGGGGAATGACTTGGCACGCCTGCTTTCTTGTGGTCAGCATTCAGCACTGTAGATTAGCTCTGGGATCTGGAAGTGGATGAGCATCCACATTCTGGAAAATGGGTCCCTTTTGACTGTCTGAAGTTAAGCATCTAAATCCTTCGGGCTCCCAGCACAGACTCTCAGGCTGGTACAGACTTTGTAGATGTGTTTTATGCCTGACTGATACTGACCTTGCAGCAGGAGCCTGGTAGACTGAAGCAATAAAGGGGATCCTATTGCTTTGCATTTGGAGGGGGTGTACAAAGACAGGCAGGCAGAAAGCACACAGCTTTCTGTGCCCTGGGGAGAGGAGGGGAGAGAGAGAGAGCAAACACTCTGCCCGGAAACATGTACGTGCTGCATGCAGGCTCTGCCTGTGGGAATTAAGGGAGACAATGCAACAGATAGTGAACAATGAGCGTCTGTAATGTGCAGCTACAAAGCCAAAGTAACCCAGTGTGCTGCAGAACACAGAGACAGGCTGTGAAAACAGCAGCCTCACGAGGTAGAAATCCTGCCAAGCCTGCTTAGAGGACAATCAACAAACCCTCCTCAGCTGGAAGATGGCTAAATGTGGTGGGAAAGGGAGTAAAAGAGGGTGGGACAGAGGAGGGAAAAGAGGCAAACCCCAGGGACACTTTGCAGGAAAAAGAAAAAGTAGTCATCTTCCTTTTAGTCTCTTCTTGTGAACTGAGGAGTCAACACAACACTTTGCACACTGCAACACAAGCAAATGAGGCTGTGGAATGAAATTAAACTGCTTTTCCAAAAACAAACAAACAAAACCCCAAACACAAAACAAAACAACAGTGGAACCCAGACATTTTGGTTTCCATTCACCTGGAAACCAGAGGCTTGCTGTGATGTCTCCTGTCAGTGCTCCTTTGCCTTTCCACTTCAGCACAGGGTGCTGGATGGGAAGATGCCTTAAAGAATGGGAAATACATGGCTGGAGCACTTGGACGTAGAAGATACTCCACTTCCAGTTCTTTTTGGAGCAACCCTTACAACACCAGTTATCTCCAGGGTGCATGTCCTACAGATGTGGCTACCTCTTAATGAGAAGTAACACCCCCTTAAAATCACAGTGACTTTTCTGGCTGACACAAGTCCTGCAGATGCAGGAAAAAGGCCAATTCCCAAGACTCCTTGTGTGAACTGCACTGTACGTGGGGGGCTAAGGACATGGTCACAGCCTGTGCATGAGAAGCCATCGGGAGTGGGGAAGCAGAAAAATTAGTTCCTTGCCTTTTTGATGGATAGCCACGAACTGAAAATGGTAGCAACCAGGATAATACAGGAACAGCACCCGTGGAGGAGCTCCTGGGAGAGCAGGGTGGCCAGAGAGCTCGCTGTGCCACGGGAGATGAGTGCTCAGCCCTGCACTATGTGTGGCTCAAGGGCCAGCAGAGGGGCCGGTGTCAGAGCCCCAGCTGCGTTGGTCTGTGCCTCTGCAAAACGTTTCTTTTGCAGGACAGGGCTGGGAAAAGCAGTTCCCAACAGCTCCTGCAGCACGAGGAAGCAGCACCCTCTGCTGCTGGCAGACCTGTCTCCAGAGCACCTCTTTACTGACAGACTCCTAAAGAGCTTCCAGAGAGGAGCTGAGGAAAAACACCCGCAGCGATGTCCCCCTGCGAGTCACACACTGCAGCGTGGGGGTGGCTGCTCTGCCAGACAGTTTGGTCGTGTCAAAACACAGCTGCTGGGAGAGAAGGTGCCAGGCAGCCTCTGCTTCCAGCAGATAACAGCAATAAGAGCAGGCCCTGCCTTTGTGCTGGAAAGATTTCGGCTGCTGCTGTTCCCAGCAAGTGCTTTGGCTGGTATTGTTTGATGAACATGACTCGATACACACCACAGGGATGATGTAGGATGAAGCTCTCCAGCAGCCTTCCTCCAGCCTCTTCCAAACCTTTCACATCCCCACGAGGTAGCTGATTTACTGTTGCTGCATGTGAGAGGAGAAGGGAACCCAGGCAAGAAGGTGACTCACCCCCAATGAGTCAGTGGCAGAGTCCTGCCCCTTCGGCTCTGCTCCAAGCACGACCCAGCAATTCCCATGGCACTGGGAACACGAGGAAGGTGTCCTGACTCCTCCCACCCCTAAGCAATCCTACCACGGGGCACACAGCATGGTGCTGCACCACCACCAAACTGCCTCCCTGGAAAGCTGTGGGATGATGCAGGATCCAGACAGTCAGCTGAATCCTAGTCACCCTTGGCTTTTTCCCCTCCCTTTTGCTGCAGACCTCTTGTTTTTCCCAAATTAAGCTGTTTAACATCAATCAGGTCTATCCCACAAGCACATTCCCAAATGGGATATGCACACCTTAGACAGACACAGAGTATTTGGTCTCTTCCTCCCATTTCCTCCCTCTCCCTGAATGCAAGCTGATCTTTTTCCCAACATCTGACCCCAGGTTTCCCCTCTTCATGTGGGGAAACAGCCTAAACTTGGTCCTGGCTGCAGCTCCAGACTTGGATGAGGCAGAGATTTGAGCTCCCATTCCATTCCCCCCTCTCATCTCACGGCCTCTCTGTCTTCCTCTCTCCAAGCACACAGAACACTGTGCCAACTCCTCTTCTTACCCACCTAAAGAAAAGCAAAGCATGAAAAAAAAAATGCTGGAATCCTGTTAAAAATAGCCTGGGACCTACAGAAAGGATCCTGCCTACCAGTCTGTGTCCACGCACAGGTCTCATTTCAGCGACAGCCACAGTCACACAGAACCCGGATTGTTCTGGGGAGAAGGAGATGCCTACAAAAAGGGAGCCCTGTTTAAGGAAAAAATGAGGCGATGTCTGGTCGGAGCGCCACCAGGACATAGTTTCTGCGGGAAATTCCTCTCCACAGAGCGATCTGCCGGAGGGGAGGGGAGCCAGCAAGTCCCGCCGCAGGGAGCAGCTGGAGGGCACCGGCCTGGCACGGACTGCAGTGGTGCCTGCAGGGGAACCCGGTGCTGCATTGCTACAGGACCTCATGCCAGCTCTCTGCAGGGGGAGCCGCTGGAATGAGCCGGATCCATCCACATAACCCACAAACATCTCACAAGGCATCCTGGCTCGGGACCGCCCAGGCTCCTGAAATGTGCTCTTCTTTGCCCTCTCCCCTCCGTCTCCTTTCTTGCCCGTTTTTAGGACGCGGCCACATTTTCATCATCTTTTTTTTCGGGAAAGGAAGGCAAGAAACCACATCCCTGCTAAGGCAGGCAATGAATCCGGAGCACAGATCCTGCTAAGGATTGCCCTGAGCTGTGGCCAAAGGAGAAGTCGAGCACAGCACCAAAAGATTTGTTTTTAAAAAGCATTAAGACACTGAAAATTTTGCTGCTTTTCTCACCACTGCCTCTGCTCCCTGAGTTTGGGGAGGATTCACTGATCCTGTTCTAGCAGGAGTATCTCTCTTCTTCAGTGATGTGCAATGTAAACTGGAACAAAACTATCTCTAAACTAGAATTAAAACACTTAATAGGAAAAATTTATAGAGGAAAACACTGCCCCAGCCCTGTGTTAAATGTTGCATTTAACTGTTAAATCTCCTCATTTGCAGAGCCATCTTCAAACGAATAGGTATCTTAGATAATTCAGCATTACCAACGGCATCAGAAAGTACCATAAACATGTCACAGCAATGTCCCTGGACACCCAAGGGAGCACTGGGGAGGACTGGGACACTGAGAAGATCCACACCCGTGGCACTACAGCAACACTCTGCTGGAATCCACGGAAAACCCCCAAGTGTGTGAGTGACAGTGTGAGTGACATGTGAGTGACAGTGTGAGTGACACTGCCCTGCCAGCTGCATGCAGGGGAAGGAGCAGTTGTGAATCAGCAAGACTGCAGCAAGAAACCATCTGATTTAAATCCTCCCATCCTCCTTTCGCCAAGAAAACGAAGCCTTCCCCTGGGGCACTGGGATGAAACTGCTGTGCTCCTCCTCCCCCTTCCCAGAACTGTGCCCGTTCTTCCTGTGGAATGGAGGTGCCAGATGAGACTTTCCCTTTGGGTGAGGAGGTGGCTGGTTCTGGACAGGGGCATTTGGGCATCAGCTAAACTGGAGGGCAGGACTCTGCTCTGGCACTGCCCACAGTGCCCTCCCAGGCAGAGCCACAGCACAGCTTGTGCTTGAACTTCAGCTGGTCTGACCAGAGCAGAGTTCAAAGGCAGCTCTGTAAACTCAGTGCTCTCAAGCAGCTCTGTCCTACGGTGACAGTATCCATGGAAATGCAGCTCAGGGAGTAAATGTGCACCAGGGGAGACTTTCCCGAGGCCTGGCCATTTCAGGACCCTGCACAGCACTGGGTGATCCCATCTTCTCACCTTAAAAGGGCTTTGGCTGTTCCTCTGTTTTGCAAAGTCCTGGCCTTGTTTGGATGAGACACCAAAAAAACCAGGAGTCAGAGTGAACATTCAACACCAGCTACACTGATCACCTTGTACAACTAAAACCCTAAAACTTCACTCACTAAGAGGAAAAAGAAAAAGCCAGAATGACCACCCATCTTTGGAAGAAATTAAAAGGCACTTCTTGTTAAAAATTATTTATTTTCTATAAATATAATTCTCTTTTATTCGTTAAACAACATGAAAGGGATCACAGAACTTTGCTCACGGGAAAAAAAAAGATTTTACAACTTGATTTATAAAAGTTGAAGTGAAAAATGAATTATTTCCAGTGTTAGTTTTCTGTAAGACATATAAATAATCATACCATTGAATTCTAGGAATGCACTTGACATTTAAAAAATTAATAAAATTGGTATCAATAATCACTTAAAGGAGAAACAGACTGTAAGAAATTACTCCATGGAGTTGCTTTTGCAAAGAAAGGTTAATACAAGCTCTCAAGAAGGTGCACACCTCCTATTTATAGCTTTCACAAAATAAAAATAGCACTGCTTCCTTGGCCTAGAGCCCAGTGGATTTCTACCATTCCTCCTCATCAGATTTGTTGCTCATTTAACCCTTCTTCCTATCCACAGTATCTCTCTTTCCAGTCATAAATTTTGTATATTCAAAAATACTTGTTTTTCATTTGGCAAATGCTAATTATTAAAGACTTTAAAAGGAATTATCTGTGTAAAAATAAAATGCAGTTCCAACCCCCCACCCAGATAGCTATGTTCACTGAGGAAAACGTGGAAGCTTTCAATGGATTTTAATCAAATCTGGGATTAATTTTGGGATGACCCACGAGATAGAGACTTCACAAATAAACCCTATTTTCAGCTGGAAAGAAGAGAGGCTCCCTGGGGAAAAAAAATATGAGCTTACTTAAAAGTGCAAAATAAACCTCTCAGTATTTATTTCAAAAGGTGCCAGCAAGATATTAAAAAGAAAGTGTGCAAAACCAGGAAAACACCAATGCCAGTCACCTGTAACACAGTCATAAATCCTGTCATTCATAACAATACAGTTACTCTCATATAGGTCAATTTTTCATTAGAACTTGTTCCCTTATACCAAACACAAAAGACCTGGATTGAAGTTAAAAAATAATTAAAAATTATTTAAAAATAAAAAATGATGTTGGGACTCGTGGATGTACCAGACCCAAACCCGGTTCCTCTGCACAGCTGTTCCTGCCACTGTGGTATATTCTGGAACCACTGTTTGCTACCACTCCTCTACAAAGAGGATTATTCCAATGAACTCCTGGACATGTGCTCTTATTCCAGACTCCACTGGACAAGCAAGTCCTGCAGCAAAGCCTGCAGAGCTCACCTTCCTCCTGCTCCCTGTTCTCCTCTCCTCCCCTGGGGTTTAGTTTCACCCTCTGGTTAATCCTGCCTGCAACCAGGACACAGGCAGGAGCAAACTTAGTCACAGGCACCCACAAAGGAGGGATAACCAGCCACCCAGCTGTCAAACCAGACCAGTTAAGGCACTAATCCAAAGGTAAATAACCTGCTGGAGGAGATCACGGAGCATTTGGAGATACCATGAAAGCACAAGGCGCCCCTCGTGCCTGGCAGCATTCTGGGAAGGTGAATATTAGAAGATTAGGAAGGGGACAGTGGGGTCTCTGGGTAGGACTGGATGTCTCCAACCCTCCTTGTGAGCAGCAGAACCACACATTTCTACAACCAGCTCATGTTGTGCTGTCAGAGGTGCACTTTGCTGGTTCCGTGTGCCTTAAGGGATGTGTACAGAGAAAATCCCCTCCCTTATAGGTCAGTGCCCACAAGCTCAAACACCACCACCACCATCTGCAAACAGTGGATCTACCTCAGTGTGTGCTGTACTCATGGATATGTTGGGAGTTTATAAAGCTGCCTCCCACAGAAATTTTACAAGCCACCGCGTGACGCTTCAATTCTGAGGACAGAGAAAAGTTCATTTCAGAGAATGAGGCAAAGACAGCTAAAGAAAACACTTTTTTTGCTAGCTAAACCCACCAACTCCTCTGAACACCAAGCTTTTCCCTCAATAATTATTGCACTGCTGGCAAACAGCAGCTCTGTGAGCTGCCATATTCCTCACCCTGTCCCCATTATTTTAACAACCTAAAAAGCAGTTTGTCTTCCTTCCCCATCCCCCATGTATCAGCCATCCACTTAATGAAAGCAGCAAATTAGGGCTTCTAAACTCAGCCTCTGCTGCTGGGCAGGTTGCAAAGGCTCAGGACTGCAGTGAGCTCACAAATCAGTGTCAGAATTTAGGGGCCACATGACACAACAGCCAAACGTGCTCCCAGGAGGGCACAGTCAGAGCCTGGCTGACACCAGGGTGGGCTGCACAGATCCCTGTGCACACAACCCTCCTTTCACAAGGACTCTGGCCCAGCCAGACTGAGCAGGGCACAGGATGAACATGTTATTATTGTCTCTTAGCCTGAGAATTACATGAAATTTTTAAAAAATTTGGCAAGTAATTTAACAAGTCTCCCGTAGTGCCTGCGAGGTAGTTAAATGGCAATAGGCAAAAACGCCTGACAGGAAAACTGAGGCACTTCAGGGTGAGGTAATTTGTCCAAAGTCACAGTCAGAACCCCTGGCAGAGCCAAAAATGCTGCACTGGCTCCTCCTGAGCTCTGAACACTGAGCCCAGCTCCCTTCAGGCTCAAATGTCAGAGGCGCTGCAGGTCACGGATATCCCAGAAGCTCTGAGGAGCCCGTCAGAGATGAAGCTGCCGCTGGCAACAGAAAAACATGGACATTGTGTAGGAAAATCCAGGCTGTAAAGGCCACGCAGACAAGGGAGGAGGGACACTGTGAAGGCATCACCCAAGCAGAGCTTCATAATCCACGTACCAGACCAGTTGGCCAGAGCTGGGGCTGACGCCCGAGATCGGCCACTTCGTCGGCTCGTGGCCCACCCTGCTCAGCAGGGTGGTGATGTCGTGCTTCCCCTTCCCCAAAACCAGGACAAACACCTGCCTGGCCTTGTTGATGAGGGGTAGGCTAAGGCTCATCCTCTGGTGAGGTTTGACAGGGCTCTCGGTCAGCACCACAGTGGGAGCCCCTTCCAGGCCGTTCTCCGAGCGGGGGAAGAGCGAGGCCGTGTGGCCGTCGGTGCCCACCCCCAGCAGCACCAGGTCGAAGCTGGCATTGGCCACCAGGGCCACGATGTCCTTGGCATACAGCTCCGTGCCTCTGTCCTCCTCCACGCAGAGCCGCCGGTTGAGGTGCACGGGCATGGGGTGGATGTTGAAGTAGGGCACCCTGACGCTCTGCAGGAGGTGGCTGTGCAGGCTGAAGAAGTTGGACTCGCTGTCGGTGAGGGGGACGCAGCGCTCGTCCACCAGCCAGATGTGGGTGTGCTTCCAGGGGAAGGCGTAGTGGTGCCTTGCCAGCCGCTGGAACAGGACCACTGGGCTTGAGCCCCCGGAGAGGGCCAGGTGGAACTGCCCGGAGCGGGCCACGCTCCTGACTGCTGCCTCCTCCATGTCGGAAGCCAGCTGGGAAATCAGGTCCTCGGACCACGCCGAGACCAGGGGACTCTGCCGATATTTGGACTGGATTGCCTTGTAATCACTTGGCACCTGCCTGGTGGGGTTCAGCAGCTCCGCTGGCTCTGCCAGGGTGAATGCCAGTCCCCCACTCACCATCTCAAAGTCGAGGAGGTGCTGGTTCTCCACGCCCCCGGGGTAGAGGCGCAGGGGCTGGCGGGAGATGCTGTCCAGCAGCGGCGTCCAGAAGCCCCAGGAGGCCAGCAGGTTCTCCGTGGTGATGAAGAAATCCTTCCTGCCGTGGTAGATGTTGGAGATGAGGACAGAATACGCATCTCTCTCTTTCACAGGGCTGTACACATAGTAATCAGACAGTGGTTGTCCAAAAATGTGCAGGTCCGACCGAGCCATGGTTTCTTTCCAGCTGTCTTTGGGCATGACAGGCCGGAAAAGGTTCCTGCTCACAAGCACTGCAGGGGTGTTGAGGGCCCCGTGCCCGAAGTAGAAGATGATCTGCTTGGCTTTACACTGGCTGTGCCCTGCATCCCTCAGAGTCTCACTCTGAGTGCAGTAGGCCCTGTTCTTGAAGAGAACACGGGCATAACCTACCCGTTCATCCAGAGCCTTCCCAGAGGTGAGGAGGAAAGGGACCCCTTCCCACCGCAGGCTGTCACTGTGGATCAGCACACCTGAAATGACAGGGAGCTCAGCTACCAAATCAAACCTGAACAGCAAACAGTTTTGGGGGGATCTCTATCACCTACCCATTATTCTCCTCCCTCAGGTCCCAGAAATCTTGGCAGCCACCATGTCTCTTGCTCCACATTCAACCCTTTCCCGACTTCATTACCTAACTGCTCTCCAGTTACCCTGCTGTGCTTTCTCCCAGGTATCCCACTTGTTTAGCCTCCTTTAATCTTGTAGGAAACCAGTTTTCTGAACATGAACATAATTCAGACAGTATCTTTAATGTTGAGAAGACCCACCATGGCTAGAGGTGGCCTCATGGTTCATTCATCACAGAGAACTGCAGAGCTTTACCCCTCAGCTGCAGAGAGCAACTCGACTTCATGAAAAGGCAAAGGAGTTTGCAGGCCACTTTTAAAAATAATGCAGAGATCTTAGAATAATGGGACTTAGCTCTTATGCCTCCCATTCACTGGATCACTAGCTGACACAACAACAGTGTTGTCTTGTTCCAGCTGCCAGTCATGCTGGTGGAAGCCTGGAGATATCCCAGTGCCAGCAGTGAGGTCCAGAGTCATGGAGCTGGTATCATCACACAAGGACTCACATCTCCTGCTCTCCTCAGCTCCAGACTACTCCCCCCTCCAGGGCCCAGCCCAAACTCTCACCTGCAAAGGTTGGTGTCGTGCTGACGTAGTCCTGTGCCTGCTGCAGCTCCTCCTGGGCCTGGCTGGCGTACGCCTGGTACTGGCCCAGCACGGCACTGTTCTTCTCCAGGCCCCACAAGGACTGGAAGCTCTGCAGCTTGTGCTGCAAAACCTCTTCTGCCCTGCTCACGTTGGCCGGGAGCTCCATGATGAGGAACATCAGGGCCTCTGTGAGGTGGTTCTGCAGCACGTCCCGGATGACCCCGTACTGCTCGTAGAAGCTGGTGCGGCCTGAGGACAAGGAGGAGGGAAAATGCATTTAAACTGATGTGGTTCTCCTGCAGCTTTGTCCTCTGCATGTGTAATGTGTGTGCCAAGAACAAAGAGAACAAGCCCTGACTGGTTTGCACCTCTTCTCCCAGCCCAACAATTAACTTGAAGCCACCAAGCTCAGAGAAGTTGTGGATGTCCCATCACTGGACGCGTTCAAGCTTTGAGCAACCTGTTCTAGTGAAACATGTCCCTGCTTATGGCAAGGGGGTTGGACTAGATGGTCTTCAGAGGTTCCTTTCAACCCAAATCATTCTACGATTCTACACTAAAATAAAGATAAAAGGTCCCCATGGGACTGCTTGTCCTCCCCAGAGCCAAACACACTCCTCTTTTTGGGTGCTTATAGAGCCTAAACCCAGGAGAAGTCATGCTGTGCCTGACAGTCCTGAGTGCACAGAGCAGAAGGCGGCTCTGCAGCCACAGCCCTGGATCTGGCACTCCACACAACAGGCAGTTCCACACAAAAGCTTTGTCAGAGTGGCTGGAAAGTGGGGTCAGAGCAGGGACCCCAACAGCTCTACAGCTACACACCAGCTCCCCAGAACAGCAGCAGCTGTGCCCTGGCAATGAGCACTGCTCTCCATTGCCCCTTTCCCCTGGTTTTCCCGTCCTCAGAAGGCTCTGGCTGAGCCATGCCCTTGGGAGACAAAATTTCATGCTTCTCCTTTCCCTGCCTGGCTTCTCATGCAGGTGAGACCAGGGGGAGAAGGACAATGCACTTATGAAGAGACTCAAGCAGATGCCTTTGTGCAATCCAGCAGCAGGCTGCAGACTGCATCACCCATAGGCTTCCCCTATTGATTGATACGTTTATCTCCTCTGCTCTAATCCAAAGGCACATTCATTAGTGGAATCAATGCTGCAGACTCGCTGGGAGCCAGGCTGCCAGCTGAAGCTGAACAGGGGAAAAAAGATGCCAAATGAAAAATTACAAAGTTGTTCAGAGCAGGGAGGGCACAGGGTGTAGCTGGGGCTGTGCAGAGACAACACTTCCCCCCTTTATTTCTCTGCAGTGCGTCCCTCTCCCAGAAACAGGCCCGGGTGAGGTCTGGGCTCTCAAACCAGAGATCGCTCCAAGTTCGACAGAACTGTATGAACTGGTTTGTGGTGGTTCAGAGAGCGAGGAGGGAGGGAGGCAGAGAGGGAAGGAGGGAGCAGGTAAAGTGAGTGGAGAAGCAGCCCTGATGTTGCAGAACTGAGGGCACCTGACGTGCCCAAAGTGCTGCGGGTGGCAGTCCAGCCCAGGCAGCTTTGTGCTGAGCACTGCAGAGTGGCTGCTGCAGCACTGCAGGGAGGGAATGCAGCCGTGTCCTTCAGCAGGAGACCCAAGCTGGCAGCTCTGGGCTTGGATTTTTTCTCTCTGCAATGCTCTTTCTTACTACAAGAGAGGAAGGGAAAGAAACAGGCAGGCAAACACAGAGTGACCCGGGCACTTGGACTGACACCGACAAGCCGCGATGAGCAACATCCAGGCAAGAGATGCAAGAGCACCTTCCAAGGAACAGCACAAAGGTACACTCAGGGTGAGCTTGGTAGCTAACAGGACAGGAATACAAAAGGGTTGTTGTTGTTTCAACAACCAGAGTATGGCTGCACTAAACTGAAGTGGCCTTAGATTGCATCAATTCCAAATCTAGTGCCTTTTACCAAGAATCAGGATGGAAAGCTGGGTGCAATGTCCCCAGGGCTCTGCAGCACAAAAAGGTGGGGGATTCTGCCCCTGCTCCCAGACGAACTGCAATTGGAATCTTTTCTTGGAAGCAGCAACACTACCTGGAAGTGAGTCAGTCTCTAGCACAGGAAGTTTAGGACAGTCCCTCTTATTTCCAGAGAGCAGCATACCTTACAGTTTTTATTTCTGTACCAGCACTACCTCAAGAGCCACTTCCACATAATTAATGAACCTGCCAGTTGTCCTTCTCATTCATTCACCCTGCACACTCTGCACACTCTCCTCACCAACCTTTAGCATCCACAGTCTCCTTCAGGACAATCTCCACTCTTTCCACATGATGTCGGTTCCAAATCGGATCCAGAAACTGTCGGTTCTGATCTCGAAAAGGCAGGATATGGGCTACAGCCTGTGAAGGGAAAAAGTCAAGGATCCCATAAAAACTCACCAGACTCCCACAATATCTCTGGCACAACACCTCTGCCCCATCCAGCACTGGGATGTGCCAGCAGACAGGCAGCACAGCAGAGAGCAGAGTGGGTCAGGGAAGAGAAAACCAGCAAGGGAGCCTGCAGGGATGCACAGTGGGGCTGCCAGTGACTGTCCAGAGCAGACATTAAAGGTCTTTCTGAGGCATTTTGAGGTTTCATGTGAAAAAAGGCTGAACTACAAACTGCAAGGCACTCAGTTTATATCTGTCAAAGGACAAAGGGCTGAGTCAGACCATCCTGGGACTAATGTATACTTCCAAAGTGCTGAAATGCTACACCACTAAAGCCATCTGCTCTATTTGGGACACAAAAAAAAAACAACAAACAACCAAAAAACAAAAGAGAAGAAATCCTCCCTCTTAGTGGAGATGCTCTCCCTGCAGCTGGACATGCAGTAAAATCTGGCCACAGTGCCATGGTTGGAACAGGCTCCTTTCAAAATGTGACATCACACTCCTGTGAAACAAGGATGGCACGTCCTTGGACACATTCCCTCGGGGACAACGCAGCTCCACATCCTGAGCTGTCCCTGCAGCAGACTGGAGTGGAACATGGGGCAGGAAGAGCCCTTCTCCTAAGCATCCCATAAAACTGACATCCCATCAGCTCCTTATCATATCAAATCAAAAACTGCTTCCAGAAGGCACGGCTAAGCAGAGAGGCCTGTGAGTAATGAGATGGGAGAGCTGTGAGAGGGAAAGGGCACTGGTTACTCAGCGAAATCAAACCCCCGACCTTGGTGAGAAGACCAGATAAACTCTGCATCTCTACTTCAGGCCCACACAGAGCTCAACCCTACAGCCTGGCCTCCCTCTGGAGAAGGGACCCTCATCACTCCAACAGGAGAAAGCCCTGCTTTGGTCTGCACGTCTCCTCTGCTCTCTAAGAGGATGGACAGCAGTACAGGACAGAAGAAGAACAGTACAGGATTCCATGAGGCTTGGGATCACACTGAGAGGCTCTGCCTGAATTTGAGAGGGGAACAACACTCTCATTAGATGCAGAACTGACACCCAGCACTCTCCCAGCCACCAGGCCCCCCAGCCTGGCAGGGGGCTGTGCTCACCTGTTTGCCAAGGTAGTGGTCCACCCGGTACATCTCCTCCTCCCTGAAGAAGCCCTTCAGCTCTGCAGCCAACTGCTGGGCCGACTCCAGGTCATGGCCAAAGGGTTTCTCCAGCACCACCCTCAGCCAGGCCCCCGGGGGAGGCCTGCAGCTGCTGTTGATGTGGCGGGCGATCTCCGTGTAGGCGAACGGTGGCACTGAGAAGTAGAAGATCCTCCCAGCCTCCTTCAGCCCCTCCTGGCGCAGCAGGGCCTCGATCTCCCTGTTCAGGGCAGTGTAGTTCTCGGCACTACTCAGCTGGTGGTACTGGCTCAGCTTCAGGAACTGGTCCTTGAGCACAGCACACCTGTCGGGAGCCTCGTCCGGGGGGCAGGAGAGCTTCTTCAGCACCTCAAACATCAGCCTCTCCCCCGGCTCCTGAGCCGTCAGTGCGGCCCCGTGGAACGTGAAGCTGTGGCCATTGCTCACTTGGTCCATGTAGAGCTGGAACAGACCCTGCCACAAATACTTCTTGGCCAAATCACCCGTGGCTCCCAGCAGGACCACGGAGATGTGGCCCTGGGACGCCTTAGCCAGGGACTGCAAGGCTCCCACGAACAATGCTGCACACAGGACCCTTCCCAGCATCTTGGGAGAGAAGGGGTACACCCAGGAACACTAGAAGTCAAGAACAGAAAAGAAAACGTGTCAATCCGTGTTATAACTCTGCAAAACACAAACCAAGGTACCTGCTTTCCTATGGCTGAAGAGCCAGGGACTTCTGCCTGCACCCTCCACCCAACAGTCCCTCCTCCCCTCTGTGATTTGGGTTCTTGAAGAGCCTGCAGCCTCCTCATGCACACCAAGAAGCAGAAGGCAGTGTGTGCCCAAGGGCTTTGGGTAGCATGTGCATTGTCCCCACAGCTGAGTTAATGCAGGGGTGTCAGTGCCTTTAGACTGTGAAACTGGAGCCCATTTTAACACAAATTTCAGAGCTGGCTACAAAGGAACACACGTGCCTGCACACTGAACACACGTGCCTGCACACTGAACACATGTGCCTGCACACTGAACACATGTGCCTGCACACTGAACACATGTGCCTGCACACTGAACACATGTGCCTGCACACTGAACACATGTGCCTGCACACTGAACACACGTGCCTGCACACTGAACACATGTGCCTGCACACTAAGCCCTGCTTTCAACAGCCTCCTGTTTGGGACTTTGCTCAAATAGTGTTATTCTGCCTTGGCATGGCTTCAAGTCAATATTGCGAGAGCAGCTCAGAGGCAAACACGACCACTGGCAGTCCCAGGCTGCTCTTTAGGGCACTCTTTAATGACTCACGTGCACCAGCACCCTTGGGAACAGATCTGAACTGGGTTCTGAGGAGCTGCTGGGAGACTGGTGTGATAAAACAACACAGGGGAAGAAGTTTAGTCCTTAAATTGAGTCTAGGCATAAGCCAGTCTAGATGGTGCCCCATGGTGGCCGTGTATTGTGGCCAGGGGAGAATGTGGGGTTTGTGTTCTGCCTCCTTCAACCTCCCATCACTGAAGAGCAGCTCAGCACCTTCTCCACTCAGCACCCATTCAAACCCCTGCAGACAGGGACAGCTGGAATCCCTGACCAAAAAGCCCCTTTGCTCACTCTTACTTATTCAAAATAAAGCTGCTTTTAAGAGAAAAGAAACATTTAGTTCTTATACCTAGAAACATGGCAATGACTTTACATCTCATGAGAGATAATCTGGGATGAGTGACTAAACCACTGTGCAGTTCTTATTCCATCAGATGTTATTTCAGAAGCTCTTATGGATATCTCGCTCCCTTAGTTTCACTTTCTGTTTAGTTGGAGCAAAGCCTTCACAGCACACGAGATAATTAACTTCTTTAAAAACTTTCAGTTCTGGTCAATAAATATATATCTTTTAATTTTACCTGCGTAGGAAAACCAGCCATATTTTGACAGTTAAGAGGCTTTTTTGTGCTGGTGCAGTTGCAGTCTCACTAGGCTTTGCACTGGGGAAGGATTACACCATTTTAAAATGGCAGTTTCATGACCACACCACTGAGAAATGCATCTTGGGTATGAGAATGAACCTTCTGCGGGCAGATATGACTCTGAAAAGTGTCTCATCAGATTCACACATTCACAGTCAGCAAGAAAAACATCCCTGGCTCCATTGCTCCAGTTACAGCTGCACAGACGCCTCAGAACCAAAAGCTCTTTGCTTTTATCTGCCCAGGCTCACTCAGGATTGTCTTTCCCAGCCTGGAGCAAAAGGCCTGGTCCTTGCTCCCCCTGAATGGCAGAGGGATGAAGCACAGATGTCCGAGCTCTTCACTGGTTTTCCCCATGGAAAGCTCCCAGAAAATCCACTATTTCATCACTGAATCAACACAGGATCCAAAGCAGCTAAGGGACCTAAATTAGCTAAAGGATTGGCTAAAGGATAACTAAATAATAACAAGGAACATCTGAACATCTCTCCCTGTCTGCAGCTTGAACTGGTCTGTATAAATCTTGTGTTTCTTTCCCCAGCAGACTCACCTGTAACACAGGAGAGCTTCAGAGACCACAGTGGCAAGAGGAGCTGGAAATGTGTCTTCTCCCCAGTGCAGATCTCTCTCCTGCAGGGACTGGTGTGTGGCAGAATCTCTGACCAGTGGTTGGGTGAGCAAGAGAGATAAGGCAGGTTGCTCCCTTTCTGGTAAATGGGAGGAAAGACCTGATTACAGCAGAGAAAAAACAAATTGTGCCTGAGCCAGCAACATCCCAGCACAGCCCAGCTCTCAGCCCATCCACGCTGGCTGGGCCAAACCTTCTGGAGGCTTTGTGAGCTGGCAAAACACGGGCATATGAGGCAATTCCTGCTCCCAGAGTGCCTTCCTGACTCCTCACCTTTGCACCTGAGCTCAGCTGGGTGCTGCAGGTCTCCAACTGACCCCAGTGAGCCTTTCTGGGAACAATCCCCCAGTCCAAATCTCAGAAGGAACAGTGCCAACACCACAACCCTATGGCAGTGGGAAAAGGGCATCTTAGTGAGCCCTCCTAGGACAGCAGGACAGCTCTTGTGCAGTGCTGAGCCTTCCAGGCACCCCAGCTTCCCTCTCAAAGATCAGTTTGCATAGGAATTCCTTTGGCTTTTCCTTCCCTGCTTCCTGCATGGAAACAGGGCAGCTGAGCATCACTTTAGCTGACAACTGCAGCCCACTGTGCAAGGAAACAGCCTCAATGATGCCCACAGGCACATCAGTCCCTCAGGAGACAGCCCAGCACCCACTGCTCTCCTCCAGAGGGCTTCAACAGGGTACACTGGGGGCTGTAAATTCAACTCATATCACTTCTCCCCAGCCTTCTGCTGCCTCCCCTCCTTCCCTCTCTTCTCCCTGTGCTCTTTAAGCCCCATGAACTCACTTGAGGAATCCAGCAAACAGCGCTGGCAGTCGCAGAGGGGCAGAAATGTGGCTCCTAAGGTTTTGCCCACGGCATAAATAACTATTTGGTTTTCCTTCCCCTGCTGTGGGGTTACAATTCAGGTGGACACGTTTCTCAGGGCAGTGGGGCAGTATTTACACTTGTTTGAGCAACCTTTGTTCCAGGAAGCAGGGGCATGTGACACAGTGCCCATGGCACCCTGGCAGGCTCAGGAGGTCCCACCGTGGAGTGGGAAGGGTTTGGGTGGGTCAGGCTTTTCCAAAGGGCAGGAGTGAATTAGCCAAGTAACTTCTTGGCAGATTCAGTCACATGTCCTTCCAAGCCAACTGAAAGCCAGTTTCACAACACTCCCAATTGCAAAATATTGAGCTACACTGCCCAGAAAAAGCACAGTAAACCCAGCAATGTTTGTTTACTGCTTTCATATCAGCTAATCACCACTGCTCACATTAAAAAATAATACTCAAAAAATCCCCCCGCCGGCCAGAACAAAGTTGCTCAGTCAGGCTTCAGGAAAAGACTCCTGGGCCTTATCCATATAAAACATGTAGGAGCTTAACCCAGCACTTAGACTGTGCATTCCCTCCAGTTTGACAGGAGCTCAGTTCAGATTTGTATGGGAAAAAAAAAAAAAGAAAAAGATGTTTTGTTACTGTTGCATCCCCACTGAAAAATAATTAACAGATGCAGAGCCAAAAGAGCTGGACTTTGATGATCCTTTTGGGTCCCTTCTGACTCAGGGAAGGTGGTTCTATGATACAAGCAGTGTGGTTGGGCTCCTAAAAGGCCATGCACAGGTAACACGTGAACGAAAGAGTTATGGGGATACTTTGAGAATCAGGAAAACCATATTGGCCTTCTGTATATTCCAACATTAGAGCAGGAATGGCCTCACCATCAGCTCCTGGAAAGGTCAGAGGCTTAACGTGGAGACTCACATTAAAAGCAAGCCGGGCAACGCAGGAATTAGTGTTTGGCCCTTCTGGTTCTGGCACACCCCCACTCCAGGTGCCCTGGTCCCAGCACCGGGACGGCAGCTCAGCGTCCGGAGCCCTGGAAAAGCAGGACAGGGTTACGGTGACAAAATGCCCTGGGACGCGAGGGATGAGCTCACCTGTGACAGGTGCGTGTCACAGTCCCCTGTACCTCCCGCCGGAGCTTCCCCGGGACACGCAGGGATCCGCAGGGTCAGCGGGGAGCCGGGAAGGGCTGAGCGCGGCGGGGACGCGGCTCCCGCGGGTGCGGGGGCAGGAGAACGTGCGGTGCCCACGCGGGGCGGGGACGGACCGGGGGTCCCGCAAACACCTCTGCCCGCCGCTTCCCCGCCCGCCGGGGAACCCTGGGGACGGGACGGGGGTCGGCGGGGACCGGGAGCATCCCTGCATCCCCCTATCCCTGCATCCCTCCATCCCTCCATCCCCGCATCTCTCCCTCCCTCCCGCGGCCATGCGCGGCTCTCCGGCCGCCCACGCGGTGCCGGAGCGGGGCGACGCCGCTGCCCGGTGGCACAGGGCAGCGCAGAGAGCCGGGGCCAGCCCGTCCGTGCCGGGGGTCCCACCCCCGTCCCGCCCCCGGCGCCCCCCGACCCCCGGCCCGGCCCCGCTCACCTCCCGCCCACCCGCGCCGCGCCGGCGGGCCCGACACACAGCGCCCCGCCCGCCGCGCGCTCCGCCCACCCCGCGCACAGTCTTGTGGTTGGCGTCGGGTCTCGCCGCGCGGCGCCGCGCGAGAGGGGGGAAAATCGCAGCGTTAAGGGGGATTCTGGGGGCGCAGCCCCCGCTCGGGTGGGACAGGAGCACCCTCGGCCAGCCCCTGCTGGGACCGCGCCTGGGCAGTGGGTATCGCACCCCTTCCGCGCCTGGGCGTTCCGTCAGGCGTGTCCCTATGGGGCGGGGTGGGGGGTGCGTTCGCTCGTAGTTCCCGTTCTGGCTGGAGATGCTCTCGCTGCACCATCAGACCAAAGCCTTGACCAAAGGCAGGAAGTTTGTGGGAGTTTTGGTTACCTCCAAGGGCAGGTTGGATGGGGAATTGAGCAACCTGGTGTAGTGGAAGGTGTCCCTGCCCATGGCAGGGCGTTGGAAGATGAACTTTAAGGTCTCTTCCAGCCCAAACCATCCTTAATTCTATGATTCGTTCTAAAAGAAAAAGTATCTCTTTTCCCCAGTTGCATTTGCTGTCTAATTTTATATATGTATATGTCTAATTTTATATATATATATATAATTTTATATACATATATATATATACACAGGTACGTATATTTGTCTACAGACCTTGCACTGCTTTATGTCCTGCAATGAGCACACCCCTTCCTCACTTCACATGTGCCCCCACAACTCCAGTCCTGTGTTTTCTAAACAACAGAAGTACCTTGTGACCCTCCTGGTGTGCGATTCAGTTCAGCCTGACACTGCTTTTAGACACATCAAGTTTTGAGGGGGCAGGTGGAGTGATGAGAGGCAGAGAGAAGAGAAGCAAAGGGAAAAAAAAGTGTCTTTGCAAACGTGTATGGCAACAGCAGAGAGTTGTGAAGCAGACTGAGACTGCTAAACAGCTATAACTGCATCCCATAATACGTGGCATTACATTATATGGCAAGACTACACACCATTCCCGTTGTCTTTCTCACTCAAAGGTCTCAAATTATTTTACACAAGCAGAGACACTTCACCACCACTACTTTACAGGTGGGGAAAGGGAGTCACACTGGCAGAACTGAGCACAGAATTGGGGTACCTTGCTGCTCAGGCTGGTAACCTAGAAATGAAATTATACATAAAGCAAGGCTTGCATTAAATTTGTGATATCTATATCTATATATAGATACATATATATTTTGAGCAATCTGGTCTAGTGGAAGTTGTGTGTGCCCAGGGCAGGGGGTGGAACAAGATGATCTTTAAGGTCCCTTCCAACCCAAGGCATTCTGTGGTTCTATGATACAACTTTGAATCATATTTACTGTATCATTCCTTTATTCCATACCCTGCTCTGGAGGTTATTGCACCAGCCTGCTCTCACAAAGACCCTGTAAGGTGTTGCAGAGGTGTCAGAGTGACACGGTGTCAGCACCCAGGTTTGTCTGCAAGGATGTGGATCCAAATTTGGGAGGAGGGAGACTGCAGTGTGCCCTGCCTCGCATTGCACAGCGCTTTGTGATTCCAACCATGTTGCTAATGCAGCTCTGGGCTGGGTGAGGCTCAGTGCCTGCGATTCTGAACGGCTCCAGTCCCGAAACCCAGCGCAGGGCACATCACAAACGGTGGAATGTGGCAAATTAGACTTGCTGAGGGGGTAAATAACTCATCTGAAAGGGCCAGCTGGACAAACAATCCAGCGCCAGGAGATCTCCCTTTCCCGCTCCCTGTGATGTTACTACACAGTACATTTAGCAAGGAGCTTCGGGGGAAGCAGTGCTACATCCCACAGCTCTGGGTTTAACCCGTTAGCACCCCGATGGCAAAGCTTGCTGAGCTCTCAGAAGTTAATCTGGGTCTGTTTGGGTAGAGCAGCCGGCGAGAGGAGGTACATGGGAGTCCCCTCCTGCAATTTGTGTTCTGTTCTGGGAGGAAAAGGGGAGTTTGCCACCTACTTTAGCAGAAATCATTAAAGTGCAAGTCTCCCTGCTGCATATTTCTGGCACGTGGAATGAGATGAACAGCTGAGGCCTTGGTCACTTGAGCTTGTTATTATCATAGACAGATTTCAAAGTTGGGAGTAGCAGCAGTTGTTTAACATCTTTTGTTGAGAGGCCACGTTTTCAGCTAGTTATATGATGCCAAACTTTAAACATTCAGGCTGAAATTGTAGGGGGGGTTCATTTTATGCAGTCATTTTTTGGAAGGCTGAAAAAAAAAAATAGTGCAGCTATTTCTGAGCTGAAGGTCAGGAGACAAAATAGGTTTTTTGACCGTGTTAAAAATACCTCAGCTGTTTCATTAAGGAGCTCTAACATCTCATAATTTGGGGCAACTAAGATTTTATCAGGATGATGGTTTGGATCAGAATGTGCTTCTGTCAGAGCCTTTTTCAGACTTCCTCAGTTGCATGTGCCTTTAAGGGAAAAAGGTCCAGTGTGACAGATGAGACATGTGATGCCAATAAAGGAATAAAAGGTAGTTAGCAAGGGAAGGGGCATTAAGGAGACAGATGTTCTACAAGCAAATAAAAGCTCTATAGGAAAAAGAGCTGTTCTGGGTGGTGTTTAAAGATGGTGTTTCAGAGGAGGAAGCATTAAGCTGAAAGGAAGCAGCTTATCCATGGAGAGACTCTATAAACCCTGGATAAAGGCTGTGTTTTGGCATAGGAGTTGAAAGCTGTTCCACAGAAAGTGGTTCTTTATTTAGGAGTGGGAAAAACAAAGTAAAAGGTGAGCTTGATGTAGCTGGACTTTGTTGCCCTTTGGTGCTGCAGTTGCAGGCTAGATCAAGGTGTGGAGAGGTGAAACTGGGGCAGGAAGGGATTTGTAGTGCTCTGAAGAGGTAAAGTGTGCTTCTGTAGGGCAAGCTTTTGATGAAGTAATCTTAGAGGAAACTTGCCTGATATCTGCCAAATTTATCAGCCTCTGCAAAGGCATCTGCTGCCAGTGAACTGTAGATGTGGCTGTACCTGACTGAGTCATTTCTGTGGGTGCCTCACCATTCCTTGGTTCCAAATGAGCTGAGGGCTCTGTTTGGTCCTGCTGCTGCAGAGCTGGGGGAGCTCAGTCAGTGACTGTGCTGGGGGGGAAAAAGCTTCCAGGAAAGCTCTCAAGTTCTAGGTTATCAAGGTCACGTGGTTTTGGATAAGGCTGTTAAGTTCTGCCGTGAAGCAATAAAGAACAGCTGTACAGCAGCTGGGGGTTCTTAGAAAATCAAATTACTGTCTTGTGGCTTCTCGAAAACCAGACTGTAAAAGTTATAACAGCAAAACTGGTGTGGGAGAGAACAAGAAAGAGGGGCTTTGTTATGGTTATTGGGGCAAGTCAATGATTTACCTGCTTAATGAGTTCTGGAGCTGCTGCAGTTGTGCTTGAAGTTGGTTTGTAGTTGAGGGTGCTCCCCTACAGCCTTGAATGGGCCTGAACAGGGAGAAATCTCCAATCCAGCTGAAGAAGTTATTTAGGCCTGCTTGGTATTAAACAATTCCACCTCTGTGCATCCAGGCAAACTGTTTAAAGGCTGGAAAGCTGATCCCAACAGAGCCCTGTGGTAGCAACGTTCCCAAGACCCCACAGCTCTGGTGTTCTGCCTGGACAGCTTGGCTCTTAAAGAGCTTAGCATCAAAGTACAGCTGAGACACTCCAAGGTGAGAGAGTATTAGAGTAATACTGCCTCTAAAGAGCTTTTGTTTCTATTGTTTGTTGATTTTCCTTTTGGAACTGTCGCTTTCAAGCTACAGCAACCATGTCCAGGGAATGCCTCTCAGGTGTGCAACTGGAGTGGGGAGGGAAAGTGTCCTAACACAGCTGCCTTGCTGTGAAGCTCGAGTGCATGGCATTCCTGGCTAATTGCATTACCCCTCTGCTGCTATCCCAGTCATGGGATTAAAACAGGACTTAATGCCCGCTGTGAAATCCTGTCGGCAGGAGCAGGTGAGCCCTTCCCTGCACTGCTGCAGTGGGGATGCAGCTCTGCCGCCCCGCAGCAACCAGGACCTGCAACGCTAACGCTCCAGAAAAGCAGGGACAAGGGGAAAGGAGCCTCGGGGTGGGAGGAGGAGGAGGAGGAGAGCTAATCTTCACCAAGTGCTCTGCTTGAATGAAGCAGAGCTGATCAATCGAGTAAGCTGTGCCTGCTTTCTGCCTTTTGTTCTAAGGAAGTGATGCTCTCATCGGCTGCATCAGCAGATTAAAGATAAAGTGCTGGCATCTTCCCCAGGTATTCCTGCACTGGGACAAGCTGCCTTCACTCTCCTTTTCAGTTTGGGGTTAGATGAAGATGAAAATAGAGGTTATAGGCTAAACATACAGTTTCTTCATCGTCCAATAGGGAAATATTCTCTTCCTCTTGACATGGGGACAGAGGAAGCCAGGCAGCTTTGCTTAGCTTTGGGTAGCCAAAGACATTCCTGTGGCTCCTGTGCTCTCAGAGCATTAACCAACAGAGTAAGTTGTACCTATCCTAGCTGAGGAAAAGCACTCATAAAGCAATGACTGGTTCCCATTGTTCTGGACAAAATGTGTAGAAATGGACTAAAATCTGCTTGCTCAAGATAAGCAAAGGTACTTCAGGTGAAGGGATTGTCTCCTCTCTGCCCGGGGTGTTAAGAATAAACATCTTTCCTTGTTAGTTCTCCAACATGAACTGCTTGCAGTGTGGTCCAAACTGATTCAGAGCTTCAGCAGCTTTGGGTCTGTATCACAGTCTGTTGATTTACTTCAGAAAGAAGCACAAGGTGGGTAATTCGTGTTCCTGCCTGGCTGGCTCTAGCAGCTTTTGACAGAAATTACTTTTCTTGGGTTGTGATGTAAAAGGTGGACAGAAGACAGGCAGGTAGGGAGCACTGTCATCGTTGGGTTACTTGAAGTTCCCCCAAAATGTACTTGGTTAGAGTTTAATAGTTACTGTATCTTAGATAAATATTGACTGATGAAGATTGACACACTGAACTTCTGAATTTAATGGGCATTGTTGTGCTGGTAATCAGTTTCCTGATTACTAATTAATATTGGATATATTGCCCTAGATATAAAAAAAAGAAAAAAAACAACTAAATAAACCAAACAACAATAAAAAATGAGTTGTATATAAGTAGCACACTTGTAAGAAAAAACCTTCAAATACATGGAGACTTCCTAGTCTAGAAATGTCTTAGTTCTTGCTTTGGCTTTCACACCCTCAGTCCAAGGTTTTTATCATTCTGAGTGGACAGTGCAACCCTGAATGCCAGTGTCCACTTTCATATTGAATTCTTATTGAAGGATGCAGGTTTAACAATGGCAGTCAGGTTATTTTTTCTATCCGAGAAGTTTTGAAAACTCTAATAAAAGTAAAACCAGCATCTACCACCCCCCTTCATGTTCTAATATAAATACAGGTCTAGGCAGTATCTGATGGTGTAAGACTGCAGGAGAGCTGTGTTGAACTCCATGTCAGAAAGCTGCTGCACTCCAGAGCATCAATGCAGCTGAGGAAAGTCAAAGGTTTTCTCTGAGCATCCAACAGCTGAATGGGAAGGCAAAGCTGCAAAGAGACCCCTCTGCTCCTGTCTCGGTGTTATATTGAGCTCACACTGCTTGACAAAGCTTAAACCCCAAACCCTCCACAGTAACATCTTTGTTCTCCTATAACAAAGTGAAATGCACCAAAATGCAAAACCCTGTTACTATAAATGGACTGTGGTGCAGCAGGGAATTGGTGCAGAGTTTGGGATGGAACGTGTTGTTCGGTGCATTCCTTGGCATCCTGCACACAGGCTGTGCTCTGGAGCTCCCCAGCACTCAAGTGGTGCTTTTCCTCATCTTGTCTAGCACAGATTAACTACGTGTTTCTGGTTTATGGAGTGAGTGGCCTCGAAACATTGTGAAACGCTTCAATAAATCAATGTTTCCTAAGCCTTGGCAGAGATACGTGAAATTTCACTGAAATATTTTGACATTCAGGGGAGCCTCTTGCTGCTCTTTCAGCCCACTTTCAGGTGTCACTGAAGGCTTGCAGGGGTGGTGGGCTGAGAACATCCTGCCTGTGAACACTCACTCTGCCAGGCAGCAGCTGCAGCAGCACAATGCTGCTGGGAAGGCACAAGTAACTATAAATACAATGCTGAGAACCCGGTTTTGTCTCTCTGTGCTTTTCTGTGGTGGCACAAAACCAGAATTATTGAGCATGTTGCCCTGTGCAACAGGTATAGAGAAGTAAAAACCGCCCCAGACCCCTGAATCCTGAGGCCAGACCTCTGCAGGGTGGGTGGTGATGACTGGAGTGCTGGATGCAGATCTCCATCTCACCAGGCAAAGAACAGGTGTCCTTGTGCATTTTGGGCTGTGCAACTGATGGGCGGGTGCAAGTGGTCCAGTCAAAAAACTAATCTCCAAATGGAAAAGCAATGAAGGTGAAAGGGAAGAAAAGGCTTCCCAGGCAGCACCAGGGCTCTCTCACCTGCAGATAATCAGCGTATCTGAAAGCTTTCAAGGGTGGTACCAAAAGGCAATGACAAATTTAGATTGACCCTGATGTACACTTGGCATTTTGCTGTGGCGCATTGAAGTGTGTGGATGAAAAATTAACATGTTACAAAGCTTTGCAACTGTTGGTTCCAGAGCCAGCTCGTTGTAGAGCTCTGGTCCAAGTGTTTTAAATGCTGTGTGCCCCTGGAGGTGTCCTTCAATAACCTTGAGCTTAAAGTGGTTTCCCCTTCCTCAGTCTCAGTGAAGATTAGAACAACAGGGCCAGAAATCACTAAAAAATGGTGGTTCTGGGGTGTAAAGTCAAGTCTCTTCTCTGGACACTTGTTCCATGGTGCTGATTTCCACTTCCATGAGACAGAAGGAAAATGCACCAGTGCCTGTTGTCTGTCATGAAAATGGGCTGAATCCACCACGAAATAGAGGGGTCTGTGCAGCATCACTTGCTGTAGCCTTCCAATGGCTGAATCCATGGAATAGTCGGGGATAAATTGTGCATTCTGTCAAACTGAGAAGAGGCAGAAATCATATGTACACAGGGCAAAAAGCTTTTTGAGGCCTGAGGTTTAAAACAACACGGATTTGTTGAAGTTAAATACAGGTCTTTGGATCAGGCTTTATGCTGTTCTGTGTATCAGGAAAAAAATGGACCTGTCAAATGTCTGGGGGATATGTGAGCTTTTCGTTTGGGTTGTTTGTCTTATTTTTTCAAATTTATTATTTATACTTGCAGCTTCTGTCTGAATTCCTGATGTGGTTAAGCGTGCTGTTAGCAGTGCCATGGAGAATGAGATTTTCCCCTGTTCCTTTTGTCATCCCCTGTCCTCCCTATCAAAGTTAAAGAGTGCATTCCCTGCATCTCTCCGGCTTCTGTTTGCTGGAGAAGCCACTGCTGACTCCTGAATAAGTTCCAGCCTGCTCCCCAAATTTAGACCAGCTCAGGTGGGAGCAGAGCACATTTGAGAGGCTCCTGCAGATTGTCTGATTTGCTTTTCATCCTTGCTCTTGCAAGAGCAACATCACCAGGTGAGAAAGCCCAGCAGACAATCAAAGAGCTCAGTCTCCACCTTGTCGGGAAATCCGGCTGCACAGGGAGCCAGTGCCGGCTTTTTAGACCCAATCCTATAGGATCAGGGTTCTTGCAGTGTCAGGGATTTAAGACTTTTTAACTCCCCCTCCCCCGTTTGTTTTTTTTTTTCCCTTGCCTGTCTGAACAGCTCTGGGCTCTCCCGGCATCACTTCAGCGCGAGGACCCGTCTGACACTACTTCTGCCAGGTCCTGCCTCCCTCGCAGAGCAGCCGTCTGCAACTTTTGCTGCTCTAGACAACGCTCCATCCCCGAGACAGCAGAGCTCCACAGAGTGGATTTGGGGTAAGAAGAGACAACTTGGGAGGGAGGGAGGGAGGGAGGATTTCCTAACCCGGTTTAATGGAAGCTCTTTCCTTCGCATGCTCTTTTATAGGAAGGGAGGCATTTTAGAGAGGCTGCAGTCCTCCCTCCTGCAGGGTTGTCTTTTATGATGGATAAAAGATGAAAGAGTGCAACTTCTGCCCCTGTGCTTGCTAATTAAACTTCATCCACTTCGTTTCCTTTCTGCCTTTTAAATTCTCCTTGGGACCAACGTGAGGGAGGCTGAATCAGTGAAGTATTTTTTATTCTGCTTATTTTAAAACAAGTCAACAAATGAAATAAAATAAAAAAAAAAAAACTAACAAAAAAAACCAGCCCAGAACTAAGACCCACCAAAACGCCTGGTCGGGAGCTCTGGTTTGGCGTTATCGCCGGTGCTTTTCCAGGCAGGTGGTGGGTTTTCCCTGCCTGGATGCTGGTGCAGTTGTGCTGCAGTCCGAGCCCTGTGCTGGGCTGCGGAGCTTTGCAGGAGGTGCAGCAGGACGCGCTGCTGCTGCTGCAGCACTCCAGGCACGGAAACTTCCTGCATCTCCCCTCCTTCCCCCTTTCCCTGACACCTCTCAGCTCGTCTCCCCGCTCTCACTCCCTGTCATCCCCCCCCTCCAGCCCCAAGAACCCGGGGGTTGTGTGGCAGGAGGGAGGAGGACGAAGGAGAAATTGGGCGCTGCAGCTTTAAGAGTGCAGCAGTGCCAGAGCTTTTCTCCTTCAAGTGATCTGCAAAGCAGCAGCCTGAGCCAGGGATTCCCCTTTTCCGTGCTCGTCCGGAGCTGCCAGATGGAATCAGGGTTTTTGCAGCCCCAACTGACTTGCTTTTACCTCTGATTTCTAAGCAGTCAGTCAAAAAAAAAAAAGCTGTTGTCTCCTGAAACATCCAGACTCAGTCCTCAGCTTCAGCACCCTTCTCCCAACAGATCGTGTCCTTGTACCTGCTGAACTGAGCTTAAAAAGTGTGTTTGATGAACCTGAGAAAAGTGTTCTCATGACCTCCAAGCTTTAGTACCTTTCTACAGTCTTCAGAAGTTGAATTTGCGTGGCAATGTGCCAGCACAGCCTCTTACTGCAGAAGTTTAACTTGCATTTTCTGGAGACGTGTGCAGCCTGATTTGTTAATGGCACAGGGACTGATTTGTTTGGTTATTTTTTTAAACTATAAAGCAAAAAAATTTCACTTGGACATAAATGCCTGTTAGCAGCTTGCATTTTCCTAGTATAAAAATATCTACATTAATTGAAATGTAGCTTCTTTGCAATTCCAGAGCCTTGGGAACTGTGTGAACGAATGGGGCAAGGGGAAAAATGCAGTTTGAGCAATTATCAATTCTGTTGAAATAGCAGTGAAGTCAGCTGTGCTGAAATCCCTGCAGATATGGATTTCATCTTCTGTGTCTGGGGGTAGGGGGAGAAGCTACTCAGCAGTCAGTTGTAACAGCACATACCAAGTTAGACCCTGGCTGCTGCTGTGGAGTTGATGCTGGGTGACATTTGCAGCATCTGAAATGACTAAATATTTGACTTTCCCTTTTTCAGTGATGTCTCCTGACACCAGGCAGGGTGTTCTTGTCCCCACTGAGGCCGAGGCAATTACTTGTGTCTGTGGCTTTATTTGAGAGTAGTGGTGCATGTTTACATTGATTAGATCTGTAATTGTGGTGGGTTTTTTTTTTATTGCACAAGGACTAAGAGAAGTCAGTCAGATCCGTAGGAAAGGTGAGTGTTACCCTCATCACAGAGGAGCTGGGGCTGAAGTGTGATCTCTCAAGGTCACCCAGTGCCAGCTGATGGCAGAGGCAAGCCCTGGGCACCCTCAGCTGCCAGTCTTCCTTTAAATTCAATGAAACTTTCATACCTTCCATCAGAGATATCTCTGGCCCCAAACCAGAAGGCACAAGGGGAGTCACAGATATAAGGGTGAAACCTTGAATTCTGGATGACTTAGTGCAGACTTCATGCAGCCCACTAATGCTGTGTTGCTTCTGTTCCTTTACATCATCATATTAATGAGTAAAGAAACTCAAATTCATTTGTAAAGCGCAAATGTAGCGAGTTTGTGGCATTTATGAAGAACAAATCTAATTGGTAGAATAGGAACAAAATAAAAGTAACTGAGTTAACAGCAGGCTTGATGTAAATCACCGAGGGATAATGAATGTAACAGGGTGTTCCAACAGATGGGCACTGTGGAAGGGTAATCAGTGTAAAAGAATATTGGTCTCTGCCTTAAGAAAAAAACCCCACAACTGCTGTAAAATTGAACAGAAGAACAGACTCACCAAGGGTGGTACAAGTGGTGGAAACACTGGGGATCTGCAGGGAAGCAGCCTCATTCCCTGGAGCTCTGCTCTCCAGAAGTGGGCATGAGGGCCTCCTGAAAGGGTTCTCCTCATGTCTCCTTGAAAACCTGGCGTGGTGACTGCCCAACAGGCAGAGAAAATGAGAATGATTGAGCCAAATCCAAGACTTGGTGGTTCAGGTAGTCCCTGCATTGGAGTATCATCGTGCCTGGAGTCTGTCAGGTGACAGATTCATGGTACTATGAGGACATTAATGGCAAAGAGCCCTTCAGTGCTGAGCAACAGGGGGAAGAGTCCCAAAAGGCAAAATAACACCGGAGTGCAAGGGTTGGGGAGGGAGGATGTACCTCATGCTGTTTATCCTCTTACATCCTCTGCTGCCCCAGCAGCCCTTGCTTTGCACACCTGGGAAGGCATCCTGAGTGCACATTAAATCTTAACAAGAATTCATAGCACCTCCAGTGCCACCTTAAACTTCTGTGCTGTGCCTCCAGCAACCCAACGTGATAAATATCCAGACAGTGTGAATATAACATAAGCCAGGTACTGAAAAGCCTGAGTGCAGAGATTCAGTGCCTCTGATATCTCAACTTCGCTGTGCCTGATGAAAAGCCATATTTCAGCTGATTTCTTCCTTTAATGCCAGTCTCTGATCCGGGAAGCAGTGATCTTTCCCTGGCTGCCTTGCTGATTTTTAGAGTGAGTTTTAGCATTTTGGGCTGCCTGGGGTATTTGCTCCCGCTGAAGTCTTTTATTTTAATGAGAGCAAGGTGTCTTGAGAAAGTACTGGCTTTATAAAATGTAAGGAGGTTTATTCCTAGTGCCTGCTCTTGGGGCTCATGAGCTTGCACAGAGAGATGGCACGTGAAATTCTCTGTGGTTACAGCCAGCACTGCTGCCAGAGCCTCAGATGAGTCTGCTTCACTCTGTGTTTAAGGAGTGGGACTTAAATAATGGTTTGCTTGTTGCTACTTGACTTTTCAGTTTCTGTTTCCAGTGGCTAGTACAGAAATGTTTAAGGCAGATTGGGTCAAGTGACAGCCTGCACATTAGGGGGGAAGGTCATGGATTCTGTGCCTGCTGCCCCACTGCCAAAGCCAGACATCATTAAAAACCTGGGTATGTCTACAGTCAGTTTTAACTCTTGCCTTTGGTGCTGCTGAGGCAAATGCAGTGTAGTGCAGCAGCAGCTGCTTGGCTGGAGAGATGCAGCTTATTCTCAAGCCAAGATGTGCTGCTTCTTCCCCCTCTTAATTTACGACGGGCTCTGTGGGTAGTGACGAGCACTGCAGCAAACCCACGTGCTCCAAGTTTCTCTCTTCCAAGAGCTCTGGTGTTACGAGGCAAGAAAGGCACAGAAGTGATGTGAGGAAGGGTCTGTAACACAGATTGGAATTTAAAAACTGCTGCTGGAGCCCAGAGGAGGGTCACTGGTGACGCCTGTTCCCGTGGGCAGTCGGGCAGATGCGCTTTCCCTTCCTGAGTCATGGAAGGCAGCTTTGCCCACTTTTCTGCAGACCTGAAACATTTAGGCTGGGGCAAGGAGAGAGGCTGCTTCTTGCAAAACCCCTGCAGATTCTTCCAGTTGGCTTTTCCACTGCGGGATCAGAGTGACCAGGAGTGCGAGGGGTGGGGGCATTTGTTGGCTCCCTTGTGGGATGTGATGCACCAATGTATTAAAAAGCCTCAGCAGCTGCTGTAAATTGCTTTCTGCCCATCCCTGTCTGACACGTGAACACAAGAATTCCCATGTGCTGAAAGCCTTAATTTTTTTTTTTTTCTCCTACCCCATAAATGTCCTTAAGGTGTAATTTTTCCAGCTCAGCCTTCAGAATTTCTAATCGTGCTGGGAGAGCTAAGCTGCAGCAGGAATGCCATCCTGCTGCCCTTGTGCCTTTTCCCCTGCTTCTCAGACAACTGACCTTTTGAGAAGGGAGAGTCCTTGCTGCTGAGTGGAGAGCTACAATTTGGCAAAACTAAATGAGTTTTAATTTGCGTCAAAACTCTGCAGCGAGTAACTTTGTACAGTTGTAAACAGAGGGCAAACTCACCTCATTTTAAGAGTCTCCTTGTGATGAATAGGAAGTACTCTGCTCTTGTCTTAAAGACGAAAATTCAGTGAGGGTAGTGCTTATGGAAGATGCCTTTCACTTGGTTTAGCAGCAGAAGTTGTGTTGAATCCTGTGGAAACAAAATAAGGTCCCTGCCCCAGAAAGCTCAGAGACAAGAGACTATATTACATTCAAGAAAAGCGTGGAAATGGCCTTGAACTAGCTGTCGACCTTGAGTTGTTGGTGAAATTTTTAGGTTTAAAATATTGGTGTATTGTAATTGAGCATCTGTCATAAGTCACTCTGCCGGTCCTGTCCTACAAAAAAGGTTGGGTGATTAAGTACCATTTGATTAAACAAAGGGCAGTGATGTGGAGAGCCATTTTCAACTTTGAAGGTCACTGTCAGGCTGGGCAGAGCCGGGGAGAGGGTTGCTGGTTGAGGTCACACCTCACGTGCTGTGTTTTGGCTCCCGTGGAGCTCCCAGGCTCTGAAATGCTTCCCCAAGTGCCTTCTCCCAGGGGACACCTGAACGTGCCTTTACACATAGCCAAGAACATACATTTTTTCTGACAGAAGTCATTGTGCTAATGCAGGGGCACTGTCAGTGGCAGGACATGTGACTTCACCTGTGTCCCTTGTTTGCACAAGTGCCTGACAGTGCTGCTGTGCTTCACAGAGCAGCCTCTGACGTGCTCTAGGCAAAGAGGGGCCTGAAAGAAAGGTCCTTGAAGAGAAGGGCACAAGAAACTGGTCACTGAAGGCTTTTTTGGAACTAACCTGGGCAGTGGAAAACTGTGTCAGTTAGAACACTGGGCTACAGTCCTGAGGAGAGAGACCTTGGGCTGAACACCAGGAAATATTCCAAGCTCCAAGCCTGCCTTGCCTATGGAGCTGGTAAATCCACGTGACTGAGGGTAGAGGCAAAAGTGCTCTGCAGAGAAGCTGTGTGAGTGTGGTTATGGTACACAGAGGGTTGTGGTTGTGGCACACAGACAGTATTGGTTATAGCACACAGAGGGGTTTGGTTAGGGAACCCCGAGAGTTTTGGTTACAGCACACAGAGGGGTTTAGTTGTGGCATACAGAAGGTTTTGGTTATGGCACAGAGAAGGTTTAGGTTGTGGCACGCAGAGGGTTCTGGTGGTGGCACACAGAGGGTTCTGGTGGTGGCACACAGAGGGTGCTGGTGGTGGCAGACAGAGGGTTTTGGTTATGGCACAGAGAAGGTTTTGGTCATGGCACAGAGAGGGTTTTGGTTA
>NW_020897862.1:2838795-2855789 GCF_003984885.1 Neopelma chrysocephalum
AGAGAAGGTTTTGGTCATGGCACAGAGAGGGTTTTGGTTATGGCACAGAGAGGGTAAACCGGAGCAGGATCCTTGTGTACTCCCAGAAGAGTTTAAAGGAGGGGTGGTGCAAACCAGACCTGCTCCTCCTTGAAGGCTCAGTCCTGTGGGCAGGCAGGGCAGTCCCTCCGTGTCTGATTACTGAGAATCAGCTCCTGTGCCCGGGATGGAGGGGGAGAGCAGGGCACACTTTGTGGTCTGCTGGCAAGTCACCCGCTCTTTGATGCACTGCAGCAAAAGCCCTGTCTGAAAACTCTTCAGCAAAGAAGGACATTGCAGGGGAAGGGGGGGGGGGGACGATGGACGCACAGGACTCAAAGATGCTGCTGCAAGTGCCGTGGCAGCCAAGCCTTGGGCTGGGCTGCTTCCCCCGCAGTCATTCCCTGAGAGTTGGCCAAGTCCACTGCCTTGTGTCTGTGACAGGAATGCAGTGTCCTTTCCCTGGATGCCCTTCACTTGCAACGAGGGTGCAGCCACGTCCCCAGGGGCTCGTTGTAGCGATTCAGGTACCACCAGGATGAGGCTCCAGGAGGCGGAATGGACTTGGGTGAGGAGCCACCACTGCAGCACCCGCTCTGCAGTGGCCCCAGCCAGGAGGTTGTGGTGTTCCGGGGACTGAAATGACAGATGTAGCGCATTATGTAGCAGCAGTGCTGATGGGGAGGAAGTTGGAGAGCAAAGGGGTGGCTCACTGCTGATGCAGTGCAGGTGAGCCTTGGCTCCGTGTTGCAGCACGCGCAGGGTACCCGGGCTGTGCCACGGGGCAGGCAGGCAGACACGGGGCACTTCATGCATCTTACCTGCTGGGGATTAAAGCTCTTCAACTGGGAATAGCCCTTTGGGGCCCCCAATAAATGTACTGTTGCTGCAGAGAAAGACTGCAACCCGCGGGCCGCCCTGTCAGGTGATGGGTTCTGCCCCTCTCGGGGGAATAACACCCACAGTGGCAACAAGGAGTGGAAGAAGACCCCACTGACCCGTGGGCCAGGGGCAGGGCTGCTGGCCACAGTCTGCCAAGGACTCAGAGGAGTGCTCAGAAAGGTGGGCATCTTGCTACACTGCTTCCAAGCTGGATCTCTTGGCAGCCCAACACGCTAGCCAGGGCAGGATTTGGCCACCTTGCTGAGGAAGGAGTTGCAAGAGCGTGGTAAGGCTTTTTAACTTGGTGTCTCAAAATTAACCTGTTATCTTAACTCTTTATACTACCATCAAAATACTGAGTTAGAGAAGAGAGGACACTTGCTTCTATTGCCTGATATGCAATTTCTTCTGGTGCCAGTGAACTGAGAGCTCAGCATGGGAGAAGTAAAGTTTGCAGGAGACCTTGCATGCAGAAAAAACTTGCAAGGGTCAGTTGTTTCTATTCTGACAGTTTCTCTATGACACACAAATTGAATACATGCAATGAATGTATTTCTGTTGGTAGGTGGCATCCATAGCATTCGTGTTCAGCTGATGTTTATTTTCAGACTGTTTTAAGAAAGTGACTCAAATTTACATGTGATGAGTGTTTCTGGTAACAAAGCTCTTCACTTGGAGCACATTAGTGGTGATGTTGGTGTGTTTTGTTGTATAAACTTCTGTGACCAAATATCTAAACCAGCCACTTGAGCTGAACATGGAACTGGCACTTGTGTGCTGTTGCAGGTTGATTTAAAGGTGGCCTTTCCTGCCACGTTCTCCTCATGTCCTGAAGAGCTGCAGCAGCAGCCAGGGGAGATGTGGAGATCTCTACACGTGTGTTTTCCAAAGCTTTGAATTCCTGATGTTCCTGATGCCTGATCTGTGCAGTGCCACCTCAATGGGCTCAAAGCTGCTTTTCACTAGGCAGCTTTGGAGAAGGATGGATTAGGAAAAGTATTTCTTTCCCTGGCTGTCATTTCAGGAGGAATCAAGGTGTTGCAGTGGCAGTGGAGGAAGTGTGGCCAGGCAAACAGAGCTGTCAGTTTTCTGCTGGCCTTGCACTGTCCCCGGGTGCAAAGGCAGATGCTGCTGCACAGCCTTCCCTCCCTGAGCACCTCTGCGTGTGAGGAACTGAACTTGACCCCTGTTCTTGCTGAAAACTCTGCTTGTTCTGCAGATGTGAAGCACGCAAGGAAATAAAAATACCTGCAGTCTGCTGGGGATGGGGGAGGAAACAGCTGCCAGCAAAAAGCCCAGTTTTCTTACACTGATTCTCAAAGAACTAGTCCTCCACCTGTGAACTAGCAGGGGAAAATGTGATGGGCTTCTCCCAGATGGCTCCGAGGGAGACTCTCCCATCTGTGCCCCTCCTACCTGCTGCAGCCCTGTCACCCTGGGTGCCTGCAGAGGCCCTTGGGGGATGTCCCCACTGGGTTAGAGCAGGACAGGCCACCCCGTTCCCAGGACAAGGTGTCCCCTCTGCCTGGCTCCCAGCAGAGGGAGGCAGCAGCACACCAACCTCAGCTCCTCTGTTCTCTTCCAGCCTCCGTGTTGCTAAAAACGAGCAAACAAACCCCCACAACACCTCGCCAAGTAAAGATTAATTTCTCTTGCTGCTCAACGATAAAGCCCTTGAGTAGCAGGGAACTGCTACCTGTAATTGCACCAGCTAATCCTACCAGCAAGCTCTGTCCTTCACCTTAAGTGCTATTCTTAGTTCAGTCCCTGCTGGATTCCTGACAGAGCAAGTGCTGAGGCTTGGTGTGTGCCTTTGGAGAGATCAGTTGAGTGAATTGGGAAACATCTTCTTTTCTTAAACCATGCAAGAGATTAATGGGGACCCTGCTTTTCCGAGGGAGATGAGTCCAGTCCTGATGGAAATGCTAAGAAAGTGGTGGAAATGCTGATGGATGAACTTGATGGACTGTAGCTGGCCCTAACTCAGCCTGAGGGAGCAGGTTGAATGACTTGAGTTTCTTGTGACTCTTTGCTCGGACGACCTTAGTCCAAAAATCTCTCTTTTATCCTTTTGCCCTTTCTGATCTGAAGCTGGGTCTCCAACTTGCTGCTGCCCATTTGTTCCACCAACTAAGAGGCAGAATCCCTGTGCCATCCAAGCCCTACTCTTGTGACTGTGACCCTGGGGAGGAGTGATGCAGCCCAGGAGGAGGAGATCAGCTGTTTGAAGGGGTGTCTGCTTCCCAGAGCAGTGATGTGCTGCTATGTCCTCAGTGGCATTTTTTCCCTCCTCTGAGACTACAGGACAGGTTTTTACACTGACATACTCTACTCCTTTTCTGCAAAGTGCCTCAACTTCAGGCTGTTGCAGCCCAGGGAGCTTTGGTGTGTCTCAGTCCCTCTGCAATTCTGTTCTAACAGGGCAGGGACAAGTCATGCCCATGTGTTGAGGTGTCCCTGTACCTGGCAGCTATTGCTGGATGCCACCTCCTGTGCAGCATGAGGGTCTGGGGCAGGGGAGTGTCCTTGCATCCACTTCTATCTGATCAGGAGGGAGGGAGAATCTCCCTAAGAATCAAAAATCCTCGTCTTGAAGCTGGTACATGTCTGAGCAAGACCAGGCTGCCAGAGTGAACGAGGCACTTGAGTTTGAGCAGTGGGATGTTTCAGTGTCACTGGGAACGTGCTCAGCTGTCTGGAACGTCACCCCTCGCTCTGTGCTTGAATTAGTTCAGTTCCTCATGCTGCTTGCTCTGCTTCTGTTCCCTGTTTCTGCAGAAAGGGGAAACGTTCACAGGCTGTTCTACCCACAGAGTGTTTGGGGAAAGCATTTGCCAGTGGTGTTGGAGCTCACTGGTGCTGCTCTGTGCTTACACCCATGCAACCCAAGAGACTGTGTGCCCACCTCATTAGCTGTAATTAGCCTCCACAAAGTGTGCTTGTACAGGCATGTCTGTCTGCAGCCAGAGGATAGTGGAAGGAGAAGGTTTCTGCAGAGGAGCTGAGGAGAGCTGGGCCTGTATTTGAGTTTTCAAGTCACTGAGTTCACAACAGCTCATCTTCCTCTGGCAACCTGAGAACTTCTCCTGTGCTGATGTTCGAGTTCCACCTGGTTAATGTGTCTTGTCCATCTCCTTGCTGCAAGTAAAAGCTCCAGCATTGAGCCAGCTGCAGGAGGGGAGCAATGACAGGCTTAGACACCAAGTGGTGTTGTTTCAAGATGAGTCAGTAGGTGAAATGTGCCTCTGTGCTCCTACACTGTGGCTGCTGATCAAGGTGAATATTCCCTCAGTGTGAGCTGGTATTTGTGGTGTTAACTCCTGTTAGCACAGGCTGTGAGCCTGCACACACAGCCAGTGAATCCAGCCCTGCTGGAGCGTGGCACTGCTCCCAGCTCAGCTCGGGGAACTCGTTCAAACATATGGCACTGCAGTTGGACGCCTTCCACACTCACTTGCTGCTCAAGTTTCCCAACTTGGGTGCCACCCGAGCTGTTTCTGCAGTGGAAGATGCAAAACAGGCTATTGAGGTTTGTCAGGTTTGTGTGAAGACCTCGGGCTATGCTTCAGTCAGCTTTTACTTGGCTTCTGAGAAACACTCATCACACAAAGTGAAAGGGCCTGTTGAGCAGGCACCAAGCCATTGATGTCATAAATACAACCATGAACACAGGAACCGGTGTTGTGCAGACAATATTTCTGTTCATTCTGAACAGGCCACTTTGCTGTAATTAAGGTACCTGGATCCTCTGCTCATTCCAGGTGCACAGATGCAAAGTCCTCAGCTTATCTGAGGACTGGAAACATGTACTTTGGGCAAAGCCTGATTATATGTTTCCCCTCCTGTTTATCAAGAATTTTGTCATCTATATATTTAAATGATGGTTTTTGAGGGGAGAGAAGTCATATATTAGTGACTTGTGTGATAGTTTGCACGAGTGTACATGAATCTACCTCCAGAGTGGTACCATGGAGGGGACAAAGTTGGAATGGATGAGGAGGAGCTGGGAACTTAAAGGAGACACTGAAACTGCTGTTTTCCTCCACATTATGTGGGAACACTCTTTTCCCCTTGGTAGGTGCGGTGAAAACTTGGTGTTAAACTCTATTAAGGTTTCCATGAAGGGGTGGGAGTTGTGAAGGTTGCTGGGAGGGGAAATGATGGGATGTTCTGGGCTGCACACGGCACCCGTGTGCTGTCTCACACGGAAAAGAAAGGCTGTTCAGAAGTTGAGTTTTCTGTTTTTTTTGTTTTATTTGGGAGCTGTCAGTTCAGAAGTTTGAGGAAGGCGGAAACCTCAGTTTGAAGTAGGAGAGCCCTGATGAATTGCATGAACAAGTGCAGAATTGGCCCTTTTTGCTGCCTGTTGCTGTTAACACTGTTCAACACCTCTCACTCCTTTCCAGGAGTACTCTGCTCTTCATCCTTCCCATATGGGATGAAGGGAGCAAAGGACTCATCCCCTTGTAGTTCAAGCTTGGGGAAGTCTGTGCATAAGGCTGGTTTATTTTTAAAATAAGTTTGTAGAAATGCTTTTTTTTAAAAAAAAAAAAAGAATGCTTTAGAGCTGTTGGATATCCCACTCACCCCTGTCACACCACGAATCCTGAGCCCCTCTGCTTCCCACAGCTGCATCTTCACGTGATGGGTGGGAAGCAAGGGTACCTGGAGGTGATTGTGGAGTCACCCACTAAGTCTGGTGCTGTGCTGAAATCCAAATCTGGCCCTGCAGCTTCCTTGAGAAAAGTAAATGTGACCACTCACTGATTAAAAGGAGAGGAAAAATATCTGCATTGTGTGTGGGGAGGAGGCTGCTGCAGCTCTGCCTCTGAAGGAGTCGTTATTAATTAGCTGTGTGCACACCAAGTGCTTCTCTGGAGAATGAGGAGGGAGGCGAAGGCACCTCGTCCAACCTGCCATTTGTAGCGATAAGTGTTGGGGGGAGTGGATCTGGGAGATGGGTGTCCTCAGGCTGCAGGAGGAAATCCATCCCCCAGAGCCGGTGGGGTGAGTTTGGGATGTGAGTTCGGGGTGTGAGTTTGGGGTGTGAGTTTGGGGGGTGCATTCCACACCCGGGTCCTGCAGCCCCTGGGGCTCCGCTGTCCTCGCTGCCCCGTGGCTCTGGGCTCCCAGCTCCCTTTTTCCACTCCCTGAAGCCTCTGGTGGGATTGCAAAGTTGTGGGTTACGTTCCTTTGCCAGGAAGGATCCTGGAGAAATCCCGCATTCTTCCTGGAGTGGGCTCTTTCAGTGGAGTGGGTTCAGTTCAGTCCCGGCACGAGCACGCAGAAGTTGCAGCACTCCCGTGTTTCAGCTTCCCTGGAATCAGTGATGTTGTAGCGGCAGGAATTGGGTCCTGTGTCAGGGGCCGATGTGTGCTGGGCTCTCCCCGGGCTGCAGGAGGTACCTCGCTGTGACACCCGGAGGGCTGGCTTTGCCTCTGACCGGGCAGGCTCAGGAAGAGGCTTTATCTGGGCTTGTCTGGGCTTGTTCAGGCCTGAGCCTGCCTTTGTCTTTGCGATCCCAGGGATCGGAGTGGATCAGAGAGGATCTGCCTCTGCGATTTGCAGCTGCTTTGGAGCCCCCCCTTGAGAGCCCCCGGCAGAACCTGCTGACCCGGAGCCTCTGTGACCCTGCCTGTGCCCAGGTAAGCGCAGCCCGTGTGTGTTTGCCCTCCTGCCTGCACGTGTCCTGTGTGTATCTGCCCATTTTACACCCTCTGCCAGCTTCCTGCAGAGCCTGGGGGTGTCTGGGGGGCTCTGGAAGGTGGTGGTGGTCTGTGCAGATGTACACCTTGGGTAGGCTTTTAGAGGTCTTGAAATCATGTAGGGGAATGTTACAGTAACTGCCCTCTCCAGTCTGTCGTGTTGGGACAAAGAATGCTTCCTTTTATTTTTTCTTCCCCCCCCTCTTTCCTCTTCTGAACCCCCCTTCCTTCAAGCCCTTCATACACAAATGCACTTTAGAGTCGGGGATGCTGGTGAACGTCTCGTTTTTGAGGGATCCCAGGAGGTACCAGCACCCAGAAAGCAGCCGTGTGGTCACATCTGAACGTGCTGCAGCTGCACGGGGAGAGCTGTCAGGGATCCGGAGGAGTTACTTGTCTGGCTCCTACATCCAGGAGAGGAGGCACCTGAACTGATGTGGAATTAGCGACTCTGTGATTCATTGTCGTGTCAAGCGTTTACATTGGGGGAACACAAAGCCGGATGCTTAATTATTTGCAAGGAGCTGGCAGCTATTCCCCTCTTCTGCCACACTTGGCACAAACTGTCCTCTCCATCCTATTTCCAGGGCTGTTACCCGGCTCAACATGTTGCCTCCACGTTGCCTTTGTAACGGGAAGGATAAATAATCCAGTTCAAACGCTCACAGGGGGGAGGGAAGCTCTGCTGTGCCGTGTTTGGCTTTGTTCCCCACTGCCCTGTTCACTCTTCCTGAACACTGGCAGAGAGGAGCTGGGCTGTACCTGCATCTGGGTGCCCTGGGCATCACTCACCTGCTTATCAGGCTGTTCCAGGTGTCTGCAAATGCCAGTGGGATTATCTGTGGAACTGTAACATCACATAAGAGAGGGGCCTTTCCATGGCTTAGGGCTGCCTCGGGTAAGAGTTGGAAAAGATACAAGGATTCATTCCAGAGGTAAATGCCAGTCCATCAGAGCTAATTGTCAACAGCAGCACGGATCCAGCCTCAGGGTTTGGTGTTATTTCCCCTCACACCTTTCAGGTGCATCTCACAGAGGGTGGGGTGTTTTGCCTATATGCTTTATATCTCTGACATAAAATATATTAAATTACAATTTAATATATTACAATTTAATATATTACAATTTAATATATTACAATTTAATATATATATTTAATTGTATAGATTTATTTATATTTATTATATTATTTTTATTTATTTATTACATTATTTTATCATTATATATTTATTATATATATTATTATGTATTGTTTTTATTATATTTATATTTTATATATTTAATTTATATATATTTAAATATACAATTTAATATATATTACTATTTAATATATTTTATATCAGAGATATAAATCAACCTAATATAATCAACTTCCCTCTCATCTGTACAGTCTGATATTTTATTAGCTGTATATACACCAGAGGGGTTTGGAGTTCCCACATGCTGAGGGTGAGTTTGCTTGATTGTTATTTGCTTTATAATTTTCAAGTGCTGTGAGGTGCTTTTTTTGTTAGTTTTGGTAGACTAGAGATGTTAAGGGATTTTTATTTTTTTTTCTAGGACCTGAAAGTAAAGATCTAATATTTGGTTCTGATGAATTCTGCTCTCTTCTAGTGAATACTTTGCATCTACCACTGATGGTTTTGCAGCCAGTAGTGTTTGAGGTGCACCATTCCAGCAAGGCTTTATGTTGGTGCATGAATTTCCAGCCTGAATTCCAAACAGGAATTTTTCCTTCTCTTCCACTTACTGCCCTCTGCACCCAACCCAAGGATGCTGAGCACAGGCAGTTCTGGTGGCCACACTTCTGGCTGGTCATCTCACACTGGGTTTTGTCCCCTGAGAAAGTTAATTGACCTATTTTAAGTAGCTTCAAAAAACTGAGACACAAGAAAAAAAATATTTTGGGTGTACAATGAAACTTATTAGTCCCTTTTGTAGGGCACCCTGTGTTCTGAAGGTAAAACGCCAGTAATCTTGCAGTGACTGGTACAGGTCATCTCTTAATGCAAATGGAGAGAAGTTAATAACACATGAGCCATTGTTTTGTTCCAGAGGGAGGCTCAGCTGAAGGGGCTTATTACAACTGTGGGACTCGAATTCAAGTTTTCACTTTTATGTATTTTTTTTGTTTGTTTTCATCTGACTGTATTGTAGGAGAAGTGACCAGGCATCCAACCTATGCCCAGCCTGTCTGAAGCTGCCTTCTCCCTGAAACAAGAATCCTGCACCCAGTGGACAAGAGAAGGCTTTGGTAAGATGAATTAGAGTAAAAAAAGAAACTTTATACTACTGAAAATGGAGTTTGAGCCTTTTCTCTGGAGCCTTTCTGTAAATGTCCTCCCTGGTGATGGGAGTCTGCTGTTATACCCCTGCACAAGGGAAGCAGCTGATGTGCAAGACCCTGACCTTGTCTAGAATATTGCAGTGCACTCGTGATGAACTCATCAAATGCATCTTACAAGGCATGACAGCCCTTTCTGTTGTGTAAGTAGGTACAGCCCATGTCAGGCTGGGGAAGAAGATGCACTTTTGGGGAGCATCTGAGGGTAACAAATGTACAAATAAGTAGGTCTGGCCTTGGAAAAGGAGAGAGGCATGTCCTGAAGGAGGTTCTATAAAGATCCTTCAAAGCCCTGATGGAGGAGGAGTCTGAGATGAACAAGGAAGAAAGGCCAGAGCTGCTGTGACCATAAAATCTCTGCTCTGGATCATCTGTCCCAGCATCTTCTGTCCCAGCATCTTCTGTCCCAGCATCTTCTGTCCCAGCAGCCTCACCTGGGGGGCCAGGCCAGGAACTTCTTGGGTTGGATAAAGTTGTCTTTCCCAGCTTTATCTAGGCTGTAAACCCACAGGTTTCTGTTTGGCCTGAGGGGCTGGAGTAGGGATGAGGCTCCTTGCAGCTCTGCTGGGTTTATGATCGATGAGTAATTCCTGCGCATTGCTGGGCTAATGAGTCACGGGCTGACGTGTGGCTCCGTCCTCCCAGCTCTGCAATGCCCTGGACTCTGCCCAGGCCTCTCCCAAGGTACTGAATCAGCAGAATCCCTGAGTCTGGTGTCCTCAGCTTGCACTGGCTGCTGCAGAGTGGAGCTGGCTGGGAAAAGGGGCAGCCCTGCTTCCAGGAGCTCTGGCAGCGCCGCAGCCTTGGACGGGGCCATCACCAGGCTTCGCTGCACGACTCGTTGCTGGGAAGTAATTTTGTCTGGGGCAATTCTACACAGAAATTCATGGCACTTACTCAGCTGCTGGTAGAGCTGTGAGCTGTTTGTGCAAGCTCCAAAATGGCAATTCCTCAAAGACCTTCTCTAGGTGCTTTAGGGGGAGAACTGGTGTTTATGGTTATCTGACAAATGACCACAGAGCAGGTTTAACAGAACATTTTGGCTTCTGCTTAAACCTTTGGGTTCAGTCTGTGTGTTTTATTTCAGTTAGATAAGGTATGGGGAGGGAATTGTGCTGAGGAAAGGGGTAACATGCAGCAAGTTTGATGTGTGAACTACAACAGTGCATCAGCTCTGTGGGTAACACAAGTACAGGTGTTCTGGCCACTGTAGAGAGCTTGCAGTCCAAGTTTAAGATGTTCCTGCTGGACACCTCTGCTCTCATTTTGGGAGAACGGGGTGGAAAAAGGTAATGAAAGCTCTGTTACTCGTTGCTGCAAAGGGAAGAGCAGAATTTCCTCGAGTGCAGAAAGCAGAGGGCTTTTTTGTTTGTCTTCCTGCAAAAAGGAAAAGGAAATCTAAAAGAAGGGAAGGAGTTGCCCTGAATCTGGCAAAGAACGAATTGTTTAACTCTGCTGTGGGAGAAGGCCCAGGTCTGGTGTGCTGTGTGAGCATGTTCCTCCCAGCAGGGCACGTGGAGAAATTCAGTAAGTGATGTTTGTATTGATTCCATGGCTTCATCTTGTTTTGATGTGGGGATTTAATATTGCCTAAGCCAGTGATATTAGTCAGTGAGATCCCAAATGAGCATTCACTTGGGTGAGAAGTGATAGATTTTCGATATGATGCCTTTTAAGGGGTGGGAGGAGACTGTTGCTCTAGATTTTCTTCACGGTATCCTTATCTGGACCATGTTTTTTGTGCCTGTATTTCCTGGAGTAGGTGCTGGAGTGACAGACACAGCTGTCCTGCAGATCTTGAGTAATGGCACAACCTGAGCTCCTTCCTGGATGTTCCCTCATATCTGAGAGCTTTTGAGCTTCTCAGAGTACAGGAAAGTTTGTGGGAAGAGGCTACTGGGGGCAGATCTGGCTTCCATCAGCAACATCACCCCAGGGGCTACAAAACTGCTGCTGCTGTTTTCTCCTGTCACCTGCAGTAAGACAGGGCAGCCTCTTGCCCAAATGGCCCCGTGTCCCTCTGAGCTGAGGGACCAGCTGGGAATCAGCCAGGTTTGGAATGCAGGTCCTACAGGTAGAAATGGTGTCACACAGGACCCGTTTCCCTTGTCCCTCTGTCGCCCGTCCTGGGTGATTTTTGCTCTCTGTGAAACACAGCGAGGCAGTTGCTGGTGCTGGCTGTGCTTTTCTCAGTTCTGCTTCGTTTTCAGCAGCCTGTGACTCAGTGCAAAGGTATTGTCCCGTTTCCTCCCCAGCCTGAGCTTGGCCCATGGGAGTGGTGGCCGTGTGTGTGTGGGGAGGAGTCCTGGCTCTGTCCAGAAAGCCGGAACTGTCTGGGTTTGCTGTGAGCCTGGAGCAGGTGTCTGCACCTCTCTGGAGCCTCTGCTCACCTTCCCTGGGCTGTGTCAGGCCAAGGAGCAGGAAGATGGGATCACCTGGGCATTCAGATGGACCTCAGGTCCTGCTGCCAGCGGGATCAGCTCCCACCATGGAACCACAAGGAACTGGTAAATCTCTTTCCTGTCTGGGGACGCGTCAGCTCATCTCATAAGCAAAGTTTCTGCTGTGTGATTAATTAAGAAAAGGCAAACAGGAGTTGTTAAGCAGCTTGTGTCCTGTATTTGGGGAATTAGGATGCTACAGGGAATTTGGAGGAGAAGAAAACGGCAGGGAAAAATATGATAATAACAGTGCTTAATGAGCATTGCCAAGAGTCATAGCCCAGAACCATCTTCTGGATGACTCAGCATGTTGCAGGAGTTGCAGTAGAAGGTGGGATAATACAGCACTAGCCTGAAAACTTTTGGGGACACTAACCCAAAACTCAGGATCCCACATATAGTGGGATTTCTGTCAAATCAATCAGAATATATCGAATGTATTCTTATCTGAAAAGGGGAAGCCTGTCTGTGAGGTTGAAAGTCAGGAAAACTGACTGTGTTTGGAGGAGCAAGACCTTTCCTCCACTACCTGAAGGTTCATAATAGGAAAGACTGACACTTTCTTTGGGAAAAAGGAGAAAATTTGTTCTCATTCTGCAACCACCACTAGTGGTTTGGTGTGGAATCGTGGAATTGCTTTGGTTTAAGATCATTTTTCTCTGGGGTGACAGTTCATCTTGGTGAGCATGTTAGACTCAGATAGACATCCTTTCTAATTCCATGGTTTAGAAAGAGACTGGGCTGATTAAAACAGCCCATACCAAAGATACTGAGTGTCCTGAGGTAGTTTTGAAGTCAGCCTTGCTTGAACCAGCTGATATCCAGGGGTCTCTTCCAACCTAAATCTTCCTGAAATGTGAGAACTGTTGCTTCATCTTTTTCATTCAAACTTTCTTTCTCCTGTTGCTGGGTTTCACCCACAAATTTCACAGATGAGAATTCAGCTTTGCTTGGCCTTATGACAGGAATTAGTTGAAGAGGCAGAGAATCTGTTTACCTCAGGCTTTCAGCAGGAATTGCTCAAATCTTTAGTGAAACTCTGTAATGCTTGAGTTCCCAGCTCATGACTAGGTCAGTCATAGCATAAAACTGCACTGGTTGGCAAGAGCAGGATGACACAATGCTGGGAATGAACCTGAAATAAATGTGATTAATTAAATGAAGCTTGTGGTATCACATAGTTCAGTGCTGACAAAGTGATTGCTGTGGATCTTGCCTGACAAGGCTTTTTTACCTTTCTTGGAATGCAGTATTTCTGTAACAGGAGAGTATTTCCACCTTCCACACCCCTCAGCTTGTTGTTTTACAGTGGTGATTTCTTCACAGGCTGATTCCTTGGGCTGTTACGTGATCCACCAAGCAGCTTTTTCCTGCTGCTTTGTCACCCATTCTGTGAGATTTAGCTCAAGTTTGGCCTCCAGCCCCTTAACCCAGCACAGGATCGGGGTGAGTTGGTGGGATCTGTGCAGACTTGGGCACCTCTCTGCAGGTAAAGCACCTCAACAGTCAAAGTGAAGCAAAACAGGTCATGAGTTATCTTTTCTCTAAAGGGAAAATTGCCTTTTCAGGGCAAACTGAGACCTTAACTGGAAAATTCAACTCCATGTGCATGTTCCCAAGTTAATCATCCATGGAAATAGAGCTTCTGACCATTTAGACATTAGAACCAACTCAAGAGCTGGATAAATTTTCTAGGATTGCAAGTGCTGGCTTTTCCTTCAGCCACAGCAGTGAATAGTCAGGTCAATGGTTCCACCTCTCTGCTCTTCTGTCCCTTGGCTTTTGCTGCAGAGTTTTCAAACTGGGCTTGTAAAACTTGAAGGATCCTTGCCTGGCTGCCAGCTCGTTTGGGCTGATGGTAAATCCCATTCACATCTGTGGAAGAGGCTTGGGAATTTCTTACTTGTGGGAAAATACCCCATCTCCATTGTCCCAGACTCGTGTAATTAAAAACTTTGAGTGGCAGCCTGTATGTTCTCTGCAAGGACATCACTTGGAAGGGTGTGGAAGGATGCTCCTACACACCTGCCTGTGATGAGATCTCAGTTATACTTCTTTAATATCATGAAGATTTTCTAAGATGACTCTGGAATAATTGGGGAGAAAGGATTAATGTCTCACACAACACAGTTATTTTGGTGCAGAATAAACTCTTTAGGGGTAGGGATGCATTCTTCTACTGTGTCACTGTATGGTGCCTAGTACAGCAGCCCCATTCAGTTGACATCTTAGATTATATCACAAAAAAAAAAAAGGCACACAATGAGTTAATTTAATAGATATTGTCCAGATTTACTGAGGTCTTTGTCTGCCCAGGAGCAGGACCCAATGGATCAGACCCAGCTGACACATTTGCATTTAAGATGCTGGTCCCTTGCAGCTGAAGGCTGGAGTAGTTTTTTTTCGGACCAGGTGAACAGTTCTGGTGTGACTTGCTGCACTCCCTCTGGTCTGCTTGGGGTGCTGGGCACGTATTTTTTGGGCTGCCCTTCCTGGGAGACCTGAGTACAAGGGTGGTTTTGCTGCTCCGTGTTCCCCCTCAGGATTGAACAAGAGGGAGATCAAGAGGGGAACGTCCAGTTTCAGCTGGATGAATTGTCTCCTCCTTTCCTAAAGCACTAGGACTTCTTACAGGTAGCAAGCAGCAGAGGGGAGCTAAAATGATTTGAAAAATTAAAAGCAGGATCATTATTCTCTGGATGACTCTGGATTCTCTGGATGACTCAGCACATTGCAGGAGTTGCAGTAGAAGGTGGGGTAATACAGCACTAGTCTGAAAACTTTGGGGGACACTAACCCAAAGACAGAAGGTTGTTCCCCAAAACATCTTTTCCTGGCCCTGTGGTGCTTGATTTTTAGTGGCTCAAATGAAAGTTTTACGGTTCCCAAGTTCTGCAGTCCTGCGAGTCCCCCGAGGAGGATGAAAGATGAAGCAGTATCTCCCTCTTCTGTACCAGATTGTTTTGCTCTCCTATAGCTGTGCTTGTCCCTGACCTGTTAATTGCCTTTGAGATAGTCTGGTTTGTTCTGATCCTGGTGGGAAATGTTGGAGGGATGATGAGGTCATTGTTCAAACAAGACAGCTCCGTTCCAGAGTGGGACACATTTGCAGGGCAAGAAGGTGGGTACTGTTGTCAAGTCTTGATTTTGATGCTTTGGAATTGTTTGCTTTTTCCCTCAGGGTGAAAAGGTTACAGTCAAGAAGTGGTTTGTTAATTGATTGGTGCTGTCTCCTGGGACACGGGGAGTGGAGCCCTTGTTCTGTCACCACGATGCCTGGTGGGTTTGACTGTTCTCAGCTGCACTGGTTGGTTTGATGTGCAGTTACAGCACTTCATTTCACCTTTGTCAGCCTCCTTTGATATTATACAGAGAGCAATAACCTGCTTTTGAGGCTGTGCTGCAAGAGTTAAGGAGCTGCTTTGTCCTGAAGGTTGTTTTCTCACTGTCCACGTGTTTCCAGGAACAGAGGATTGCAGGAATGCCAGATAACACCATTCCTTGTGTCTCTCAGGCTGTTCCACATGTCAAACAGGAAAGTCCAATGGCTTTAGTACAGGTAAGTGTTGGTGCCTTTCTCCTTTGTGTTCCCAGTGAGTTCCCTTTCTGTCTGACATTCCATGTGTGTGACCCCAGACAGAGCTGTGCAGGCAGGTGAACCCACCAACAGCTCAAACAAGTTTGTGTCTTTAAACTGTTTCCAGATGCTTGGTGGTTTTTGTTCCACTGTCTTGCCCGAGTGGTGGTGTGTGAAATGTGGCAACTCATTGCAATAAATATGGATTCCAGGCAAGTAAGGTGGGCTTATCTTGTTAATATTTGTAATTCTCAAAGGCCATAACCAAGATTTGGGGGTAAGGGACAGGGGAACTGTCACTTTATGGGTTTGAGCCTCCTCTGCCTTGAAAGCTGCTTTGTTCAGTACTGCTGCAGCTGCTTCACTGACTCTCTGTTTGTCCCCAGACTCTGCAGATGAGAAGAGGAGGAGTTCAAACGACCTGCCATCCGTGTGTGATGCCAGCTGTGAGTGTTTCTTTGGCAGTGTCTTAGCTGGTTGTTGTGAACAATAGTCAAGGAAGCAATCAGCAAGTATACTGCCCTAGAAGTGCTGCACATTGTTGGGCCTGCCTCACCTCCCTGGCTCCAGGTGGATGGGGATCCAGGCTGGGATGCTGCCCAGGGGTTCTGTGCTGAGCTGGAGCTCGGGGAGCTGAGGGAGCAGAAGGCTGATGTGAGCAGTGCCACGGAATGTTCGATGTCGCCGCAGCGGAGAGGAGACGAAGGGAAGAGGAGATGAGTGTGTTGCAAGTTTTGTTCTTTCTTTGTCCTTCCCACACCCCACATGCCTGTTCCTGGGTGTAAAACATGTAAAGTGCCAGCTGTGGTTGGTAACACTGCAAAATGCAGCACTGGGGGAATAGGAAGAATCCATCTGAACCCAATCTCAGACAATTTATACATGGCTTTGAACCAGCCCTGGGAGCAACTCCCCTGTGGTCACTGTTTCTCCTGGGTGCTGGTCAGCAGCTTGCACTGCAGATACATGGGGTCAGGCACCCAAAAACTCAGCTGATTTTTCTGGGAAAGAATCAGGGTTTGATTACACAATGAGACATGATTTCTTACTTTGTCTGGATAAGAGGGAGGCAAGGAGGATTTATGCAAGGGGCAAACCTGTGCTGTGCAAGAGCCTCCCAACACTGGGAGAAGGAAAGGCCTGGCCTAAATCTTGTTTAAACTTTCAGCAATCACACGGAGGATAAGAGCTTACATTTCATTTAGACCAACCAAGCTGCTTTTGCCTTGTCCCTGTCTCTCACTGTGACCATCAGTTCCAGGCTTTTTGTGGGAAGAAACAGGGTGGGTTGTTACAGGGAATGAGAATGGCTAAAAAAAATCGTTGGTAGACTGCCACAGAGATCACAGCAGAAAATGCCATCGTGTATTATGTGGAAATGCTCTTTCTAGTGCCCTTTCCCAGCTTGACACTGCTCTGGGCTTGAGTCTGAGCTGGGTGTTGGCTGATTGGAACTGATGCAATCACTGGAATGTGGTTGGGGTGACAAACGTGGGGCTTGACCTGTCTCACCCTGTGACTGCTGAGCAACTTCACCTGTGTTAATAAAGTCAGTGGGTTTGAGTTCCAGGTTATAAGAGAATGTTCTGCACTCTGAGTTTCCTGTGCAGAGCTTGGCAAAGGGTGAGAAGTGTTTTAAAACCCCTTTTCGGTGTCGTGTTTGGGTTCTGGGCTGTAGATGTTGTGTCAATGGAAGGAACAGTCTCCTGGGCTGTGTTACACCCTTTCCCTTCAGTAAAATTGTCTGTTTGCTGCTTTGCTCTCCATCTGCTCCAAAGAACTTGTGTGAAATAACCTGAGTGAGGCTTCGAGCTCAGTAACCAGGGAAGCTGATCTGCATCATGACTCCCTCCTTGAGGCTCTCATTATTAGCTTTTATATTCCTGTCTCATCTGTGTTAAAACCACAGGCTGGAGGCAGCCCTCCCTGCTGCAAAGTGTGCACCTCCAGGTCAGTTTACAGGAAAAACTGCACCCCAGAAATCCTACAGTTGGGCCTATTTTCTGACTATTAATTATAATTTACAG
>NW_020897862.1:2855799-2941029 GCF_003984885.1 Neopelma chrysocephalum
AATCCTACAGTTGGGCCTATTTTCTGACTATTAATTATAATTTACAGCAAAAATTGCACCCCAGAAGTCCTACAGTCGGGCCTGCTTTCTGCCTATTAATTATAAGAGTTGCAGTCCATACATTTCCATTATAAATAATGACAGTGGTAGGAAATTAGCATTGAGAGGTTGCCACAAAGATCACTGCAGAGACAGCCCCTTTGTATTCTGTGTAAATCCCCTTTCTAGTGCCCTTTCCCAAAGTGCCACCCACCTTTCCATGCTTGGGTCTGAGCTGGGTGACCTTACAACCAGCTCTGAAATGCAATATCTTTTGCTTGTTCACGGCGTGCTCTGTTTCATTATGAGTGCACAATAGCAATACCTTCATTTTTCTCCACACAGCCACAGCATGAAGGAATATCCCGTGTTAATCCCCTAATTTAAATTTGAAATTAAAACCTGTCACAACACTTGGAGCATCCTTTAATTCATTGATTGTCACTGGCTTCGTTCCAGCCCTGTAACTAATTACATTCTGCCTGCAAAAAATTCTCATTGCTGGTGGCTTTTTTTTTCTTTTTTTTTTTTTTTGGAGAGCTGCTGGCTTGAATTCTTGTGCCATGTCTGCAGCCTGACTACACATTTTTATGCTAATGGAGCTGTTTAAAATGACTAAGCATCTCTGCTTGCTGGAGGGATGCAGTGTAGTGCTCTGCAGTAGGTGATGGGGGTGTCCTGCTCCAGCAGTTGTGTACAAACACTCTGCTCTGGGGTTTGCTGGAGATGGGAAAGACTGGAGTAAATCCCGAGTCATCCTGATCCAGCAGGTTTTTACAGGGTCATGTTTGCCTCGGGGCCACTCTTGTGTCCCCGTGCTGAGCCTGCCAAGAGTTGAAAATGTGCTACTCCAACAGTTGTGTTTGTTGGTCTGGTTCAAGGGGACTGAGTGTTTCAGTCTCCAGGGAATCCCAAGGAGCAGCTAACATGCCAAACTTGGTACTCAGGCCCTGGAAGCAGCTTGGAGGGCACAGCCCTGTTACTGCTGAACAGCAGAGGGGTGGGAAGCAGGAGAAGGGGGGTCTTAACCTGCAAGTAGCAGCAGCAGCAGAGAAAGTTCAGGGTATTTGGTCTTGCATGACCAAGATAAAATAGGAATTCATACAGCATTTGCTAATTCCAGAGGACTTGGAATGAATTAAAACTAGCTGAAGTTATTTGCAGTTGGTGTCATGGCATGAGGGCACCTTGGGTGGTATTTGTACCCACACTGGCTTTTGTTGTGTGACCCATCTGGTCCCTGGAGGAGAGTGGGAGCTGTTGGTGTCGAGGTTGGATGTGATGTCTGCACTGACTTGTTGCTTAGTGTTCTTGGCAGACGTGTAGGGAATGTATTTCCTCGTGGGTTTTTTTACTTGACCCTTCCAAATCTGTGTGAGGAAGGCTGTTGTCTGGAGAGGGGCAGCTGTGAGAGGCTGTTATGAAGGCCCTGAGTGATCACTCTGGAATTTTTTGAGCAGCCCTCGATGGCTCTCAGCAATGCTCTATCAAAAGCTGGCTGTGTTAGTGTCTGTCCAAAAATGGAACAGAGGGGGTTAATGAAGTCAAGGATTAGGTCCCTAATCTGTGCCAGGACTGCTAGAAATGTAGGGTTTTTTTTGGTCACATGCTAGAAAAAGCAACAAAGGACAAGCATGAGGATTTTCACCTCTCTCAGAAGCCTTCTCTCAACTATGCTTCCCTGGCTTTCCTTTCAGCTGAGGCAGTGAACCCAAGGATCAGGTGATGACTTAGAAAAATGGTCCCATTCTCCTGGAAATGAAGAGCTCAGGTGCTGGTAAAACTGTTGGCTGGCTTTTTTTTTTTTTTCTTTACTGTTTTACAATTCCAGAGTGAGGTTCCTCTTTCCAGAGACTCAGGTTTAACTCTTGGCCAGGTGTTCTCAGCCATGCACAGTGCCCTGCCTGGGGTCTGTGTCAGGGGCAGGTTGTGCAGGGTGCATTGAACTTTGCATTCCTCTCAGGAGGGTGGGAGTTGGGTGTCTAATTGCTCCCAGGCTGAGCCCTGAGAAGCTGATGAGTACAAGAAACAGCTGTATTGGCTTCCTGGGTTGGAATGAGCTGCGTGGTGGTTTGAAAACTAAAGCATTAAAGAGTTCTGGTTATTTCAGTACTCATCTACATTTTTTGTGTGTGTGCAGTGAAACTGGACTCAACCCATTTTTTCCAGGCTCCTACTTGAAAGTGCTGTCTAAGCTGTGGGCAGGGATGGGAAAAGGTGACCAAGGTCCATGTGCTGGTGTCAGAGCCTTTATGAAGAGCTTGTTAGATCAGGACAGAGGTGATAGGAGAAAACACTCCTGCCTGGACCAGCAGTGACCTCTTGTGGGTAGAGAGGCTGCTGGGGGTGCTGGGAGCTGGCACTTGCAGTCAGAGGGTGTTATTCTATCTGTGGCCTTAAAGTGGATGTGGTGAAGGGAACTTGGATTCTCTCTTGGCTTAAATATCAGAAACAAACAGCTGTAAATGGTGCAAAGTCTCTTTTCTTCCTCACACGTGTGTGCTCTGGGCTGGGATGGGAAATGGTGTCTTGATGGTTCAGGAGAAGCTCAGGCTCCTCTCCCTGGTGAACCCAGAGTTGGCCTTTGAGCGTTTCAGGGGAGTAAAACAGAGCAAGAGCAGAACTTCTGCTCATGTGCTTTTTCTGTGGAGTGTCTTTATCTCTGATAAAAGCTGTCTCACTGATCCTGCACTAAATCCAGGAGATTTCACAGTGCTGTGAAAGCAGGCCTTTGTCTGTGATATGCAGAGGTGCTGTGGGGTCTCAGCTCCTAATAATCACTTAAAAGTCCTAAGGCATATGACCAGCTTCCCAGTTAATGGGGAACTGTCTCAGCCCAGCTTCCTACCAGCTGCAGGGGCAGAGCAAAAACTTCTTGTTGAAGCTGGTTTAAAAAAAAATAAAAATTTAAAGGTTATGTCAGTACATTTTGTCTCATGGTGGAGGTAAATTTATGCAGTTACAGCTCAACCAGTGCCTCATAAGATGCAGAGTGTAGCCTGTGTGTCAGAAAGCTCTTTGAGTGGCTGGTGAGATGAATTCAAGTCAGGAAAAAAGATTTTTTTGTCTTTTCACCAAACACCAGGTTGCTTCATCTCCCTGTGCCTTAAAAAGCATCTGAAAGCCAAGTTCTCAAAGGAGATTTTTCATTGTGTCTGTTGCTTTATAACAAGCTACTTGCTTAGATTTTTTTTTTTTACTTCTGAGCTACAGACAATGCTGCCTTTGAGTTGACATGTATCTTTGGGCAGTTTCCAAATATTTCTGTTCTCTGGACAACTGCAGATTCCTTGGGAGTGAAGGTAGGAATGTGTGTTTGGGCAGAGGCAGCTGCACTGCTCCCCTGCAGTTGGAAGGTGACAACCCCAAAATGCCAGGAATGCCACGGAGATGCTGGATGTCTTGGATGTGGAGATGCCAAGAAAATGAAAGGTGGTGGGAATCCTTAGTAAGAAGTTATTTGCCTTTTATTAATCAGTTTTAAAGCACAAACTCCTTGTGGGTGCCCTGCTGTTGAGTGGTGACTTCTGTGTAAACTTATATTCCTACTTTAGAGAACAGGGAGAGACCCAGCAGAAAACCCTCTGCCCGACTTATTTCTGATTGCTAAGACAAAGATACATTTGTTTATTTCTGCAACACCTGACGACCTAACAAACTGTTTTTTAAAAGCGAGGAGAGGGGAATATCTGAATTACAGCCACAGGGAAATGCAAATTCTGGATTTATTTTGATTCACTCTCTGGCAAGGCCTAATTAAGCTGTGTTACGGAGCCACATCCAACACCCAAAATAAAAGCAACACTCAAAGGCCAGGGTGTTTGATGGTGTGGTTTGTCTGGATGTTTGTGATAGTTAGGGGAGTGTCTTGTGCTATAAAAGTGGGGAAAGGGGAAACCAAACAACAAGGAAGAAGCCAAGAATGTGTAAGAACAACAACTGGGAATGCAGCCTTGACAAAGCTTTGTCTCGTGGGTTTATTGGGGTGGATCAGATGGTAGCTAAAGAAAGGCTGGAATAATGATAAGTTAAAAAAAGCTATTAGTGTCAAACTGTGTTCAGGGGAAATGCAAGTTGCTGCAACTTCCTTTTCCTATAAAGGACATGCAGAGGGCATCAGGCTCCAAAATAAACTCCTAAAAGTGAAAGCCTGCTCGGCTGAAGTTTAACTGAGTGGTAATAAAGGGCAAAAAGGGTAAGCTGAAAGACAATCTTGTTTCCAGAGGAAGGAATTTTAACAGAACAACTGACTGATGCCCCAAGCACACCAGGCCTGGATGTAGCTGGGGACTTAGTGAAGAGAGCTTTAAAAGGCTCTGAAGTTCTATCCAGCAGCTTCTCAGAAAGGTGTTGGTGTGACTCGTCCCTGGAGGTGCCTCTGGAGCAGCAGGATTGTCTTTGGGTGGCACAGGGAAGGCAAGTGTCAGATGGTCTATTTGTGAGGTGCTCTGTGGTCCTGACCCTCGTGCCCCCCTTTTTTGTACTGTGGCAAAACTGATTTAAATCAATGTGATAAAAAGCTCTAAAGGCTTCATTGAGCACTGGCACCCAACCCAAGGCAGCCAGGGCTGGATGTTACCGAGAAGCTCTTTGTGAACTGGCAGAGTGGGTGTGAAGGCTCATCCTGCCAAACTGATGATGTGTCCCCCAGGGCTTCCAGGATTCATTAGAAAATTGGATTTGAACTTGCAACTCAAAACCAGACGAAGGTAATAAAAAACTTAAGGAGGCAGTGGAGCTGCAGGTTTGAGTGCAGCTGTGCAGCACAGCAGTGGAAGAAGAAATGGCTGCAGTGGAAAAACCCGCTCTTGAAAAAACATGTAAGCAGTGGTGGCCCTCTTATACATCTGAGGGGAGCGTGGGGTTATTTTTTAAGAAGTGGAATGATGTATTTTCCAGTAAAGTTTTCATAGTGCAAAAGCAGAGTTCAATTAAATACTTGTTACCCTGAAAAAGTTACTCGATTGCAAAACGGTGTGTTTTAAATACAAAACTGGTCGAAAGAAGTGATTTGAAATGTTGAGAACTCTCAATTTGGAAGATGGGAATGTAAAACTGAAAGGACACCGTGGCCAAAAGTGACATGAAGACATGAAATCGTTTGTGTTTTTTTAAGGTGCTTCCATCAGGTGTGTTTTCTGGGGTGTGTTAAGTGGCTTCGGGGTGCTGGGAGAAGTTTGAGTGGGGACAGCTGGTTTTACAGGTCCCAAAAAAACGTGTTAAAAACTGAGTTCAGCAGGGGTCCTTCATGGCTGGGAAATGATTAAACTGTTTGAGAGAACAAGACACCTGAGACAGCAACGCCCTTTGAAAATGGAGCACATCCACATCAAAGGTGTAAAGCATGAGTTGTGTTTGGAAGCCAGTAAAGGATCAGGCAAACAAGGACATGCTTTCAGCCTGTGAGTTCTTTGAAGGGGAGGCAGGGTGGGGGAAAGCTCTTTCTTATCGACAGAACTGTAAAATCCGTTTAACACGGGAGTGAACGCTCTGTTGTGTCTCCTGAGGCTTTTCCACTCCACGGGGTGCAGGATGGAGCAGGATGCTGTGAATCAGTGCTGGAATGTGGAAGGTGGAGGTAACACTGGTGTCACCTGGGGAGGGTGAGCGACCGGTGGTGTGTGTTGCTGATAAACCTTTCTTCTGGACATCTGAACGTGTTCCAGTGTGCCCCCGGGTGTTCGTATATCTGTGCAAACACCGATAGATCTGGCTCAGAAGGGGCAGGCGAACTGTGCGCTGTCCTGGGGGAAGAAGGTCCCGAGAGTAAAAGTAAGGAGTCAGCAGTAAAAATAAGGAAACGACAGTAGAACAGGCGTTTGTTTCTGACCTGTCCTGTGGCGGCGGGGTTTTTTGATTTGAAGAACGGAGGTGTTTTCTGTGCCGCGGAGCCGCAGCCGCTTCGCTCCCAGCGCTCCGCCGTGCGCGGCTCCCGGTGCCGTCCCCGGGGATTCCCTCGGGATCCGGGGGCAGCGGGGGGGCCGGGCCGGGCTCACATGACGGCGGGGGCGGGTCGGGTCCCGCCGCTGCCGAGCCGGCCCCGGCTCCTGCCGCTCCTGCCCTCCCCATCCCATCCCATCCCGTCCCATCCCGGCGCTCCCGCGGGAGCGCTCCCGTCCCGCCGCGGCTCCTCCATCCCTCGCCGCTGCCGGGACCGGTGCGATGCCCGCCCCGCTGCCCCCGACGGAGCTGCTGGGCTCGGAGCGGGCCGTGGTGCTCGTGTCCTGTGTCCTGTCCTGCGTGGGCTCCTCGCTCCTGCTCTGCTCCCAGGCGCTGTGGCCGGAGCTGCGGACGCGGCCGCGGCAGCTCCTGCTCTACCTGTCGCTGGCAGACCTGCTCTCGGCGCTCTCCTACTTCTACGGGGTGCTGCAGGACTTCGACAGGACCTCCTGGGACTGCGTCCTGCAGGGCGCCCTGTCCACCTTCGCCAACACCAGCTCCTTCTTCTGGACCATGGCCATCGCCCTCTACCTCTACCTCACCATCGTCAGGGGCTCGCCCACGGGCACGGGCTTGCTGTGCTGCTTCCACGCCGTGAGGTGGGTGCTGCCTGCGGCTCCTGGGAGGTGGGGACCCCCCGACACCCACCCCGTGGCCAGGAGCCCCCACTGCTCCGCTCCACGATGGAGCGCTTGGATGGCCGCTGGAATCACCTGTGCTTCCCTCAAGGATAGCGTCTGTGTCCCCCTCTCAGATTCCTTTTAAACGTGGATTTTGCTGTCTTGTAACCAGCCAACCCTGCTGGTTACCCTCCCCCTTCCCCCCCGCTCCCTTCCCAAGCGAAGAACTGGAGACGCGGAAAAGTTAAAAATGTTTTTGCTCAAGGTCACATAGAAAAATCTCTGCCAAGTTATAACGACTCTAAAAATCCTGGCTTCTGCCTTGACATCCTGGAAATAATATCCTAAAACTTGTGTTTGCGATACCTGTCTGGTGTTGCCAAAACCCCCGTGTTTGGGATCTGTTTCCATGGGTCCCTGACTTCCCTGGTGTGTGGATCCTTCCCCCTTTCCCCGGGCAGGTTGCTGTAATTCAATACCCACAGGAGAGTGTCGTCTGCAAGTGATGAGGCTGCTGCTAGAAAAGCATTCTGAAGGTTGTTTTGGCGTGTTTGATTGAAAGCAAGACGAGCCAGACCGCAGTGTAGCTTTATGTCTCGGTTGCTGTTATTTAGGGAGCTGATTTTCCACAGCATGTTCAGTAAAAGCTTTCATTATGCAATGGGAGCTTGTGGAATCATGTGCTGCGTCCACGCTGAGCAAAACAGTGATCCTTTAGTCCTCCTTGTTGCCAAGCTTTTGCAATAAATTATAAGAGGAATGATCTGCTTTAAAAGGGGGGGGGAAGTCATTGGGACAAACACTGAATTTTCTTTGGTTTCTTAGTCAAATATTTGTCACCTTTTAGTTTCAAACACTATCAGTTGGGAGATGATTGAATTAGAGTGCAGGTAAGGATGTGCCACAGAAAGACTTTAAGGCTGAGTGTGAATCAGGGAGAAACTTCAAGTCCTGCCCTACCTGTTCTAATTCCTGCTTGACAGCAAGGGCTGTGTGTGAGGAAGCCTGAGGTGACTGGAAACACCAGGTTGGTGGTGGAGAAGCTGAAATAAGATGCAGTGAGACAGTGGAGGAGTTTTTTAGATTATTTAATCTCAAGTAAATAGAGAGCTCTGAGAGCTGTGGGAGGATGGAGCGCCAGTGAAGAGCCACAAGTTGCTTAATGGACAGAAAACAGAAGTCTGACTCCTTCATGGCCATGCTGGCTCCATCAGGAGACATCAAAGAGTTGAGGCAAATCTGGTCTATTTGTAATTTTCTTGTCTGCTAATTGCTTGTGTGGTTTTTGCCTGTATTTGTTTCTCCATCTGGTTTAATGCTCCTCAGCCTCGTTGGCTACAAAGTGCAGAAAGGAACAGCCAGAGCGACTGAAACAGGGTTGGCTGTAATCTGTGCACTCTTTCAAAACTGTAAAAGCCCTGAAAGATTGCTCTGCTTTGTGACACAGCTCAAACTGAGCTGCCCTCTGGGTGAATTCGTAAGTTTATTTTCAGTTCTTTACAACGAAACTAAATGCCATCTTCTGCCCTTGGTGTGGATCAGCACCACTCGCTCTGTTAAAAGGGTATGGGCAGCACTCACAGAGCACCTGTCATCAGGTGCTGCTTTGTAAATGCCTCCTGCTCTGTGCAGAGCCAGTGGTTAAAGCTGCTTCTGCTTAGGAAAACTCAGAGGAAAACAAGTGAGGACCTGTTCTCTGCCCGTCCCCTCGTGACACATCATCCTGCTTCCCATCCCTGCGCTTTGGTGGTTACCTGAGAACTCAATCATAACGTGAAATTCTGGATGTAATGCCTGAAGGTGGCTCCCCCTCACCCTTTCCAGTGTTTCAAGGTTCCACTGGAAGTCTGTGGTGCTGGTAGCCTAAAAATCTACTAGAACCACTTCTACCAATGTGTCTTTTTGTATATTAGTTGCAGGAGGAGTGTGGGAGACCTGTCTAGGGCAAAAAGAAAGGTGACAAAGGCAGGTAATGAAAGTTAAATTTCTTTTCTTTTTTTTTGTCCAGGCAAGAACCTGAGATTTTTTTGTTTTCCCCCCTCCTTGCTTTGTAGTTTGCCAGCACAGTCATGCAGCGACCATTGTGTGAAGAGTCATTCCAAGGCACGTTTGGAAGGGATTCAGGGCAGGATGGAGTTTTGTCAGACATGTTTCCCATTCTTCACCAGCAGCTGCTCACAAGGGGCAAGTGTTTGTAAAGACGAGTGCTTTGTTGATGTCAGGTGTAACCAGAGACTTTATTCTTTAGCTGAGTGGAGCTGACTAAATACATGTTGGGAAGTCAGGACCTGAAAGTCTCCGTAGGGAAATGAGGATGTCACACTGGACCAAACCTGCCAAACAGGTTTGTCCCTCAGCGATTCATGTGGTAACACATCCACCTCTTCTGCTGCTGGGCTGGAGAGCTGCAGCCTCTGTTTGGGTTTTAAACTTGCCCAGCTCAGAGGAGCTTTGAAAACAAGCTTACACTTAGCTTTGGAAATATTTATGCAGTTGTAAAGTGTGAGTTCTGGCATCCAGAGCATAAAGAACCAGGCTACCTCGTGTTCTGAATTTCTGAATATCTAGTTGGGTAATGTCATCTCTGTTGTGAGAGCAGCTGATCCAAACTGAGGGTGAGGAGTGGACCAGACAGACAGAGCCCATCTTAGGATTAGGGTTTTTTTCTTGGCTTTTGACAGCAATTGCTGACAAGCTTTGAAGTATTTTTATTTTGTGATCAGGCAATGCATACAAGCATATATATGCTTTATTTATAGCGCTAATAAATAATATTTAATCATTATAAGCATATATATGCCTTGTTTGTATATATACATATAAATGTGTGTTGGTTTATATATACATTTATGTACATATACATGCATGTCCATGGAGTACTTGGGGTCCTTTCATGTACTACTGTGCTGTTCATCTCAGTCCTTGCTGGGCTGCCTCATGCATGCTTAAATCAGGGCAGATTTCCTCTGGAGTTCTGCTTGCAAGGTGTACTCAAAGCTCTTTTCCTGGAATATTGGCTGGGGTATCCAGAAGATTGATTTTTCTTTCTCTGCAGAGGATAAATTCCTGCCCCCAGAAGGAATTGCCTGCAGGCCTGCTGGCAGGTTGGCTTGTAGTCTGACCTGTGCAGGCAGGTGACAGCAAATCACCTCTTGTAAGAGCCTCTAGGGAGGAAAAAAAAGCAGCTGTGCAGCATAAATCAGAATTATGGTTATTAAACAACCTGACCCAGGCACACTGAGGACAAGAAAATCAGGACAAGTCCAGCTGAATGCTGCTGGAGTTTAGGGGTCCTTGTCCTGCCTTGTTGTGGTGTTGATGTGCAAGGATAACAGTGGGTTATATGTTTTTTTAGTAATCCATTGCCAGGAGCTGTATTAGGGGAATAAGAAGTGTTGTGTCTGCCTTAGAGATGGGATCTCCACCCGTCCTACAGAGATGCAAGGAGTTGTCATCTTCCCCTTCTCTCCCACTCCGATTGTATTTAGATCCAAGTGTGCTTTGGAGAGGCCCAGCCCACACAATTGCTCTTGGAGGCTCAGAGGAATATTTCTGCCTCTCTGTTATCCTGGATCCCTTTCATTCCACTCTTTACATGCCTTGGGTGATGACTCCTGGTTCCTCAGCTCCTCCGTTCCTCCAGCTGGGTGTAAAGCGTTGGCATTTTGCAGTCCTGGTGAATCTGTCATTTAGGAGTTCTTAAGAACAACCAACTCACCAGTCTCAGTTCTCCTTTCCAGTTTTCTAAAATGGAGCTGAAGTTCACTGAAATGTCTGATTGCTTTCTAGATCCTTTCTGACTTCACTTTGAAGTGGTGTTTCTGACTTCACTTTGTCCTTGGTGTTGGTCGTAAATATCCATCTGATCCCAACGTGCTATTCCAGTGAAAATTAACTGCCTGCTGTGCAGCAGTTTTCTTCCACATTATTCCTTTCCCCACTTATATACTGAAGATTTTTGTAACTCTCTTGCCTTGGGGTCTGATATTTCCTACAGTGGCTTCTCTGGCTGTGTCTGTGTGGACTTAGGCTGTTTTACATCCACACACAGAAATTTGAGCTGCTTTTATTTTGATTCTCTCTCAGTTTCAGGTCACTGTTGAGATGATTATTTAGAGAAATTAGTTTTTTAATTCACTTCCTTTTTCTTGGTACCTGTGTGCCTTAACTTGGTTTGTCTAAGGAAATGCCAGTTCTCTTGAATTCCTTACCTTAATTCTTCCGAGTGAGCTGAAAATGGAATGTCTTGGCACGTGGGATGGTTTTCAGAGAAATCACCATTTTTTACCAAAACGAGTCTTGGATTGTGTGGAAACTGTCAGGGTGGTGGTGACGTTTGGGATGTTTTTAGAAAGCCTGCTCTGATAACAGCGTGGGGAGGGCTTCCTGCAGCACCACTGTCCTGAAATAACAGCACTGGCTTGGGTCAGCACTGCCTGTTCTGAGCTGAACATTGAAACAAAATGTCCTAAACACGCTGAAGACTTGACTCTGACATTTTTTACAGTGTTACATTCACATTTGTTTGTTTTGTGAGCAGGTGAACATGGACGTTATTTAAGAGTAGGAAATGGGGTATTTTTTGAAATCTAATATCACGGGATTATCTCTGATTCTTCAATTGGAATTTCAGATAATCTGGTCAAGGCAACTGCTGTTTGCCTGCATAGTCTGGTGCCTGTGGAACCCATTTTTGGGAGGAAGATCCTTTCCATGCTCTCTGCAGCTGCTCCAGGCTGTCAGTGAAAGACAAGCATGAACGAGGAAGGTACTGAGAGCAAGAATTTGTTTTCTCTGCACCTGGGGAGCCCAGGAGGGTTGTGCTGGGAGCTCAGTCTGAGCACTTTCAAGCATTTATGGCATTTATTGAATGTCTCTTGTCCCTCTTCAGGCTCCACAGGGTTTTCCCCTGAGGATGGACGTGGGAAGGGCAGGTGATGCATTCAGCTGGATGCAGGGCACTATTTCAGCCCTGGTGTAATTTTTATGTTTCTGTGGGCTCATGGAATTTTTCTCTTCTTCCTTGTGGCTTCTTGTGGGCAGCCCAAGCTGCTGAGTGACAATTCATGTGTGTCACCACAGTTGTTTTTCTTCTAAATGCTTCCTTATATTTGCCTCTGCTGTCAAGAGACAAGCTGAAGTCACAGCTCCAAATTATGTGAATGTGGCTCCTCTTGGCATTCTTAGCTTTCTGCTGTTACTGCCAGTACTTTTCCTTGGGAAGAAACTTGTTCTTTGTCCTTCAGAAATTATGCTTTTGCTCCCAAAATATTTCCTACACCTCCACTTAAAAGCAAACCAAACCAAACCAAACCACTGATGGAATAAAGTTGTGGATTTCTTTGTGTGCTGGTCCTTTATGTGCCAAGTGTCACTTTGGAATCAGAGCGTGGGATTTGGCTGCTTGTGTTCTGAAAGCCCTGAGTGAGGTGGCTGAGCCCTGCAGGGCAGTCACATTGTGCAGTGCTCTGGACTTGTCATATCCTCAGCCTCACCTGTATCCAAGGGAGAAGGGGAGTAGGTGGGAAGGTGGGATGTCTCCTCTTCACCCTGAGTGTGCTGTGCAGGCCAGGTCAGAGTGTAGCACATCATTATACATCTGTCCTTCAGGACTGGGGATCCAAATCCCTATAATGGGTCCTTAGGAAATGGATTTGCAGTCCACATCCACACACTGTCTGACTGTCAGCCCCTTCCCTTCAGCCTGATGGTCTGGAACAACATTGGCATCCTGGCTGATGGAGAATCCCTGACCTGCCACCCGTCTCCCTGAGGTGTGGGGGGAACTAAACTGAGGATGTTCTTGGCTTCACCCTGCTCTCTGTGCTCTCCCCTCAGCTGGGGTGTCCCCCTTGGCATCACGGTGGCAGCTGTGGCTCTGAAGAAGATTGGCTACGACGCCTCCAACGTTTCCGTGGGCTGGTGTTGGGTCAACCTGGATGCTGAGGATCGTGTCCTGTGGATGCTGCTAACGGGGAAAGTCTGGGAGATCCTGGCCTATGTGACCCTGCCAGTGCTCTACATCCTCATCAAGAAGCACATCAACAGAGCAGTGAGTACTGTGCTGGGTTCAGCTGGGCTTGCAGACTTGCTCTGTGGTTCTGCCTTCCCAGTGCTCTGCAGTTTTTGGGCCACATTTGGGCAGGAATTGCTTCTCAGCACTGAAATGTCCCCACTCTTGGGAGCAGCAGTGCCCCTGCAGCATCACACAGTGGCTTAGCACAGGGATGTAAAAACCTTTTGAGAACATACAGGGGTTATGGGATGTTCATGAGGGAAATGCTCAGTCCTACAGTAAGAACTGAAACAGGACGTGAAGGACAAAATTCCGCTTTAATCAGTGTTCTGCAGTTCCACTTGTACCCAGCCTGAGACTGGATTTATCTAACTTCAGTCCTTGCAGTATCAGTGAGGATAGTTTGTGTTTATGAATGTTTTGTACTGGCAGCATAAAGCACTGTTTGGGAGTCTGGGCACTATATGGCAACAGGCACCACACACACACTGCACAGGAGACACCCTGCAGGGTTTTGGAATTCAGAGCTTTAGTCGTTGCTGTTCCTTGTGAACACAAAGAATCCAGGCATCTGGGACAGCATTTGCATAACAGAGACATCTAGGTTGAGAGTGGCAGAAGGAACTGCATTCAGGGATTCCTTTTTTCCTCTAAGTTGTATTAGAGTTAAAAAAACCCTCCCAAGTGTCGATAGGTGTCCTTCTGGAAAATGCTGCCACTGCACTTGTGTAGCTGTGGCAGTTGTAGTAAGGGATAAACACCAATCTGGTTAGGGCAGGATCCTGCAGACAAGCTGGAAGAACAGGGTAGTTTTAAGCAGCCCTAAGTGTCCTGGGAAGGGGGAGTTGGGAAGGGTTTACTCGTGCCTGTCAGCACCACCTGATGTAACCCCAACAGGACACCGTGTCCCAGCCGCTGTCAAAGATAGAAGTGTGACCTCCTGGAAACCTGACCACCCCAAAAGGCTGGGCTACTGCTCCTGCTCTGCCAGGGATTCCTGGAAACTCTGCTCTCCCTCCCCAGTGCAGCCCTGACCCCGTGCTGGGTGCAGGGCTGAGGGCAGGAGGCTCTCACTGCTCTCACATGGGGGTCTGAGGATCTGGAGCAGCAGCTCATGGAACCTTCTGGACTGGAGCACCTCTCCTCATCCCTGGGGAATTTGCCAGGCCTGGAGCTGCCTGCTGAGCTTCCGAACTGGCAGGGAGCCTCCCACTTCCAAGGAAGAGCAATAGGCAACCAGAGCAGGGCTTGGGGCTGTGTTCTGGCTGAAGGGAGTGTGGCAGGAGCGGCTCCTGCACAGTCAGAGGCAGGAGGAATTCTGGAAGGAGCTGTTGTGGGGGACACACACAGGGTGTGTCCCGAGGGCTTTCCAAAGGGAAAAGACTGCATGGGGGTGGGTGGGAAGCTGCACTGAAAGCCCTCAGTGGGACTGGACTGAGCCCACTGTGCAGTGTGGTGGTCACACAGCTCTGTCCTGTTGGGAATGAGGTGTCGGGACTGGCAGGACTGGAGCGAAGGAGAACCCGAAGCATCAAAGCTGTGTGTGCTCAGTAACCCTGATGGCAGGAGGAACAGTTTCCTGCAGGTCAGTTCTCCAGAGATTTAACCTGATCCGGGGCACAGATCTTCTTTTTTCTTTTTTTTTTTTCCCTACATGTGCTGGCACAGAGAGGTTTGTCCAAATCTGCAGAAGCCCATTGCTGACAGTACATGATCAGAAATCAGGCAGCAGGTTCTACACAAATATATTTATATATTTCCAGATATGTATATATATATATATTTTTTATATATATATGTATGGCAAGAGGCCTTCACAAGGCTGAATTCTCAGCCCCCCATTTACACAGTCCTGGCCAGCAGCACTGCCCCAGCAAAACTATTTGATGGAGCACCACGTTTTTATTTATATTCTTATGACCCAGTCTCTTGGCAACTACCTGGTGATGTTTGCAAGTATAAAGCTTTAGTGGGACTCTGATAAGGGCTGGACCTCCCTTATTTGCCACTCCCTGGCTTCAGCAGGAATGTTTGTGCCTGCAAAGGCAGAGTGTGGCCGGTGCTCACAACTGTGCCCTTGTTAAATTCCTGCAGGATGCAGAGATTTAATTTGCTCTGGAAAGAATCCCTCCCTGGAGCTGAATCCAGTGTATGTAGGTTTTTGTTGATGTTTTCTCTCTCTCCCCCTCCCTGGCAGCACGCAGCTCTCTCAGAGTACCGCCCCATCCTCTCAGGAGCACCCGCATTCCAGCCCAGGACTTCCATAGCGGACAAGAAGTTGATTCTCATCCCTGTCATCTTCATCTTCCTCCGCATCTGGAGCACTGTGAGGTTCATCCTGACCCTCTGCAACTCCCCTGCCGTGCAAAACTCAGCCCTGGTTGTCCTGCACGTGAGTATTCGCCAGGAAATGCATCGGGAGGGAGATGAGGTCTTGGTGCTCTCGATATCCCTTCTTTTGGCAGGATGCTGTGTTGTGAGAACACCTGCTCCCTACTGGCAGGTGCTGCCCGGGGATGCTCAGCCACAGCAATGCTTCCAGCAGGGGCAGTGATTCCAGCAGCAGCTGTTTCAGCAGCATCTAGTGGCTGCAGGATGAAGCTGCAGCGGGGAGGGATGGACAGTGCCAGCTGCCTGGAGAAGCTGCTCAGACCAGGAATGCTGGGTGTCTGTCCTTCAGGAGGGCTCAGCCTGCTGCTGCCCCACACCAGGCTGCAGCAGTGCCAGCCCACAGCAGCTCTCTGCTCTGCTTTTGGGTGCTCTCTCTGGGGGGGGAAAAAAAAAAAAAAGCAGCTTTATTTTTTTCTGAATTTGTTTTTCTCGTTGAGGTGAAGTTGGTGACTGTCATGCAGCTGGTCTGACACGAGGTTTTCTCTTCTCTGGGGGGTGCCTGGAGGAGCAGCACTGGTTCATTCCTTTCTTGCCCTTGCAGGGAATTGGTAACACGTTCCAGGGAGGTGCCAACTGCATCATGTTTGTGCTCTGCACTCGGGTGGTCCGGGCTCGGCTGCTTTCCTTCCTCTGCTGCTGCAAACACGATGAGTCGGATTGGCCCTGGCAGAGATCAAACAGCTCCTGGCAGCGCCCAGAACCCCACAAGGACGTGCCAGGCCCTGAGCAGACAAAGCCACTGCTTTCCAGCACCTGAGCTGCCTCCACCTCAGCGTTGAGTCCTTCTTTCATGGTAAAAAAATCCAGTGTGAGTCTTTCCTCCTGCCTTGCCTGTGCTTCGTGGTCTGAGGGGTGGGGACAGCTACCAGGGAGCAGCTGGCAGAGGGGGGTTTCTGCTGCTGCTGCTGCTGCTGGGGGGGATTCCCTGTCTGACTTTGCAGGTCCTAAACCATTTATAGAACTGCTCCACCCCCCTTTCCCCCGAGCTGGGGTGGTGGCTGTTAATCGAGCCTGTAAAATGAGGAACTAGACTGCAGGGCTGTCTGGCCCTCAAAGACAGGACACCAGTGAAAACTGAAGAAGAGGAATTAGTGGCTCTTCTTGATGTAAAATACCACGTGCACACACATTTCATCAGCACTGCACAGTTCAGATGTTTAGTGCCCCGAGTTTTCCTCATGAGGCAATGCAATCCCTGCTGCCAGTCACCAGGAAAGGGAAAAGGAGGGGAAGTGATTCATCCAAGCCTGCTAGAAAGGCTCTAGGAGCAAAAATTCGACAGAAGCTCTTAATTTCAGACACGAGATGGGGCACTGATGTCCTTGCATTGTTGTGGAAGCACCTGGTTCCTCTGTGCTTGACCTCATGAGTGAGAGCTGCAGAATTTATAGGGGTGTCAAACAGTCCATTGCAGAGCACTTGGGGCCGGGGTGCTGTGTGGGTCTCTGTCTGTGAAGCAGGTATTGACAGAGCTCTCTCCAGGAACAGAGAGTGCAGCTGAGGGAGGTAAAACCTGGAGCAGCTGTCCTGACTGTTCAGATAAATGTGCTGGCATGTGCTGCCTCTTCAGGAAGAGTATGAAACCATCTGTGCTTCTGCAGTTGTACTTTTCCCTGCAGGTCACACTCAGTCCAAAGGGCTGAGCCTGAAAGGCAAATGCCTGCCTGGGACAGGGGATGAGCATCCTGGAGGGAAGGGGCTGTGGGGCTCCGAGGGGATCTCTCTTGCATACATCTCTTTCTTCTCCTCCCAGAACCACACAGCCCCAAAAAACCACAAAGGACTCTTTATTTTTAATCAGTTGACACTTTTAATTTGTAGGCCAGGTTTCTGCAAGCAGAGCAGGAGCCTTGTGAGCTGTCTGGGGAGGCAGGGCAGCTGTCGGGCTGCCGCCGCTCCGGGCACACGGCTGCTCCAAAGCTGCTCTTATTTTAGTTTATTTTAGTCACCCTAACAGCAAGCACAACAGTTACATGATCCAGAGCTCTTAGGGGACTGTAGGCAGAGGCAGGCCCTGTTATTTCCTGAAGCCTTGGCATTAGCTTTATTACTATATTAGTATATTTAAGCCCCGTTGTGTACAGGCTGTGTAAACAAGGGGAGGTGGAGCCCTCAAGAGCTCAGAGCCCATTTAAAGGGGATGTAGAAGGGCTCTGCTCTTACCATCCCTGGAGTCTTTGAAAAGTAGATGAAAACATCTTATCTTTGCCATAGATAACTTCAAGAGGGTTTTTTTTCTCCTTTCAAAAGTCTTTTTTTAAACTTCTAAAAGCTAAATAGCAACCTGGGTAGCTCAACTTCATGTTGGTCCCATGAGGCCTGGAAAGAGGAGCTATGTTAAACTTCTTGTAGAAAGGCAGGATAGTAATTTTTGAATTTTATGAGACTTAGTGTCATGCTGTGTTCTGTTTTTTGGACCCAGCCCTGAAGAGAGAAAATAAAATTGTCACCAGCTTGGCTTAAGGGAAAACAAAGCAAAACACACACAGAAACACCCAACACAAAAAAATTAATCAAAACAGATTCCATGTTCTCAGTTTGCCTTTTTCCATTACAGAGCTCTGAGAAATGCTTTTGAAGGAATGTGCAGCTCACCAGAATTACACTTCCAGCTCCAGGGGTTTCACGCTGGGTTGTAAACACCAAAAGTCTGTGACATCTCTGACATCCTCGTGTCAGCAAGGGCAGAGAAAGAAAAACAGCCAACAGAGAACCTCTTAGAAATGCCTGTGGGTCCTAACACTGAAGTTGAGGATGGCCTAAATACGAAGGGAGATGGGATAATAGGGGAGGTGATGTGTGGAAGTGCCTGGCTGCTCCTGGCCAGGTGCCCCTCGGTCTCTGGGTGAGGTGTGAGTGCAGGGCAGGTGTCTCAGCTGGGTGTGGAGATGGCTCTGACCTCTGCCCTGCCAGGCACGGACTGGAGAATTCCAGCTCAGGTGTTTCTGGAGGTGGCTGAGGTTGTGGTGCCAGGCTGTGTTTTAGGAATGGGTCCATCATGCCTGTTCCAGCTGCTCCAAGGGGACATCCCTGGGGCTTGAGCCGCAGCAAAGCCTGTTCTCCTGGCACAGGCTGTGCCAGGCTCTGTGCACAGGCTGCAGGGTGGGGGGACAGTCCTGGGTTGTAACTGTGCTTCATTCTGTGCAGGTGTGGGATCATCCCGGAGTCCCACAGAGGGAGCTAAAGCCCGGGAAACGCCGCTGGAGAGGCTGAGCAGATGGAAAAGGTCCCACTCCTCCTTGCCCTCACATACCAAAGGCTTTGGTCTTCAACTTTGCTTAGGATCCTCTGGAAGAGACTGTTTGACTGTGCTCCAGTTTCCTGGTGTCCTTCCCTTCTTCCCCTCACCCTCCGCTATAAATCTTAGAAATCGGTTTGGGGTTTTGCTTTGAGGCAAACGTGTGGTGAGTTCTGAGGTGAGCAAATATCACAGGGACAGGAAAACTTCAGTAGCTGCTGAATAGGACTGTGCTGGGCATGGATTTCAGTCCTAGTGTGTGAATCTTCCCGGGAGCTCCAGGCTGGCTCCTGTTCTTCACTTGAACACAGATAACAATGTGCAAACAAACGTCTTTGTTTGGTGGTGGTGGATGGTTCCTCTGGATGGTTCATTCCTCCTCCTGGATGGTTGAGGGCCTTCATCATCAGGGATGGTGGTGGCAGCACAGGAGTTGCCTCCTGAGGAAATCTGAACTCTGCAGAGTGCCCTGGTGCTCAGGGATGTTCCCCAGAGCCTCCAGCAAGGACAGCCCTCCCAGCAGTGCCTGGCCAGTGCTCTGAGCTCCAGAGGTCCCCTGCTGAAGGCTGCAGTGTGTTCTTGCTTTGGGAGTGTGGCATCAGACCTGGGGAGGGGATGGGGGTTTTGTTTGCTATTTGGGGATAATGTTTTACCTTATTTACAGCTCCTCGTTTGCCTGGTGTTAAAATATTTCTCCAACTCGTACAAAATAAAGTTTTGTTTCTTTACCAGGATGCTGCCCAGCATTGCCTTTGTGCAGAGAAAATAGGGTCTCATTTGCTTCTTAATTCCAGAGCCCCAATGTCTGCTGCTGTTCCCTGCAGAGTGTCCAGCACCCCTTTCCTATTCCAGGGGATCAAACTGCCATATTTACCTCTTGCTTACTTGACTGGAAGCCTTTTATGCAGCTAATAAAGCAGTATCTGCATATGACTCATTTCCAGGCAAATAATGTATTTCTTAAATCATTGCTTGGCCTTGAGGCCCCGGTTGTAGCTCAGTGCCCCAGGTCATGCCCAGGACTGCAGATGATACTGAGCCTTGACTGAACATGCAATTCCTTCCCAAAATGCAGGTGGAAAGGCTGCTGATGTCACTCTCTTGGTGTGGGATGTCTCCTAAGGAGCCTCCTCAGGGCAGGCATTGCAGTGAGCACACTCTGCAGCACAGCTGGCTGCCAGCTCCTAATCCAACTAGGACTTTTCTAGAGCTCACCACTAAAGTCCTCCAGCAGATTTCATGTCCTGAAAACTAAGCTTCCCCTCTTAATTTGCTTTTTTTTCTCCCCTAATGATATCAGGGTTTCATAGGATCCAGCTTTTAGCACAGACAATTGGGCTGAGGGTAAATAAATCCCTGCATGAGTGCTGGGGAACTCTTGCCACGTGGTGGGCAAGGGCAGAGGAGAGAACATCCAGAGCAGAGGTCGTGTCTTCAGACAAACACTCTCTGGGGTGAAGGGCAGCTGTAAGGAGCACAACGTGTGCAGAAGCTGAAATGGAAAGTGTGATTGTAAAATGCTTGTAAAATCGGCTCTTTGCTTCTTCCTGGCTCTGTCCTGTGCCCAAGTCCAACAGGATCTCAAGTGCTGAAGGTGTTTCAACCCTGCAGTTGCTTTGAAAGTCCATCCATCACCCTGTCTCCCTTCATCAATCTCTTCCAAGGTCATCCCAGTGCCAATTACCACCTTAGGGGTGTTGTCAGACTCCTGCTGTGTTTGGTAAATCTTCAAACTGTTTCTGCTGCCCTGAGCAAATATTTACTCTGAGGGAGGACTTCTGATGGCAAACCTACATGTTGTCTTGGATTTCTGTATGTGTCAAGATTATTTCTTCAGGAAAGGAATTTAAAGACCACGATAGAGAATTCTCCTCCCTTACAATTACATCAGAGCAGTTGTCATTCTGCCAAGAGCTCCCAGCAAAATTAGGCTGTCTTTAAAGAACAGTAATTCCATGAAGGAAAATTGTCCTTTTTCTGCAGTTTTCCCACCCCTGGGGCAGAATTTTCCTTCTTGGCTAAAGATCTGTGAGGGGTGAGAACACCACCAGTTGCTCAGTGAGCTGTGACCTCAGCAGCTGTGGCACAGGAGGGTTCTTAAGGTGATCCACCATCAGGTATCTCGGAGAGCTGCGTCCTTATCGTTATTCACTTATAACAAAAGCAATAAAAGAGAAATTCCGAGAAGTGTGGGGTCTAAGTTCCACTACTCTAAAAGTGGCAGGGCTCTGTCCCTTCTACCTGGAGGAAGGGAGGCTGCAGCAGTTAAAGAAACACATACAGGACACGTGGAAAAAGAGCTGGTGATCAAGCCAGCCAGTTAAAGAACACATGCAGGACACGTGGAAAAGAGCTGTTGCTCAAGAGGACGTGTTTTTTTTTGGTGACTGTTAAAGATAGATGGACTAATAAAGAGGAGGCTGGTTTTCCTCCAGCTGCTGGAGATATCTGTGAACTTTGCATTTCTCTGCTAAACTCTATAAATTGTGGTCGACTATTAACCGAGTGCTGGACTGTTCAGAGCAGTCCCGTAAGGCAGGAGGCTCATACCAAACCAGCAGCACGTGGTGCCACCTTTTGCATGCAGAGGGAAAGGAACGTAAAGTGCTGGTGGAAAAAATCTTGTGTGCTGTGGAAACCACAGCTCTGAGAGGATGAACCTGCCCCCTGTGAACTGCAGAAGTGCCTGAGCAAGGTAGGACAAGGGGCCAAGGACAGGTGCGATTTGTGGCTGCAGGGGGGGTTAATGTGGTTCACTTGTATTGCTGTGCCAGATGGCAAACAACCCTCTCTGTTGCCGGGGCTGCTCCCGCAGAATGACCTGTTTTTCCCGGAATTCCACAGTTGCTGGGCAGCGTCTCCAGCTGCGCCATCCACAGCTGTCCATGGGCTGCAGGGGGGAAGGAGCAGCAGCTCTGTGTGCTATAGATTCACCTCGTCCCTGTCTATGAACCAGCTCATTTAGCAACTTTTGCAATAAATCTGCCCCTTCCCGCTGGAGATGAGCCTGTTTCCCCTGTAACTGGCAGCACCTCTGTTTGAAACAGGATCTGGTGACACAAATCTGCCCCCGCGGCGACAGGCTTGAGCAAGGAAAAGAAACGTTCAGGAAGGGAATGATCAGGCAACAAGGACTGACTTACTCCAGCTGGTAGAGCCTGTCGTTGATCGGATGTGTTTGGAAGAGTCACAGAGGGGGATTTTCTGCGTGGGGCGTTTCCATCCCCTGCCTTGGCTGTTCCATCCGTAAAAACCTGCACTCCAAAAACTGCATCTGGGATTCAAACACCAAAAATGAAGCTGAAAGGAGGGGAGCGGGAGAGGTCAGACAGAAGCGAAGGTGCAAAGGGGGTGAGTATGTTGACTCCCTTCTTCTAGCTTGAGCCTCCCAGGGACACAGAACGAGCTCTTGGAAATCTCTGGATGCCTGTAGGGAAAGGAGAAGGGCTGGCATGTCCACAGGAAGGGCAGAGACAAGTATTTCTTGAGCGCTGTTTATGTCTGTCTGCAGTGCAGGGTTGCACTGAGTGCTGTGATTTTCTCTCTGTCTGCAGCTCACCCACCCTGTAACTTCTGTGTTACGTTCCCCTTCTGTGTGTGAGTTTTCTTTCCTATTGTCTAATCAGTTTTAGGCTACAGTGTTAGTTTTCTGGGTGGGGCTGCCTTTTACAGCAGCGTTCGTGGAGTCTTGCACAACACAGCGCTCGTGTGTGCCAGAGGTTTTCCTAAAATGACTTTATTGCTGTGGCAGCAATGAGATACATTAGCGAGCTATAAAAACCAACCCGACAAAAACCCAACAACCCAGCTCTGTCAACACAGCCCGGGGCTGAACAGCAACTAAATTGTTGTGAAAGGCAAGTTTGTAACTCTGTTTGTGTACCCACAAACATGGTGTTAGATCCAGATGGCAATTCCACTCGCCTGCTTAACTGCAAAGTGCAGCTCCTGTACCCCACAACCAAGCCCTCGCTGAGCTACTTGGATAAGTTCTAATTGGCTTCAGTGACAATTAATTAGATCCGTGAAAAGCTTGGTCCCAAAATGTGGGAGGCAGAAAAAATTAACAGGAAAGGGATTTTGCCACCTGATGCAAAATCACTTCTTTTTAAAGCTTTCCTGCGCCAATATCCTGTGTTATTTCCTTACCCAATTTGCACGTGGGAAAAAGAATAATTGCTTACAACCTTTTTTCCCTGTGGGGTGGTATTTTAAGGATGATAGCTTCAAAAAAAAATTTAATCATCCAAATGATTCATCAATACCAGCAAAGCACTGAGTGAATTACTGTAATGACTGTGTGCAAATCAAGCAGAACAAAATGAGTCATAATGAAAACAACCCATTGGGCTTTCATATGCAGTAAAATTAAGGGGAAAAACACAGAAAACCAAGGCTTAACGTAATTCTTTATTTTTACTGAGTGTCGTTAATGCCTAAGAACCAGACCTGCTTCTAAGGCGGTGCTTGTTTGTTTTCTTTCCCCTCTACAGAAAATGACAATTTCCCTTGCCCTGGTGGCTCTGATATCTGCCTTTGGATCTTCTTTCCAGTACGGCTACAACGTGTCTGTGATCAACTCTCCAGCCCCGGTAGGTCCGGCTGTGGAGTGGCCCATGATTTAGGAGTGGGTTTACAAACACTTAGGAGCAGGTTTACAAACACAACAAGTGAAACAGTTCGTTATAGATGTTTGTGGGCAGGTGCTTGTGCTCTCCTGGTGCTCAGGACAGATGGACTGTGAGAAATGCCTCCCCCTCTGGGAACCAGGCACATCCTGTGAGTCAGGATAACTTGTAGCAGCAGTTATCTAGTCCAGGCTTCTCTATCCCTCTCTTGGATTTGTTTTCCCACTCACCCACTCTGTTTTTTTATCAAGACATTCGTTTAAAGCTTTATGGCATTTGTTGTTTGGCTTTTACAGCATGAAAACTGTCCTTGCTCTGCTAAACGTGCTCTGTGTTTCATTCCAGTACATGCAAGACTTTTACAACCAAACCTACTTGGACAGGACTGGGACGCCCATAACCAGTGCCTTCCAGACACTGCTCTGGTCTCTTACTGTGTCCATGTTCCCTCTGGGTGGCTTTTTTGGGTCCCTGCTGGTGTATCCTATGGTCAACAATTTTGGCAGGTACGTGCGAGCCGTGTCTGAGATCCCTCAGCCCAGGGCTCAGATAAGACTTGTCTCACTGGTCACTCCAGCTTGGAGGATGAATTTCCCACACACACCTTGGCAATAAAGCACGTGGGATGAGGGTGAGTTGCTGGGCTCGTGTTGTCAGGAATTTATATGGTTTCAGAGTGGCCAAGGCCAGGCTGTGTGCTGGGCACTGAGCCAGCCAGAGAGCACTGGTGAAAAGTGCTGGGCTGAGATCAGGCCCAGCTCCTGCTGCTCAGGGTTCCTGAGAAGCCTTCATTCCCTGCAGGAAAAATGGGACAATTGGCACTTTCTCTTTGATCAGTCTTTGGGATGATGAGTCATTGGGGTTTGGGACAGCATTGCACCCAGGGCCTTAGCAAAACCAAACTGAATGTTTCCTTTTCTGTTTATTACTTTGCAGAAAGGGCACTTTGCTGATAAATAACCTCTTCTCCATCTCTTCTGCAATCCTCATGGGAACCTCAGAGCTAGCAAAAACCTTTGAAGCAATCATCATTTCCCGTTTTATCATGGGAATCTATGCTGGTAAGTGGATAGTAAAGGGAGAGCCATAAATATTTTGTTTTATTCTCTCATCAGATGCTCTCACATTTTAGCATCTGCATAACAATGCTGTGCTTTAGCACTGGTCATCTGCATGTTGCAGAAATACTAAAGATCTCTTGGAGATAAGGGCCCTGAGACTAGAATTTAAGATATATAAAGGAGTTGTGTGCCTGTAGGTGAACCTCTCCTCTGCAATAAACATCTTCTAGGCACTGCAGCTCCCACAGCCAGGAAACCTGCTGCTGATAATCTCTTTCCCCAGAGGACTTAAAGCAGGTAGTCCATTTTTTTTCCTTTTTAACATAATCAGAATAATCCATTAAAGTCGTTGCAGTCAGTGCCAGATCCAATAATCCAGTCCTGGAACTGATTGTTCTTCCTGCAGCAGGAAAGAACTGTTAAAAGGGAGAAAAAAGAGCTCAGAGACACTTGGTTTACTGCAAAGGCAGTGGGAAGCCAAGGATATAAGTGTACTGCTGGTGTGAGTGGCTTTTTTAGAGCTGCAGAAACAGGGAACAAACAGAACCCTGGAATTCTGGGTACCCCGTGCAGTGCTGGGCACAGCCAGGTCTGTGAGGGTCCTAAGAGCATTTAGGCTCAATTAATTGGCTTTGGGCTGACGAGGCTCACGTGCTCCAGGGTTTATTAGTGAGTTGGGATATCCTGCAAGGACAAATTTCCTGCCTTAGCTCAGCGACTGTAATTGCTGCACATTACAGATCAAGTTGCTTTCCTCGGGGCAGTTTCTTGTTTTCCAGTTTTATCTACTCCAGTGGTTTTATTTTGGCTTTTGACTCGCCCAAACCTGGCAGCTGCTCTTAGCACTGGAGCTCGGAATAAACGCTGAGGGACCTGTTCAGTGTGATCCCTCTTTCCAGTTATTTATAACCAACAAAGGAATCTGGACTGGCTGTCCTGATTTGTCCTTTGCAGCTTGACCCTGGTAGAACTGTGGGTGTTTTTCCTGAGGAGGGAAGCTGCTGAGCCCAGCCAGGCTGCCTTGGGATCTGGGAGGATCCACGTGTGACTCTCCAGGAGGATCCAAATGTCACCCTCCAGCACCGGTGACACTTGTTTCCATGCCTTTTAGCTTTCAGATATCAGCTTGATCACCTCTGTAACCCCAAGCTCCTGAAGCCCAGGACCTGTAGAAATGTCAGATAAGAGCCTCATGTGGTCATTTGACTCCAGGAGTTTGGGGTTTGCGTGCCAGGATTTACAGCGTAAGCAGGAGCTGGCAGCTCGCTGGGGTTACTGTGGGTAGGCATGTCATGTTCCTCGAAATAACCCATGCCCTTGGTGTCCTGATTGGATTAGAAATCCCTGTTCCAGCATTCCACCTGCAAGACATCTCAGACCAGCAAAGCTCTCTGCAGAGCGTTACTGAGCAGCGAGTTTTTAAGAGCCAACACGAAGTCATTTCCTTCCACCCTCACACCAGCTTGACTGGATACTGATTTCTTGTTTCAGAGGAAGTAAAAGTTCCTCCCTTACACAGTTTTCCTTTGAGTGTCTTGTGCTGAAGTAGCTGCTGGGAGAAAGCTGCTTTTAGGAAGGTGAACACAGAGCCCTCAAATCATCTGCTGGCTCTGTGGGCAAGACAGGCTCCTGCTCACCCTGTGACTCCTAAAATGCTTTGCAGCAGAGCAGTTAATAATCTCGACACTCAGAGGACCAGCAGATGGGCAGGTTGCACTCCAGGGCCAGAGCTTCTGAGGGCAGCAGCTGCAGGGATGGATGTTGTACTTCACGTCCTGAGTGACCCAGTGCCACGTGTTTTTTGTCCCCTCTTCCACTGAGAGTGAGGAAAACACACACAGCCCATTCACTGGCCAGAAGGTGACATCAAATCTTCACCTGGAGCAGAAGGGTTTGAGTGTGAAGTTCCTGCGTGTGCTGTGGATCATCACGAATCTCTTTTGTCCCCCATGGGAAAACAGCATCTCGCTGGAGATTGTGAGTGTGCTCACACCAGGCATGGCTAACGCTGTTCTCTCGCTACCAGGTCTGGCTTCCAATGTGGTTCCCATGTTCCTTGGAGAAATGTCCCCCAGAAATCTCAGAGGTGCTATTGGGATAGTCCCACAGCTCTTCATCACTGTCGGGATCCTTGTAGCTCAGATCCTTGGTCTCACCAGCATCCTGGGGAATGTTGAAGGTAAAGCTCTGGCTGGGGACTTTGCTGTGGGCTCTGTAGGGGGAGGATTTCTCACCCTTGTTGTCCTGTCTCCCTGGTTGCAGGCTGGCCTGTGCTGCTGGGGCTCACGGGGATCCCATCACTGATCCAGCTCCTTACACTGCCCTTTTTCCCTGAGAGTCCCAGGTACCTGCTGCTCCAAAAGGGCAACGAAGAGCAGGCACGAAAAGGTACAGTGTCATCCTTTAATGGAAGGGGAGATGGAATGGGATGGGTCTGACTGTGGGACACCACTGATGGCAAAGCGTGGAATTCCTCGCTGGTGGTGAAGGTGGAATTCTTGCAGCACTGCTCCTTTTTCTGCATATGTGAATCCCCAGCTTCCCACCACGGAGGCACCGCTGCCCAGCGTTACAGGTTGTTCTGTCTTGATTTGAAGCAGGAGAGCTCACTGTAAAACTCACTTTCCTCTCCCAACTAGCCCTGCAGAGGCTGAGAGGCTGCGATGACGTGGACGACGAGATAGAAGAAATGTTCCAAGAGGGCCAGTCAGAAAAGGAAGAAGGGCAGTTCACTGTGCTCAGCCTGTGCACCTTCAGAGGCCTGAGGTGGCAGCTCATCTCCATCATCGTCATGATGATGGGCCAGCAGCTCTCCGGGGTTAATGGGGTGAGTGGGAAGTGGGAAAGGCGGTGGGGTGGAAAGGAAGGGATGGATGAGGTTGGTGATGCAGGGCAGTGCTGACACAGGAGATAAAACCCAGGACACAGGAGGAGCCCTTCATCCAGGACACTGGTTCATATTGTGGTGAGTTGACCCTGGCCAGTACCAAATCCAGCACAGACAGGTGCAGAGTCAGGCTCATACACAGATGCAGGACCAAGCTGTCCTGTTAAGGATAATTTGGATGTTTTTAGAGTGCTTGGGCCCGGATCCAAACAACAACGTCTTCAGAAATAAAATAATTCAGTCCTCAGGCTTCGGTGCACCAGTGACAGGATGTAAAGCAGCCAAAATGGGATTCCCACGTTCTGCCCTTGGCCACATACAAACACAGCTGTGGTTTTGCTGCAGGTCTTCTACTACGCAGACAGAATCTTTGAGTCAGCAGGTGTGCACAGCAGCAGCATCCAGTATGTCACTGTGTCCATAGGGGCCATCAACGTTGTCATGACTTCGCTTGCTGTGAGTTTCTTTGGGGGCTCTCTGAGCTCTGACTTGTCCAGTCTCCCCTGTCTGTTTCTGTTCAATTTATATTCATCAAACCAGAGAATCCCAGAACGATTTGGGTTGGAAGGGACCTAAAAGATCATCTCGTTCCAACCCTCTGCCATGGGCAGGGAAACCTCTCACTAGAATGTTACTCACCCATGGGGTGAGGTGCTTTGCACAGTGGGTGTCCTGTGGTGTCCCTTGGGTGAAGGCACTTGGAATAAGAGACCCCAGGTGTTGGGTCTCTCACCCTCTCCTGTCTCTTTCAGGTTTTCATTGTGGAATCCCTGGGGAGGAGGATCCTTCTCCTCGCTGGCTTTTTTTTGTGCTGTGCTTCCTGTGCGGTGTTAACCTTGGCCCTCAACCTTCAGGTCTGTACAAATGGCTCAGGTGATCCTACCCAAGCATTTCTGGACTTCCCAGGGAGCAGGCCAGGGTTATATTTTGAAGTACATCTTGAAAAGCTGTGATCCTGCTTGTCTGAATACTACTTCCAGTATGTCACGTTCCTAACACCCATTGCACCAATTTGTTGGCAGCAAGGATCATACCCAGGCTGTGATTTTGTGGCTAATTATGGACATATCTGGCATTGGAGGGTGACACTGGCTTTAGAACGCCTTCAAATCTTATTACAAATAGCGCCTTGAATGTGTTGGTGGTGTTCAGATAGGAACCACATCTAACCTGTGATCCAATCCTTCACAGACCACGGTGTCCTGGATGTCCTACCTCAGCATAGCCTGTGTCATCCTTTACATCATTGGGCATGCCATAGGACCCAGTAAGTATGCACAGCCTGGCCAGTCTGCTCCACAAGCTGGCTAAAGCCAAGTGTTATGTTCCATTTCAACCCAAAACCCTTGTGGAGCTCATCCATGGACACTGGGTTTCATCTCTGTGTGGCCACGCACCACGCAAGTCATTTAATTGCCCTGGTTTTTTGTTTGTTTGTTTACTTGTTTGGGTTTTTTTAATTTAATCCTTATTTAATTTATTGGGTGCTCCTAAACTCTTAGGAGTAAGAAACCATTGCCTGCCACTGAAATGGCTGGAACATTTTTTTTGAACGTTTCGACCGTTCGGACGAATGGTTGAAACGAAGGAAACAAACCAGTGTGATCAAGAATTCAGAGTGGAGGAACTGCCCTTGGGATTTCCAAATATCCAACTGCCTTCCAGGTCCGGTTCCCTCTGTCATGATCACCGAGATGTTCCTGCAGTCGTCCCGGCCTGCAGCCTTCATGGTGGGAGGGTCTGTGCACTGGCTGAGCAACTTCACCGTGGGGCTCTTGTTCCTCTACATGGAGGTGAGATACAGCCCCACAACAGGGCAAAACTTCAGCTTAAGATTAATCCCTTCACCCCTGTTTAATCCCAAAAGCTGTAAATGCCCCTGTTGGTTCCCAGTACCTGTATGTGGGATTATATGTTAAGGGCATGATGTTAATCACCATTTTCTTACCACACCTGTCTGCTGCACAGGCTTTAAAAGACAGCAGTTACTTTGCCAGGTGAATGTCTCATCCTGAACTCAGGAGCATGGAAAAGATGGCAAATTCCCCATCTTTCCCTGTGTGTCTCAGGGAACCAATTTTAATTGGGTCCCCCAGTTCAAACTGATCCCCAGCTGTGACCCACAAACTGCAGCAGGTGCCGACTTTAGCCTGTGCAAAGGGAGCTGGTGAGTTCACTTTGATTTAGTTTGATTTAGCTTGATTCACCCTCCTTTGCCACTAAATTCGTGGTGTTTCCAATAAACCTATGGTGGTGGTGTGAGAAGACAGAATCTAGAACCACTCCAACTTCTAGTTGTTCAGCTTTAAAATATGTGCACACCACTGTGGCTGCATTTTTTATAGCCAGTGCAGGGTGCACCATGTCCAAGCCTGGAATGTTTTCCTGATCCCTGCTCTCTCCTGTCCTTGCCCTAGGCTGGGCTGGGGCCCTACAGCTTCCTCATCTTCTGTGCCATCTGCCTGGCCACTGCACTTTACATCTTCTTCATCGTTCCCGAGACTAAGAACAAAACCTTCATGGAAATCAACAGGATCATGGCCAAGAGGAACAAAGTGGAGATTCAGGAAAACAAGGAAGAGCTGAAGGATTACTGCGCTGTCCCAACTGGGCTGCCAGAGAGGACGATGAGCTTTAGCAGTCAGCTGTGACACAGCCCAGTGTCTGGCCTGGCAGGGACATCCCTCAGGATCTGTTCAGTGGGAAAACAAATGCATTGATTCATCATTTGATACTGCTCTGAGAATCACAGAATCCTTAAGGCTGGAGAAGACCTTTACCATCGAGTCCAAATGCAAACCTGACGCTGCCAGTTCCACCTCCTGTCACCAGGAAAGGACAATGTCCTCAGCCAGCTCAGTTCCTGTGACCAAGTGACCAATGTCCCTGATCTCCTGCTGACACACCTTGGGAGACACAAGCCAGCCCTTGTCTTGTCACAAGCCAGCACCACACTCCTCTGAGGAACTGTCACTTGTGTATTTGAGGGTCTAGGATGGGGAAACTAAATTTAATTTGTTATCTGAGGGTGCTGCCCTCTGTGTTGAAAAAAAGCAGAATTGTTGAACAGCCTGGCATGGATTTGGTGGTGTTGATGGAGAGTCCTTCACATGGTTTACTTTAACCTTACAAAATTACTTTTATACCTGCCCTCAGATTTGTGATGTATGTGTTGAAAAAGAAACTGTTTTCATGTTCTGTCTCTACATCCCTTACAGAAAAGAAGGCAAAGGGCTGTCCCTGGCCAGGGCACAAGCATTGCACAGGAGCTGCTTTACATCCCCTTTCCTATGTGATATGTCTGCAGGGGAAGGGTGGTGAGTGGACAATGATAAACAGAAGGAAACACATGTGCAGGGAGGATGGTGAGAAAGCAACACTGGGTGAAGGATGGGACAGAAATTTTATTTGAGAAAGTGGCTCCTGTGACCAAGGAGAGCGGGTCTTTGGCACGAAGGATCTAGGTAGGGGGATCTAAAATTCCTGTGAGGGGTGTGACAGCCCAAGGTGCTGGACTGTGCCTCAAGTTCTGCTGTTCTTTGCCTCTACCCCACTGATGGAGGCTTTGCTCTCTTGGACAGACACCCTGGAGCAGCAGCAGGGGCACGGTGAGCCCATACACAGCAGAAGGAGAAACAAGCCAATAATCTCAATTCCTCTCAGTTCCCCCAGCAAGCAGTTCAGATTCTCCTGATGCCTTAATTAAAAAACCAGCAGCTGGGATCACTGGCAGCTGGTGTCAGCCTCCAGAACCACCCCCCCGAGGAGGGCCATGGGGGTTTGTCCCCAGGCTATGACGTCCCCCCTCGGCCGCCCCGGTTTGCACAGCGCGAGCGCCCGAACGTCCGCAGGGCTGAGAACGTGGCTCCACAGGTTCACCTGAGCCAGCCACCCTGCAAAACCATTGGAGAACGTCCCAAGGAGAGTGTCTCTGTCTTTTCCAAGGACAAGCATCCCTCCAGCCTGGCTCACATACCCCTTCTGGATGCTCACTGCTTTGCCGGCCGCTCCGTTGAGCCACACGTTTGCCATTCCCGGCTGGGAGGCCCAGGCCAGGCAGTAGTGCAGCCAGTCCTGTGCCCTGTGGTGCAGGGGGAAGCTGATGGAATGGCCTCCTACCCACAGCCCCACCTCTGTGCCCACGGTCACCACCAGCTCGTTGTCCCTCTCCCGTGTGGAGTAGGACAGGATGGTCTGGCTCCCGGAGTGTTGAGATCTGGCCCAGAAACACAAGGTGAAGGCTTGGAGAGACATGTCACGCAGGGGATGGACATCCACAAAGCTCTCAATGTTTTCCACAGGGAAGTAGAAAGCTGGAAAAGTGCTGGGTTTAATACCTGAAAGAACCAAGAAGGCACCGGTTACGTTTCCTGCCGTGCCTGTAAATAAGCCCAAATCCTGAAGAATTGCACCCATAGTCTGAGCTGTCTTGAGCCACAGTTACTGGTGTGTGTTGTGCCAACAGGGAAGAGGCTTGAAACAATGAAAAATTGAGCTCCCTCACACAACTGTTTGGGAAAATTGCTTTTTTCCCCTCCTTCTTTCTCTTTTTCTCATACTGCATAAAATAGAGGTGACAATTATTTATCCTGGGGGAACTGTGAGCTTAAATGTTTCACTGCTTGTAAAAATGTGCTCACATGTTGCAGGAGAAAGCTGCAGTTGCTGTGGGAGTATCTACATTAGGGCTGGCCACAGCAATGCTTTAACTGAAGAATTTCCATCAGCAGGCCTAGACATGGGACAAAATTCTGCCTGCACGTGTCAGTACCAAACTTGTCAATGATTTAGGCCATCAAGGGCAGCAGGGCATGGGCTCTTCACCCTCCCAAGGTAAGCTGGACCCCACAGCTGTGTGTTTCTTACCTGCCTGGCTCCCTCCATTCAGCAGCTCTGTCTTCATGTCTTGGAGTTGCGTCTGGATTTGATCCAGTCTGAGGGTGAGTTCTTCAGGATGGCATTGTGCTAGAGCAATCAGGCAGGTGAATTTACAGAAGGCCAGGACATCTACACTACATCTTCTGCTAGATCTTCTACACTAGATCTTCTAGTTTGGTGAAAACCTTTGCTTTAAAACGCAGCATCTCTCCTCCGTGTGGTGCCCGGCCGCTCACACACCTCACCCACCCGGGCACAGACACACCCGAGCTGAGGACTCTCCTGGGGTGCCACGTAGCACCAGTTACCCTGGAGATGTGTGTGACAGTCAAAAAACTACCCCAAACTGTCCAAATACAGGCTGGCACACACCCTGCAGCCACCACTGCACCTTTAGAAGCAAAGTGTGTTGGCAGGGAAAGAGGAGACGTGTGGGGCATCACCCGCGCAGGGATGCTGCTGCTCCTGGGAGAGCTGATGATCTCCAGCACACCTAAACTCGCAGCTCAACACCTTCCACGCAGCTTTCTCGCCCCTCCCCAGGTAAGCCCAAGTCCTGCCTGCTGAGCCCTTACCTTGGGGGGGTCTGGCTCTGAAGGAGGACTCCACCACCCTGCCGTGGAGGGGCTGGGCATGGCGGTAGTCGTTGCGCAGGGTCCTGTTCTCCCAGTCCAGCAGGGTGTTCTCCAGGAGGCTGATCTGCCAGGAGTACAGGGCATCTTTAGAAGGGCAGTGGGAACAACTGTTGTGCCTAAAAAGCGCAGGGAAAACCCTGCAGCTCGGGATTAAACCCAACAGCTTGTTCCAGAGGCATCCTCAGGGGTCTCTCGCTGGGCGTTAGCAAGGGAAGGGAACAGAACACGAGGGCTCTTATCAGCTAATTCCTGATAAAGGTATTTTGCCTGAGGGAAGTTCTGAACACCTGATGGTAATGCATGCATGGAGATTTTGCTGCTGTGCTGTAGCTTTCTCACGAGTGCCTTCCAGCCTTCCCCCTGCCAGAAAGAGTATTTCTTTTCCAAAGGGAACACAGTGATCCTCCACTGCTGTAGTCCCAGTTTTATCTTGCTCTTCTCCTAGAAGGAAATGTTTCTGATGCTCCTTTATTAGCTTAAAAGTATTACTATCAATGTAAGTCTAGGCAGGGAAAAACCCTGAAATACTGTATAAAAATGTGCCAACTGTTCTGTAATTATTTTTATGTTATGAATGGCTCTTTTATGGTAGTTTTGGATTTTTTTGGGGGGAGTCTCTTACAGTAGTTTTTGCCTTGTTGATTCTGGCTGGTCTTTTCCTTTTTATAGTGCTTCAGGGTGAGCTTAACAGAGCAGAGAGCTTTGTTATCAGTCAGCAGACCTCGGGTAACCTGCTGCTCTACAGCACCTGACCCTTGCTGTGATGTGGCATCACAGTGTCATCACAGCCACCTGTAATTCCAGTTGCTTAGGAATCTATCCCTAAAGCTCCGTATGAGAGATGCCACGTTATCTCATCTGTCAGGCTGCTCCCAAAATCACTGGAGGGCAGAAAAGGAAAGGTGAAGCACGGAGGAAAGAGCAGCTGGTGACAGCTACCCCTTACCTGTGTGTGTGACAAGACAATTGGAGAGTGGAAGATGGTCCAGATCACACTCTCAGAGCAGGGTGGGGTTGTCAGGGAGCCCTGGTACCTGTAGAAGTGTGAGAGGTTTTCTGGCAGCATGGCTTGGACATCCAGAGAACTCAGCTTTGTGGATTGACCTCAAAAGGGAGCAGAGAGGCAACATCAGCAATTAATGGGGAGTGAGGAGAGAGGTGGAAGCTCTGTCAGAGCCGGGGTTGGCAAATCCCTGTGCCCAGAGCACTGGTTTATCAGGCCTTTGGCAGAATGGATGGAGATGGAGAGAAATGAGTGGCCCTTCCAGGGGGTCTGTGGGTTGTCATTTGGAGGTACCTGGGGGTGGGGGGCACCTGCACCCCAGTGCTCTGCCAGTACCTGTTGGTCCTCCCAGGAGGCAGAGAGTCTTAGTGGGTGTACAGACAGCGGGGAGCTGGTGTTTGGTGCTGCAGACCTACCAGGAGTCTATTTATTGCTGCCTTGAGCACCTTCCCCCCCACCCTGCTGCTGTTGGAGCCACGTGGGCAGGGATGGTGTGGAGCTGGGCAGGGCTGAGGATGCTCAGCAAAGCAGCAGGAAGAGGTCTGTCCCCAGACCCAGTACCTACATACAGGCTTTGGGAATATCGGGGTGGAGAAAGGCATTCCCAGGTCTTACCTGCAAACCTGATTCTTGCCAGTTTGGAGATGAATTCACTGTAGTAGGTGTTCTCAAAGTGCCCATCCTAAACACAGCACAGAAACCTTGATCAAAAGCTTTGTGACCTGCCTGTCCTTCTGCTCTGCTAATCAGCTGGGGGGACTAATTGATGAACTGGGGGATAAAGAGAACAGATGCTATCACAGATCTGATGGGCTGGACAATGACCAGGTGTGTACACAGAGATCTCAGGTAGAACAGGGAACTGTAAGGGTCCTTTTTCACCACTTTTAAATCCACACAAAGTCAAGTGTTCCCACTTGCAAAGCAGAGCAAGGCCTTGATGCACAGCAGCTGCCACACCTGATATTCCACCTGCACTGCTTATGGGGCAAACTTTCCCGGGGCTCCCAAAATGTATGGGCTGTAGTTGTGTGAACCCCAGAAATGGTCCCAGGAATAACAGTCCTGCTGCAGCACAGCTCCCTAAACTGGTGGCAGACACTATCTCTTAGGACAGAAGTACAAACCCAGCACAGGCTGCTTGTGTCTGGACTGAGATTTTAGCACAGGCGCTGATCCCTGGGCATTAAACCTACCTCGTAGAGGAAGGCCAGCACAGCCAGCCCGTTGGGTTTGTCCTTGGCTTCTTCAAAGCTTGAGTATTCAGCAGAGTTGTAATGGACAATGTGCAGCTGCCAGGAGAGAGACAAGGTCATTCAGCAACAAGTGCTGAGTGGCTTCCTGGGTGCTGCCCAGGGCAGACTGCAGGGAGAGCCACCCTCCCAATTCCTGCTGCTCGTGCCTCACAGCACGGCCAAGGAGACCTTTGGTTTAACAGGTTTGTGATGAATGTGGGGGAAAATCTCCATGTTAGAAGGACACCAGTGCTCTTGCAATGGCTTTTCTCACTGTGCCAGCACTGTCGGGCTCAGCCCTTGCACTGCACCAACCACCTGCACTCCTGGGAGCCCTGTCCTCCCCCATGGCCTCTGCATTGCTTCCTGCAGGCTCTGTGGGCTGCAGCTCCCAGTTTCCCAGCTGGCAGAGGTGCAGTCCCCCTCCCTGCAGCCCACCCTGCTCACGTACCTCCGCAAAGTACCTCAGCCCGTCTATGGTGTGCTCGGAGCCACTGGTCTCCAGGTCCAGGCCACCCCAGTGCAGGTGCATCTGCACAGCCGTGTAGAGGCCTGGGAGCCCTCTGGAGATGTTCATGGTGGGTGGCAAATCGATCTGAACTGAAAAAAAGAAACCCACCAGGATTGGAGGCAGCGCTGGGTGCAGCCAACCCGTCCCTGTGGATCCCCTCACGGTGCCTGCTGCTCCCTCTGGAATGAGCAGGAACATCCCGGGAACTGATCCCAGTGTGGAAGGGAAAACACTGAGCCTAAAGCTGGATGTGCTTAAAATCCTTCCTGACCTCAGGCTTGTGCCCCACGCAGCTCCCACCAGGGGCAGTAGCTGTGCCTGCAAACTCTTCCTCCATCTGAGCAGCTCCGGGTTTGTCATTAGGCACTAATTAAAGTGCTTTAGTGATCAGCTCTTGCACAGCACATCAGCTTCTTGCCGGGCTCTGCATAAATTTAACTACTTCCTTTCCCAGGAAGAAAAGGGGAATATAGAAATCAACAAAGTGATTGGCCTCATCTAACCTGTTGTCATAATTCCCAGTGTTCTGGATTCTGTATTTTCTAGGAACAGGCATACTGGGGGGAGCCCTGTATGTTTGAAAAGGCTGTTTGTTTCTTGAAGGATTTGTGGAGACAAATCTCTTTCCTTCTCCTTGCCAAGGAGTACTCACAAAGAAGCTAGGAACCATTTGTCTTCCTGCTAATTCACTGCCACAAATCATATCTCATGTTAATAAATATGCCAAATCTAGGAGTGAAAATGGACATTTGCCTCATCTAAATAAAAGCCCACAGTGTGTCATAAAAACTGGCAACTATCCTTGCAAAATGCAGCACACCATATTATTCAGTAGTCATAGTTTGGGTTTCTGAGAAGTTTCTTTTGTTTGTGAACTGTTTACAGATGGACAAGATGAAAACATGTGTCCTTGTAATATCCCAAAGGGTCTAGAGTGGGGGGGAAAAATCTACCTTTTTTCATAAGATCTCTGCTGCCTGCCTTCCATAATTGGGGTTATTTACCTCAAGTACCTCACTGGGGTTTCTACTTTCCAGAGCTGTGCTTGCCCTCACTACCTGCCAGACGACCAGTCCTCTTTAAAACAAAAAGAAAGGTCCAAATGCAAAAGGTTTCATTAACCCAAGGTTATCTGTGTGAGTGTGTCTGCACACAGAGTCTGCACTACTGCAAACAGGCTTTATCAGGTGGGATTTAGCCTGATAATAATAGAGCTACAGAGAAAATGTATCCGGTTTCTTAGGTGAGACATTAGGGTTTGGCTCCTGAGAGCCTGTAAGGAGAGTCCTGCTGATAAATCCATCTCTCAGATCTGCTGAGTGTTTTCCCTGAGGGATTCTGCTGCCCTGTCCCCTCTCACTGAAGCCAGTAGAAAATCCCAGCCTGACTCACAGGAGCTGTGAATGGGCCCAGCCGTTTGTCCCTGTGCTTTAGGAAACTGCCCTGCACCGGAAAATCATTGTTGGGAAGTTAACAAAAGAACAGGCAAACGCACACGTGCAGAGTCAGAAAAGCTAAACCTGCAAGAATTAATGTCTAGGCAGGCAGGGCAGCAGTGCTGACACGAGCTGAACGCCGAGTTTGTGTGGGGCCACAAACAGGAGGCACGATTGATTTTCAGACACACAATCCTCCTCTGAAGGCACTTTGTCTCTCATCACTTCATCTCCTCGCTCTCACACCATATTTCCCCTCTCCCTGTTACAGAGAGGAAGAAAGGACTGTTGTGCAGGATTAAAGAGCTCTGAGTTTTATGTTCCAAGCGCCTCCCCAGAACCACTCGTTCTCACCTCCCCACTGCAGCCATCAGAAAATCCTCTCATTGCTCATCTGTAGTCCAAAAGCATTATCCCAACAGTACCAGCTGATGAATTATTTAGGCAGTGAATTACAGATTGCAGCAGGAGAGTCTGGGATCTCCTAAATTACACGCCTCGCCCTGACACTGTGTGGCCAAAGGCCAGGGTTTAACCTGTGCTGTGCTTCATTTTCCCTTGCTGAGACCCAAGATACCCATCCTCTGGCTGGGAGGGAGGGATCCTCTGTGCTGTACTTTGTGTGACCTACATCTAAATGAACCTGAGATGCAAAGGTTTCCATTCCTGTCACTTCTTACTAACGCACAGGGCCAAAAGATGCATTTTTTAATGCAGAGAGGAGTCAGTATGCCCCAAATACCACACACTGCTGTAGTCCTCTTGTCTTGTAGCATGTTAAAAGAAAGGGTCAATCTAGAATGCTCTGGCTGCCTTTTATCCCCTTTTCAGGTCCAACAGAGAAAATATCTTGCAGAAACCTAACTGCCCTTTATTTGTCTGGTTTATATATGTATTTCTGGAGGGCTTTCCTGGGTGATTAGGGGGAAAACAGCAAAACTAGGGGAGGAGATGGCAAAGTAAGATGAGTTAAAAAAACCAAATAAAAATAGGGCACTGTCTGTGAACAGCATTTCCATCAGTTAAAATAAGAAGTGTTCCTCTGCACTGCCACGAGCCTGACACCCCCCCAGCCTTACCAGAGTGACCACTGACACCCCCCCAAACCTTACCAGAGTGACCATTGTTGGTCATCTTGAAATCCCCCTGCAAAGGCCCATCGTAACCGTTCAGCTCCAGCTCCAGCAGCAGGGGGTTGTACCTCACTTTTTTCCTCTGGATGTCAACTGGAGATTGGCTCTTGCCAGCACAGTCTGGAAAGTGCTTCCCCCAGTGCTCTTCATCCAGCTCTCCTTCTGCGAGGAGGGGAAGCAAGGCGAGGTTACAGGGGGGTGGTGAGGAGCTGTTAGTCGGGAGTGGGAGAACTCCCCTCATTTGCCAGCAGGAAATGTCGATCTAATTACTGTAACACCAGGAGCTGCAGCTGTAAAAGGTTGCTTTGCCTTCCCTGGAGCGAAAATACACATTATTCTGTCTGCAGGACAACTGTGCTGCAAAGCAAGAAACCTGCATTGCAGCAGCAGCTTAATGATGGCTGGAGACTGAGCCTCCACCAAAAGGGGAGCAGTGTTTGTATGGAAATGGGGATTTAAATGGGGCTCAACTGCCAAAGGTGTGGAATTCGGTTCTCAACCACTGTGAGTGAATAGGATCAGGGCAATGGGCAGGAAGACTCTACTTGGGATCAGGAACTGGCAGCAATTTGCTATTTTTAACTGGGGAAAGACCAATTGCAATATTGCAACTATTCAACGACGTCCTTTGTTTTAGCTTGATTACCAACCCACCGAAGATCATAAAAGGATTAACATTTACTTCAGTGAGCCCTGCAATCAACTCCCTGAAACAAATGCAATTGTGATAAAATTTCACAAAAAAATTTAAATGCCCAAATAAGGACTTCTTAGTGCTCTGTACTGCCTGGAACGTGACAATAAAATAAGAAGTAGGCAGTATTTAAAGCTTTTCCTTCCAGGATCATCCAAAGGGCAGCTTTTCTTCTAACACAAGTAAAGATATCCCCCATTGTTTGAACCTCGTTGTGCTGCCAACCCTGACAACGTGTCCTAACCACACAAAGGAGTAAAAAGGGGTGACATTGAAGAGAATCACTTTCAAGACACAGAGGCATCAATAAAGTGGAATAAATTAGTTGCTCTGTGTTCTTTCGCTGAGGGAGAGTCAAGCTGAGTGTTGCTTCTGCAGCACAAAAGGGAAGGGAGCGTCTTCAGCAGCAGAGACCCCAAACCAGCCTCGTTTTTCATTACCTTTGTAGGTCCAGTGCACCAGGTGGGAGCAGCTCAGGGGCAGCAGGAGCAGGTGGAAGAAGGCAGCTCGGAGCCACATGTCTCTGGCTGTACCTGCAGTGACACCCAAGGTGGGGAGAGCTTTAAAAACCCTCAGGAGGTGAAAATACCCATTTACTGCAGGTCTGGCCTCTCCAACACCCACCCTGCCCTTCCCCTCACCCAGCCAAAACAATAACAGCAAACAACTGTTTGAGATATTTGAGATATTTGAGATAATATATTTGGACAGTCAGCATTATTGACCCTCTTAACTAAGCTGTGCCTGCAAACGGGACAGGTTTCCCCCCCCATGGCCAACGCTGATCTGAGTCGCTGTCTGACCACTTTTCCTGTCCATTCATCCATGGGTTGAAAAGCTTCGTTGCAAGTATGGGTAAAACAGTGCTTTGTAAGCAAAAATACCCAGCACAGACCTCAAACACTGTCCTGAGACAGCCAACTGTTTCCTCCTCACACAGAGGCAGGAGGCATTTAAGGGAGCGTTCGCAATCTTATTAGAAATCAAAACCGTAGACACTTGGCCCCTGTGAAAATCAGACTTTTGAGGCCAGGTTTAAAAGCACTCCACACCCCCAAGCCTTTAGAATTCAACTCATTTTGCTTTCGACACCTTCCCTCCTCGCTGCAAATCTAGTTTTGACTGGGAGGGATTTGCAACCTTTGAAAAATTCAGAGCTCTCAAAAAAGAACCCAAACATTTAGACTGTTGAGAGATACAGGCGTGATAGGAGAGACTGAAACCCTGATGGCTTTCTCAAAATCATACAGGAATTCAAATAAAAACCAGCAGGTGACAGATGTCTAAATGCTCTCGTGGACTTCAGCAGCTGCTCTGTGCCTCTTCAGACATTTGATTTCCTTAAAAACTTGTCCCAAGCAAATACGGTCCAGTAAAAAAGTCACTTGGCAGAACTGGGCACAGCCCATGGATCCTCTGCCTGCCTTGTTGTATCCTGTTACCAAGCAAATGCCATTCCCTCCGAAAAACCTTCTCTTCCCTCCAGGAATGACACACCACCAACAGCCCTTCCTGCCCAACCCGCAAACCCACGGCTTTACAACAGAAGGGGAGCAGAAATCTCCTCCCCGGGGGATGGAATTTTCACCTGGCACTGAGAAGAGCTACAGCTTCCCCCAAAGACAGGCAGCAATATCAAACATCTGTCAGAAAAGCAAACTCAGGCCAGTGCCACCCTCAGCACTTCTGTTCACGACGTCCCTGCCACTTGCAATAAGATTTGCAATTATTTTCAGGAACGAGGCGGGGGATTTTCAGAAGTAAAGGCGATTTTCAGTCGGTCAGAGGCGGCAGCAGTGAGGTAACTCCGGGGCTGAGGGTCAGACTGAGCTGTACAGGGGGGATCCTGAGCTCAGAGGCAGCTGGGTGGCAGTTTGGGTGGCAGTTTGGGCAGGTAGGGCGCTGAGGTGCTGCAGGTGCTCAGCTTGCTGGTCGTTACACTTGCTAAGAGAGCTCAGACGTGGTGCCCGCCCCCAGCGTGGGGACAAGGCCTCTGAACTCATCCAAAAAGATGTGGTGACCCAAACAGAGCTCCTCCAAAAAAAACCCCCAAAAACATGCAAAAAACCCCATGTAACTGTCCAGGCTTGGGGCTGTAGGGAGTGCCCGAGCTTTCCAGTGGGTTTGTGAGAAATAAACATATGGTTTTATAGGAGTATTGTGAAGCTGTAAGATATCCAAGTCCCAGACTGGACTTGGGTGTCAGGGTCTTTTTTGGACGGATACGGGAAATATAAAAATTCCTAAAAATTAAAATCTTTCGGGGCCACGTGAGAATTTTGTGCACAGGGGTTTCTCTTCTCTCTTTGGGCTAAGAACAAAGGAATATCCATCATTTTTGACAGAGGATGCCCAGTGGCCAATTGGAAAGAATGGAAAGCCCTTTTTGAGAGAAAAGAAACCTTTCTAGGCAAAAATTAATATATTAAGCTTATCTGAAAAAAGCTGGGATTTTGTAAAACTATAAAATGCATGAAATTTAAACACAAGGGGTCTTTTCTCCCAAAAAACTCGGCGCGAGACCGGACCCAGCACGCTGAGTAAATTCTTTCTTTTTGTTTCACGAGTTTTTGCTGTCTTTCCAAATTCAAGGGAGGAATTTTTCTCACAGGCTGTAGCAGGGATGGCAGCAGCAGCTGATGTGACCAGGTGGACAACGTGCTCAGACTGGCAGAGGAGTTATAAGATGAAGCAGAAAGGGCTGAGAAGCATCAGAGAACCAGAGATGGAGGTTGAGTGGTGAGACCACCCTCTGGCCTCCCTAAGAGGGCATCCACAACTTCCCTGGGCAACCTGTGCCAGTGCCTCACCACCCTCCCAGGACCAGCCACCACAGACAATTAAAGATCAAGAGAATCCTCTATCCACCCCCCAACAAGGAGCAATTCAACAGTGAGAGCCACAGTGAGTTACAGATTGCACGGGAACTCAGATTTCCGGGATTAAGCTGAGCTGAAGGACAGAAGCAGGTTTTTAATTCATCTTTGTCAGCATTAAAAGGCCTTTCCTGGTCTGCTGGTTTGTGCAGTGCATGTTTAATCTTTGGGAACTGCTGTAATATTGAGTTGATTAACCAAATGTGGTTTTTTCCCGTTCTCCTCTGAAGAAATCATTTATTCTGACAGTTGCACTGAACTGTGTAAGGACTAAACTAAGCAAACATGCCCTGCAATGCACTTCTTAATCCTTGTGTATCCAGTTGGGTAAATAGGCTTTGAAATTAGCTGAGGGAGAAATTTTGGGGGTTTATACCTCTTTACACTTCAGGATTCCACACAGCAGCAGAGGAGGGTGCGAAGAAGAGTCAAGCACAGGAGGTCACCTCTGCACTGAAGCATCCCTCCTGTCACCTCCCTGTGTGCACCAGGAGAGTGAAAATGGATGGCACAGAGTGACAAGCTGTTTCCCTTGCCCGTGCTTTATTGATCAGCCAGCCCAGCCCGCACAAAGGATTTGGAATAAAGCCCATTCGGGAATGTACCGGTGCCAGGAAACTGGAGATGACAGGGAATTAATTTTTAATGGAGCTTTTGCAACATTCGTGACATTTCACTTGACATCAGCAGGAGCTCTGGGTGCTCAGCACATCCTAAAACCACATCTCTGTTAGCTTGAGTTAGCTTCCCCCAAATTAGTGCCTGCTTTGGAAGGCCAGGTTGGATGGGACCCTGAGAAACCTGGTCTAGGGGAAGGTGTCCCTGCCCACGGCAGGGGATTGGAATTGGATGATCTTTAGGTCCCTTCCAACCCAAACCATTCCATGATCCTATGAAGGCACAGCAACCTGGGGAGAGGATTTGCTAAGGGCACAAAGTATGAATTCGTTTTGGGGTTAGGACAGAGCAATGATTTTAATCAAGTTCTTCAAATGTATTTGGATATTCAGCTTCTAAGTACAAGCTGAATATTATGGAAGTCCTTCCCCTGTATAAAGTATTGCACACCCACTGCTTATTGGTTCTTGGAGCCTTCTTAGTGTGTGTGGAATTAAACCTGGCTGGGCTGAGGCTTGTCTTAGTTGGCTCTTTTGCTACCCCAAAATAATTGCTAGGGAGAAGTATGGACACAGTGCTCAGGAACTCCAGTTAGCACAGCAGGACTTGAGATAAACTGGTGGTTCACAGGTGAAGACTGTGGGTCTGACAGGATTTAGCCAGTGAGAAAATCTAAAGCTGTGTATCTCAGCCATGAATATTCCTGGCACTATTCCTTCCCAAGGGCAGGCTGCTTTCACACAGACTTCAGCCTCCCCCCTCCCGCCTCTACAGTAGGAAATAAGCCTTTTATCCCACATCAATGGCTTCCATGCACTTCACTTTTATCTCTACAGTTTTCCCTGACTCTTTGCCATCTTTTAAATCCTGCTTCTCCCGGGCTATTCTCCTCGCTGGCCTAAAGCTCGGCTCAAGTCTGACATCCTCAGTATTGGGAGACACATTAAAACCTTGACATGGCATTGAAGCAGCTGGCTCAAAACCTCAGTGCTCCTTTGACCCAGAATTTGAAAGGGTTAACTCCTCTCCCTCTGAATCAGCAGGAATTTCATCAGGAATTGCAGTAATAGCTGCATCACTCCCCAGTCCAGCAAACAGGGGCACAGGTTGTTTGATGTGAGATGGACAGATTGCCTTCAATCAGGCTATCTGGGTTTTCCTAAGTGAGTCTAAAGCCTCTTCAAACAGAGATCTGTCTGCTGAGGTCGTGCTGGATGAGTGAAAGTATCCAGAGCCTACACAAGTTTTATGAAAGACCAGAATCAGCCAGTGCAGGCAGGCCCAGACCCATGAGTAAAAGCTGGCAATAGCTGCACAGATTGAAACAGGGGATTCTTTTAAGCAGCAATTCCTGTCATGTTTTCACATCTTCCTTCCAAAACTCGCCCTCGTTTCTTTGAAATTTCGCACGTGGGTTTTTTCCCCCCTCTTTTTGCCCCCCTGGTTTTCAAGTACATACAGAGATCACAAGAGGTAGAAAAGTGCTGGAATTCATTTCTCCACATCACACAATCCCCTTAGACCTCCTTCATCCTATATAATATTTTGATGTGTTTGACTAAATTTAATCATAGAATCACAGAATGGTTGGGGTTGGAAGGGACCTTAAAGATCATCTAGTCCAACCCTCTGCCATGGGCAGGGACACCTTCTTACCTTCTACTGCTACAAATTCTGACACACTTACTGATTCTACTGAAGCTTTGTGGTAGAAATGGGCTTTGAGGCAGTCAGAGACAGACACCAGAGATTTACACCAGTGTTCCTAAAAGCAGGATTTGCCCATTTTGAAGCAGAGAGGTTCCCTCTGCGGATTCCATTTCACGGTCTAACAGATCTCAGCATTATCTACCTGCAGTTCACTGTCAACCTAAATCTTCTTTTGCTCAGTTTCAGCCAATTACTCTTAGTTGTAGCTATAACCCTTGGATTATCTTAAAATAGTTTTCCCTTTTTAATGTTCACATCACTTCTGGGGTGGTTATCACCTCACTGCTCCGTGGGCAGGAGCAGCTTTTCACTCACTGTTTCCCCAAGGTGGAGAAAAGGACAATGTGATGCCATAAAAAGCAGAGGACGTGGTCAAATAATCCCTCTTCGTTTTCATTTGCAGGAAATGTAATTACAGTTCTTGTAATGTCTCTGTAGGGCTGCTCTGTGGACTTTGCTGAAAGTGGCTTCACGTTCTGGATCTCTGGTTGAGACTTTGAAAAAAACCCAAAACCTGAAGGGAGGGTTGGGAAGGGGGAGGTCAAACTTCCCTCTGCATTTAGTGTGAGGAACACAGGAATGTGGCCTGAACGTGGGGATTGAAGGAGCGCTGTAGAGAGGGGGCCTTGAGGAAATTTTTCCATCATTCCAGGGCTCTGTGCTGTGCATTGGATGGTGGTGGGACAGAAAGGGAATAATTCAGTGAAAAAGCAGCTTGTCAGCCTGTGCAAATACCTGTTCACCTTCCATCTGCTATTAGTGTTTTATACATATCTGCACCTCCTCCCATAAAAACACTCATTTTGCTCCTGACCTCCCAGTGTAACAACAGGCACAGGAAGCACAGTTGCTGCTCAATCTCTCTGAAAACCAACATGAGCAGGGCACAAACAGAGGAGAAGACCCCCCAGCCCCTTGACAAACAGAGGCTGTGCACAGAACAAGGAAAGGCTCTGGAAGTTGCTGTTGCCCATTGCTGGGTAAGCACTTTTCCTTTCTGCTTTCAGCTGCATTGTGTGTTGAGCAGCTGTGACATCCAGTGGCCAAACACAATAAGGTTGGGCCTGGTACAGACCTCTTCATACATGGTAACAATAACAGAGCCCTGCCATGGCACTTTTCATCTTCAAAGAGCTGTATAAGCACGAATTCATTAACCCCTACGCGGCTCTGCGGGGCAGAGCAATGCAGTGATCCCAAAAGTGCACGTGAGAGGGGGATACCACTGCCCAGGCTCTCCAAAAGCACAGGAATCAGCTCTCTAGGGAGGTGGAGAGCCTGCTGTAGGAGCAGAGTGCAGGACCTTCACCCAGCAGTGCAAAGAGAAGCTGCTGAGAGAGAAGGGATCAGAAAGGTGCAGCTCCTTCAGCACCTGATGAGGAGAACACACCCGAGGGGAGGGTTGTGCTGGTTTTCCCAAGAGCAAGAAAATCCATGGTAAAGGAGTGGGGAAAGCCGGATGAGGGGACACAGGAGCAGGGCTGGTTTGGAAGAGATCCTTTGTTAAGAGGCTTGGCCTGAGGAAAAAGCTTCTGCAGAGATTTTCTGAACATGTCAGAGCACTTTGCTGATAGATGTGGAAGGTGGGGAAGGCAGCACTAACATGGATTTGGATTAAGAAATGTGACTGTAGGGAGATCCCAGCAGTTAACTGTGATTCCTTGTCGTGTCAGGTAAATTGGAAGATAGAGAAACCAAGAAAAAAAAATCATGGAAAAGAGGAGCTGGGTCTCACCCACGGAACAGGGCATCCCAGATTGGTGTTAGCAACATCTGTTCCACAGAGAAAGACAGAGATGGACCAAGGGATGGGTTTTCATGGCTCATGTTTAGGGAGGAGCAGTGGGTACAAAGCCTCTGACAGGTTTAATGGTAGCATTTGGTACATCTGCTGCATTTCAGACCTTGCTCAACCCTTTGCCTGTTTGAGGCATGTGCTGAGTGGATGGGCCAGGGTGTGTTTGATGAGCTGCTCACAGCCTGGGCAGTTTTCAGTGAGGGATAGAAGTGCAATCACTCCATATCCCAAAGTGTTTAAGCTCCAAGAAGACATGTAAAAGTTCTAGCCTGGGTGCAAGTTTGCCACCTTAAGCTTCCCTTCTAGCCCATGATGAGAAACAGCCTTTTTACAGCTGCTGTGTTTTACATGGGTGTCCTTGATGCCAACCCAGACGTGCCTGTTTCCTTTGGATTATAAAAGCAGACTTGAATGACTCAGAGATCCAAACTAGGGACAGATGCATCCAGTTTCAAAGATCAAGAAACCAGTCCTTGCTTTCCTCAGGGTTGTCAGTGCCCCAGCATTTGCTGGCTCAGCCCTGCAGTGTTTTTTTCCTGCAGGCAAGGTCCTTGCAGGGACACTCAGCAGGAGCAAAGTGCCCACAGTCCCTCCTCTCCCAGTGGCTCTGCCAGTTCAGAAGAGGAGGATGATGACAGGAGCTTAAAGTGATGATGGGAGCTAGAAGTCATTCCCATGAGAATGAGGTCCATTTTTAAGACAACAGGAAGGAGATTTAAATCCTGCTGTCTGTGTTGTACCTGTTCTGTGGCAAGAGAATCCTGCTTGATAACTCCTGTGCTTTACATAAGTATTTTGCACTCCTTAAGAAAACAAATGAGTTGTTATTGGGTTACTCATACTGGGGTTTTTTTAGGTTTCCATTAAAAAAACCCTCAACCCTAAATACCAAATATAATTTCTTGATGGCTAATCAATTCCAAGCATACTTTCCCCTTTACAGCAGAATATATCTCAAAGAGAGAGGGAGGGCCCTGCTCAGCAAGGAGCCTCAAACACCCTGTAAGAGGCAGTGCAAAGCTTGCACACTGGCCTCTAAAGAGGATATTACTTAATGGTTTCACCATGGTTGGAACAAGCAGCTATGGCCTTTGCATCCACAATTCCTGGCAATTAATATCCAGCTGGTTTAAAAGCTTTCAGTCTCACTTCAAATCACCATATCAGATCATCAGCTGCTGGGAAATGTGCTCTCTGGTATTAGCCCTCTGATTTGTGCATTGGTTCCCTTCCAAATAACCCTTCCCCATCACCTGAAAACAGATGTAGTGGCTGTATATGTAGGTTGGAATTTACAGCAGTTAAAAAGCAGTATATATTTTTCCTATTTGAGCCATCTTACCCGCTCTTCTTTTGTTGTTGTTGTCATGGTTGTTGTGCATGGATGTTCCATTTGGAATAAAACATGTTCAAAATATTCTGCCCAGTGTCTAACACAGCCCTTATTTACTCGTGGAGGTTGATGATTGACCCATGCTACATATTCATAGCTGCACACAGACCACAGTGTGCCACAGTGTCACTTCTCAAAAATGGACTAACCAGTCCATCTCTAAAACCCTGGGAGAGGACAGCAGAATTAAGAGAATTAAGAAATTAAAAGCATTAAGAAAGACATCAGGTCTGTCACCTGCAGACATTTCACTATTCATGTGCCTAAAACCCATAGGGTAAGACAAAGGCAGGGCAGAAAAGGGGCATGAGAAGCAAGAGAGAAGGATGTAAAGTCAGAGGAAGCTTTGAATGCCTGGAAGAAAACCTCTTAAACAGTCATTCAGCAATTTAACAGACACGCAGGAACAGCATCAGTCAGACTCTGCCGTTACCTTTCCAATGGATGCTCCTTAAAATAGCAGGATCTGCAGAGCCAATGAAGAGGAGAAATCTGAGTGACAGAGTGCTGAGTTCTGCATCCGATGGCTTTCCCCTGGAGATCCCCACTTGGCTGTGGTGATGTGGGAAGCCTCGTTCCCTGAGATGCCGGGCTGCTCTTCCGCAGGCTCCCGATCCAAACCCCAACAGGCTGGCACTTGTCGGATGCAGCGGGCGAGGGTGGTGCACAGGCAGCGACCCAGACACATGTTCCTCAGGTGTTCTGGGAGGCACTGGGGGGGAAAGAGGAGTCCCTGAGCATTCAGGAAGTGCTTTCAAGGTGCTACAAAAGCTCACGCCCTGGAATGCAGCCCTGCACTGCTAATGGGCGTTAAGCACATTAATGCACCGGCAAACAAGTCCTGATCTGTGGTGGTTCTGCTCCCTGCCTTGGCATTCTCAGCTGCCCGAACCAGTGATTTCACACTCTGCAAAGCTCACAGCCTGCTTTAACCAGGGAAGGGAAAGCCTGGCCCAGTCAGCTGCTGTGCTCTCCAGCCTGTTTCAAGCACTCAAATAACTTACACAATCCCACTTGGAATTTTACCTGTCAAGCACAAGGAACGACCAGGCCTTGCAGTGGAGGGGATTCTGATCATGAGAGTTGTTCTCCATCTCTGGGTGGTGGATGCCTGTGAGCCAGACCCCTGTCAGTGTTTTTCCTCCATCTGCTCCATCAGCAGTTACGCTGCTGTGTTGGTGTTCCTGCGTGGGCTGTCAAATGGGATCGCTGGCTTTATGTTTCCCAAAATTCTGTGTTCCCAGTGTCCACCCCATCAGCCATACATCCCCCTTCCAAACCATGAAAGAAATATTATAAAAGAGTGCCCTGAGTATTTGATTAACTGGTAACAAGCGTGGATTCCCACAGAAACTCATGCTTCCTAGATATCTCATAGCCTTAGGAATGCTCTTTATGAAGGAAGAGAAAAAGAAAAATCAGACAGGATACATGACTGAGCAGCGGCATTTTTTTAATATCAGCTCCGACTTTCATTTTAATACGTATGGTACAGTGCAATTTTAAATCTGCTGATCCAGAAAAATATTATACCAACACCTGAACAGTGCCAGACTTCTGATCATGGATGCCTGACCACTGCTGCCTCCAGCTACTGCAGTCCCAGTGGCTCCAGCTGTGCCTCCCTCATGGACACACGAGCCAGTGGAGCAGACACAGCTCTTGGCACGGTGTCCGTGGGCAGGAGCGAGTCCTGCCTGCTGGGGATGGGGAATGCAGGTTCTCAGCACACAGCTCGTCGCTCACACTCCAACGGAGGAGAATTCGCTTTGTGCTGGTTCTGTGGTCACAAGGAAAGGAGAACCCGGACAAGGGGCAAGTTCTAAACTCTTCCTCACAAGGAAGGGCTTCTACAGCCAGTCCTCTCCCATAGCTTTGGTTTGGTTGAGCAGGAACAGGGACCTGCAAGAGGCTCGGTGCTCCAGGCCAGAGGGTTTGCTTTACACTCCACTTCTGCCTGCCACCAGGCTAATTATGACCTTTCCTAATACATCTTGTATCCCCAAAGAGCACCCTATTTTACTTCAGCATCAGCCTTTGCTCAGCTACTACAATGTTTAATTTCCCTCTGCCTTAGGCTTTCCTGTGCTCCATTTTCTTTAGCTCATTATGAGACTCGGCACCTCTGCATGATTTTCCTGCACGGCAATCAAGGGACTTTTACCAAGTGCAAAGATGGTGAAGCATCTCTAATCCAGCAGTTAACCAGCATAAAAATCCAGTTTTGTGTTTTCCAGCATCTGGAATGTGTTTTCGAAGGGAATGTTCCCCTCCTATGCCCTCACACCAGGAAGGATAAGACTGTAGAAAAGTCAGTAATGCCAAGTACGTTGGGTTTAATGTGGAGTTTTGGGGAGGCTGGCACTCCAAAAAATCATCTACCTATAAGTGACAGTTTAATCCCAAGCTTAATTAGTTAATTAATCTACCCTTAAGTGACAGTTTAATTCCTTTTCCTGGTCAACATCGCTTTATCTCAGCTGTGTGCAACCCAGCAGCACTTCAGCCTGGTTCATGGCTGGGCAGCCCACATGGACCTGCATAAAAAGCACAAACCCCAGCACACAGTGTCGCTGTGGGCACGTGGGACACGTCACACTGTCCCAAACCAGCTTGGATTTCACAGGGCTTGTCCCTGCTGGGAGCCTGGGGGTCACACAAGGGGGCCCGTGGGGCACCGTGGCACTGTGACATGCTGGGGGAAGGAGGTCAGTTCAGCAGGTTCCCTTTGCTTTTTATTAGACTTAAAGCTTGGCCCGAGGGGATGTTCTCAGGAAGGAAAGAAAAATGTGCCCAGAAGAAATATCAGTCACAGGCTGGCAGGGCGAGGCAGGGCTGGAGTGAGCATGAACATCACCGGCTCTGGGAGCGAGGAAGCGGCTCTGCCTGGAGCAGTCAGGGTGAACTGGGCACAGAATCACGTCACAGAATGGTTTGGGTTGGAAGGGACCTTAAAGATCATCCTGTTCCAGCCCCCTGTCATGGCCAGGGACACCTTCCACTACACCAGGTTGCTCCTTGAACACTTCCAGGGATGGGGCAGCCGCAGCTTCTCTGGGCAAACCTGTGCCAGGGCCTCCCCACTCTCACAGGGAAGAATTTCTTCCTAATATCCAATCTGAACCTACTCTGAGGTCTGTCGGACCCTTGGAGCCCCTAGACCCCAACTCCAGGCTTGATGAAAACAAGTTTGAAGGGGGTTTTTTGATGTTGAGTGAGGCAGGGAGGCATGGCCCCCACCAGCACCACAGTGCAGCATTCCAGTATTCAGGAGATGGAGCAGGGCCTTGCCAAGGTGGTCCCAGGGAATAACTAGTGGGGAGATTTGGATAAATACGGAAGGAACAGGAATCCCTCGGCAGTGCCACAGCAGGAACAATTCATGTGAGGGGTCATGCTCTTATTAAACACCAGGACACAAGGTCAGCACCAAGTCCACAGACAGCTGAGTGTTACTTTCCAGGGATGGAGGGTTTGCTGATCACAGAGCTCCCAGCTCAGCCAGTGGCTCATCCCTCACCATAGCACAGCAGACTGAATAATTATCAATGAATAATTGGATGTTTTTACAGCATCCACAGAGGGGTTGGAGCTTTTCAGGAGCAAAGATCGCTCCATTTTGGCAAAGTCCTTAATTCTGTGGCTGGTTCTGAGCTCTGTTCTGCTCTGTTATGTTTCTTTTGTAACAACAGTTTTCAAACGTGTCTTGGGGAATCAGATCCAGGCAGAACACTTGGAAAAGTTTTTGTTGCTGCTGGCACACTGATACGAGGTGTCCTAACCCATCAACATAAGTGCTCCTTCACCTCGGGAAGTTTGATGGTTACTCGCTTAAAAATCAAAGTAAATATTCATTGTAATTAACCTTTTCCTAGAACTAATACACACACACATACCCCCCCTTCCAGCCTTCCTCTTTCTGGGTTTAGTTGCCATTCCCACACAGAATTACTGGGACATCTGGAGATCATCCAGCCCAACCCCTTTTCCCAGGGAGGGTCACCTGGGACAGGTGCCACAGGAATGTGCCCAGGTGGATTTGGAATGTCTCCAGGGAGGGAAACTCCACACCCTCCCTGGGCAGCTGTCCCAGGGCTCTGCCGCCCTCGTGCTCTTCCTCGTGCTGAGGTGAAACTTCCTGTGTTTTAGTTTATGGCCATTGCTCCTTGTCCTGTCGCTGGCACCATCCTCTGAGATATTTATATGCATTAATAAGGTCCCCTCTCAGTCTTCTCTTCTCCGGACTAACCAGGCCCAGCTCCCGCAGTGTCTCCTCCTCAAAGAGATGCTCCAGCCCCCAAATCATCCTTATGGCCTCCACTGGACCCTCTCCAGTAGCTCCTCTGGTGCTGAGGAGCCCAGAACTGGACCCAGCTCCCCAGATGGACACAATTGTGAGGAAAGGCTGAGAGAACTGGGACTGTTCAGCCTGGAGAGAAGCTTCGGGTGACCTAATTGTGGCCTTCCAGTGCCTGAGGGGAACTTACAGGGACGATGGGGCAAGACTAGTTACAGGAGCATGCAGTGACAGGATGAGGGGGATGGGTTCAAACTGAAGGAGAGGAGGTTTAGATGGGACACTGGGAAGGAATTCCTCGCTGTGAGGGTGGTGAGGCCCTGGCACAGGTTTGCCCAGAGAAGCTGTGGCTGCCCCATCCCTGGAAGTGTCCAAGGCCAGGCTGGAGTGCTGTAGTGAAAGGTGTCCCTGCTTATGTAAGAGGTTTGGAACTGGATGATCTTTAAGGTCCCTTCCAACCCAAACCATTCCATGACTCCACAATGGTCCCTCGCCCGGACCCGGCTTGCCCCGCTCCCCCCCCCACATGGTCCCGTCCTCTTCCCGGCCTCCCCCCCCCCCCCCCCGCCGCCCGCATGGGCCGCTCTGGCCCCGCCCCCACGCGCGCGCACTGTGCACGCGGCGCCGGCCGGCTCTCGGCGGCACGTAGCGCACGCACCCCAGCCCGCCTCTGGCGCGAGGCGCCGGCAGCCAATCGAAGCGCGGCGCGGGGCCGGCCCGGCCAATGGGAGCGGCCGGGGGGCGGGCCCTGAGCGCGAGGGCGGCTATAGGCGGGCGGGCGCGCGGCCGCTCGCCCTCAGTCAGAGCCGGGGAGGCGAGATCGGCGGAGCTGCGGAGCGGGTTTGCCGGCACAGCGGTGAGTGCGCCGGCACCGCTCGGCCTCGGCGCCCCGCGGGCACCGGGGACGCGGTTCACACTCCCCGCGTGGTAGCGGCGGAGCCCCGGCCGCCCCCGTGGGATGGGGCCTTGCCGCCGGGCTGTGCCGAGGCTCGGTGGTACCTGAGGGGTGCAGGCCGCTGTGGGCGGTTCGCGCAGCACCGGTGGGGGTTGGAGGGTCTGGGCGGCCTGAACCCCGCCAACGTGTGGGACTGGGGGGTGAAATCAGGGGGATATGAGGGTCAAGGCGCGGGAAGAATCGGGGGAACATGATGGGTCATATGAGTCAAGGCGGGGACACAATCGGGGAGATATGGTGGGTCAAGGCTGGGCCAAAGTTTGGGGGATATGATGGGTCGAGGCATCCTCAAAGGCAGAGCTTAACCTCTCCCTCTGAATCATTAACAATCGCGCTCGGATTGCCTGTGGTGATTCCGACTTTTCCCCTCTTTAGTTGATGTCCTTCAGCTGCCCGTCTCGAATATTTAACTTTTGCCATCGGCGCTCCAATCCGTGCCTGAGGTCTCTTAGCGGGTGGTTAAGTGCTGGTTATCCCAAGGCAGCAGCACGTGGATGTGCATCTCTGGATGTTGAGGTGTGCAGAAAGAATGGAAGAATTGCGTGTTAACCCTCTTGCCTCGTGCAGGGACTGCCGGAGAGGATCCTGGGCTCCCTCCTGTTCCGTTACTCGCCTGCTGAGTCACAGGGTAGGGCTGTGACTGTCTGAGCCTGGCAGGAAGTACTGAAGTTTGTCATCCAAACCCACGGGCTGAGGCAGTGCAGGTTCAGGCCTCCATCTTGTTAAACACCGAGAGAGAAAGTGGTTCTACACGTCTGTGATTTACTCCCTGCCGGGCATTGTTTAGAACCCGTTGTATCATGTTACAGAGATAGAGGTGAATTTAAACCCCGTGGAATGCAGAGCGGTAGGGTTGGAAGGTGAACATTTGCCCGGTTTTCAGGAGTGCTTTAGCAGTGGATTTGATGTGTTGAATCCGATAGAGTGAGCTGAAAGGTCTAATGGGCAGTAAACTATATTCAGAGTGGTAATGGTATGAGAGTTGTGGTCATACAGGACGTTTAAATGTCATGCAAAGCTGGTAAGTGGCAGTTCTGTAATAAGACTCTAGGGTAGTTCTTCCTAAGGCCAAACTTTAGTGTTGCTTTTTAAATCTCCATTCAGATGCTTGCAGTGCTCAGCTGTAACCCTGTCTTGACTTTACAGACATGTGGCTGCAAAACAGTTCACAAGGACAGGCTTTGATGATAAAGTTGGCTGTAAATAAAACCTTTAGAAATAATTTTCAGTTGGAATAGTCCCCACTGGTGTGGGAGTACTGCATTTCCTCTGCAGAGTGCGGAATCACATGGGGAATAAATGGTGGTTTCTTGGACTTCAGGTGATAGTGGAGTGAGTACTCAGAGCTGGCAGTGGGTTGTGACTTAGCTTTGAGTAGGTGCTGACACGTGTGTTCCTGGGAAGGCCAGGAAAGCTGGTGTGTGTGGCTTCTCCCCTGCAGGGAGACAGCGACCTTGTCAGCAGATTATGGTACAGAAGAAGGTTTAAGGCAATGTGTGCGTTAAATACCACTGTGGTATTTGCGTGTTGGGCTGATTCCAGGGCTCAGGACAAAGGTCTGGAGCAGACAGTGCTGCTGGTGACCTCTCCTGCCTTCAGTCAGCATTTCCACAGTTAAACCTGTGCTCAGGCTGACCCTAGATGAGTTGATTGAATTGATTGAGGCAGGATTCTAGTGCTGAGCTCATGGGGAGCTAAACAACTTCAGTTTTACCCTGTAGCTCAGTGGGAAAACTGTTCCTTGAGCATGGGAGTGAGGGGGCTTGCAAAATGAGCAAGAAAAAAGTGTGAAGGATTTCTGGAGTGGTGCTGTGAAATGGCTCTTTGTGCAGGAAAGGGAGGGACTTCTGGAGAGGTTGTTTGTCAAGGATGCTCAGTAGTGTCAGACCTGGCAGACATTCCCAGTGGAAGCTCTTGGAGTGTGTATTCCTGAAGTGCCTCCTTTGTGGAGGTCAACAAACAGTTCTTGCATTGTGCTAAGACTTCCTGTGAGCTGGCCATGCTTTCAAAGAATAAGGCACCTAAAGTTTTGTGGCAAAGCCACAGTTCTGAAAATGAAAGTGCCAGCCTAATAAACTCTCAAAGCCCTTTTTTTGGAGAATCTTCCTGGTAACCATTGCTCAGTGCACCTGCAGAGCGATAAGAGTTAGTGTGGGTGGGATTGATAACTGGAGAGTTGCAGGGATTTATTTCTAGCTTGTGTGTTATTCACTGGTTGAAGCTCAGTAGTGGCAACGTGAAGGTCAGCTCCAAGTAAGTTGTGTTGATTCCTAGATTAGTCATATCATCTGTCAGTGTGTGGGTCTGACTCCAAACAGGCACTTGAAAATGTTAGAGGTTATACAACATGCAGGGGCAGGACAGCTGGAAGGGACACTTGAAAGCCAAGGGGACAAGGCAAATGGCTGCCTGTGTTTTTAACTTCAGGGGCAGGAATTTGCTGTGGAGGAACTGAGTGTGTGAAGTGACTCCTCACACAGACTCAGAACAAACAGCAGCATTTCTAAGGTCGTGTTTTCTTAACTTTGCAGTAACTGTGGATTCATGACCATTTCTGTAAACAGAGTTGCCACCCACACTGGCTTGCCAAAAAGCCAGATTCCAGATAGTTCTGCTTCTGAGGCTGAGCTTTATTCTCTGCAGATGGGCTGGGTTTGGTGCCAGTGAGTGGCTTACAAGCATGTGTATGACTTGGTTTTTAAAATCTAGCCAAGCTTACATAAGAGTTTTCTTATGTGTGTAGAAGTGAGAAGGGGGAAAAGGAAGTATTCAGAACATTGTGGTGATTTTTCTTCCTTTTAAGAGGAAAAGTTAAAAGGAAAAACTATTCCTGTAAATACTCAACAGGGTGTAACTATTAATGCAAGCTCTTAATTAGAGCTGGGACTGTTTCTATTTTGACACAGGCTCTGTTTGGCTCTGAGCAGCTGCTGTGCATACTAAGAGCTGGTGCACTTCAGACTCTTATCAAAAAGAACTCTAACTGGTAGCAGAGATTTCCTGTATTAGGATTGCTTGGCTGCTCTTTTGTGGTGAGAGATCTCTCTCTGAAACCAGCCTTCTGGGTTTAGACTGTTCTTCCCATCTAAGTTCAGACTTTTCCCAACATTTGACTCTGAACTCCCACCAAGTTTAAGAAGTTTTCCTACAGTGTGATGTTTTTGAACTGGTCTCATGCCTGCAGGTATTATTACAGGATATAAAATTCAAGCTGATGCTTGCAGCAGTTGCTGCCTGCTTAGAGCAGTGCAAGGCCTGTGAGGTCCCTGGGCAGGGAGCCTGAGGGGGTTTCTGTGTCCCTGGCACCCCTGGGCTGTGTGGCACAGGGACTGGGACAGGGCTGGTGCTGGTTGTGCCTGTGGCCAGTTGAAGCTGTGAAAAGCCACACACAACCAACCTCTGGGGAGCCCAAGGAGCCAGGGAGTGGCATTGGCAGGTTGTGGTGGGAAGGGTGTGGGATGGGGCTCTGCCTGCTCTGCTCACCTGCAGCTTAGGCTGCAACATGATGGTCACCCCACCTCAGTGGTGACTGTGCAGAGCCTACCCAGGGACTTGGGGACTCCTGGGAATTAGGAAGATGCCATATTTCAAAGGAATTACCACTTTATAACTGTGAGGACACTGTGACCTGACACCAGAAAGGCATGTCTGGTATTGTTAATTAGAGATCTCTCCCTTCCCTGCTGAAGCTCCCATTGTCCATTCAGACAATTTCTCTAGAGAAGTTTGCTGCCTACCAGCAGCTCGCATTCACGTCATCTGCTCCTACTGTTTCGTGCAGGGTCTCATGATACTGCAATGAGGTCACTTAAAAACATCAAAAGAGGTTCTCCCTTGGATATAGGGAAGAGGGTTTTTTAATGATAAAGGTGATGACACTGGCACAGGTTGCCCAGAGAAACTGTGGCTGCCCCGTCCCTGGAAGTTGGGGATGGTTGGACATGGCTTGGAGCAACCTGGTCTGGTGGAAGGTGTCCCTGTCCATGGCAGGGGGTGGAACGAGATGATCAGAAGGAAACTTCCAACCCATTCCATGAGTAATGCTCAAATCTTCTTTTCAGATATTAAAGATGTCCATCACCAAGATCCACGCCCGTGAAATCTTTGACTCCCGTGGGAATCCCACTGTTGAGGTAGACCTGTACACCAACAAAGGTGAGTCCTCAGCTGTAGGGGTTCATTCCTTTCTTGTATCTGATGGAACAAATTATCCCATTCTAGCCTTGCAATTGTGTTTACTTTTTCTTCCATACATAGAACTTGTTGAGACTGGCAGGAAAAACCTCTGCCTCATTCTCCTGGGATGAGTTTGCTGAGCTCAAGTTCCTGGCCTGGACAGTGCAGGGTATTTTGGAGTGTGCTGCTTCTTACAGTCTAAATTGTGCCAGTGCAGTTCCAAACCTGCCTTCCTTCCCTTGCCCCAAGCATAAACTGGGTTAGCACTTGCAAACTAAAGTGAAGGCCTTTGTTCCTGTCCTTGAGCAGCTGCTGATGGTCCTGGTGGTCAGTGCTCCCCAAACTCTGTCTGACTGCACTTTGTCTGGCAGTCATTGCTGTAATGAAAGTCTTCTGCTGCAGAGTTGAATTTTGAGTAATGGTTTCTTCTCTGTGCGAGAACTCAGGCATGACTAAAGAACTTGTCTAATTGGGCCTTCACATATAACATCTTATATTTTTAATTATTGTAGGACTTTCCCTTGGTTTGTGAGTTGTTCGTCCCACATCTGATAGGATCTGACAGAGGCATTGTGCAGACTCATACCAACGTGCTTTGGTGGAATGAGCAAACACAATGGCTGTAATACACTGACTAAAGAGCTGATCTTTCTGCCTCAAAGGATTAATGCAGTCATTTAATGAGACTGCCCCCACTAAGCTCTTTGATTTAGTGGGATAAGGGAAAGACTGGAGGCTGAAGCTGGCATCTTGAACCACGGGCAGAACAGACTCCAGTGTGCAGGTTTGCTCCAAGTTCAGCATCCTTGGCTGGAGGAATGGGCTGTCTGGGTGGCTCTGCTGTTGTCAGAAGAGCTCAGAACTCACATTAACAAAATAGACCTCTTAATTGTCCCTTTTATGCCATATCTTAGAATTTAAGAGCTTGCCTGCCAGACTGAGCTCAAAAGTAGATCCAGTGAATAAAGCTGCCTTTTTGAAAAGGGAATGGATAGTTTTGTAACTTAAACACTTGAAATGCACAGTGGAGGAGAATGAGTCAGTGTGAGGGAAACACTGATAAACTGATGATGCTGTAAAGGAGCAAACAACCCTCTTAGCATCACTGTACATGTGAGCAGAGATGTGGTTTAGAGACTTCCTCTCCCATCTCCAGGGATGGAAGTATGGGCAGGTTGGGATGGTTTATGAGTGTAGGATGTTTTGTGGGTTTGAATGTGCCAAGACATTTCATTTTTGTGTTGTGCACAGGTCTGTTCAGAGCTGCTGTTCCCAGTGGTGCCTCAACTGGAATCTATGAAGCTCTGGAGCTTCGTGACAATGACAAGACACGTTACCTGGGCAAAGGTAAACCTGAGTTTGGGTCCCCAGAGAGCCCTGTTCCAGTAGCTGTGCCCCTGCACGTGCTGCTGCTGGACTGTAGCAGGGGACACCAGGGCTCCTGTGCTGCTGTCTGTGTTCTGTTCAAGGCATGGCAAGTGAGCAGGGCCAGTGGAGATGGACAGGGAGGTGACAGCTGTGGGTTGGGGCACAGGGAAAGCAGAGGCTGCTGGGCTGGTGCTCTGGGGATGATGTGGAGGGTGACTCTGCCTCCAGCAGTGCAGCTGCCTCATGCTGGGGGTCACTGTACCTGCACAGGTGGGTCTGTGGAGCTTGGACAGGCCAGGCAGGTGCCAGTGTCTGTACAGTGTGCCCAAATGTCCTCTGCTGTGCTGCTCCCCTTGCCCTGTGTGTGTGTCAGTACAGAGTGCATCAGCAGGGTGCCATGGGAGCATCCACACTGCCTCCTCCAAAAGGCTTGGAGCCAGTCACAAGGACCAAATTCTCAAAGAACCCTTAAATCTGTCAGCTCTGTCACTGTAGACTCCTTAGCTCCCTGCATGTTAACTCCTGAACCTGAGGTTTTCTGCCAGCTGCTGTCCACAGCTAATGTGGTAATTACCACAGCTCTGCACTGGTAATCCTGGAGGATGCTTCTATTTCAGGGTGCACAGCAGCTAAAGCCACTCTGAATTTTGTCTGTCATTACAGGATACTTAGGTTTGTGTTAGTGGTGTAGTATTTTACTTGTCTGGGGACTGACTGTGTGCTCTGAAAGGAAATTAAACACAGCAGTCACCAGGCTGGCTGGGGAACAAGTATGGGTGAGAATGAATAGCTGCAAACAAGATGTCATTACCTAATACACATCCTAATTGTAGTTCTTATGACCATTCTGAGAGCTTGGACAGCCAGGGCTCCTTTGTAACTTGCTGCTCTAAAAGCATTGGTGATGCCTTCCAAGTATAAGCAATCATCCTGACTTTTGGCTGGGAGAGGGAATTATTTTCAGACTCTTTGCCAGTCAGGTGAAAGGAAGCTGAAATATTTTTTGCCTATTAAGAAAGAGCAATTAGAGTGGATAACTACTGAATTAACTTGGAGAGCTTTGTCTTAGAAGATTCATGGTTGTTAATACTTTTAACACAGAATAAACTCCTGGATGACTGAATATCCCAAAAAGCTGAAAAGCTTATGCTGTTTACCCAGAGCACTTCTTCTTGAGAAGAGTAAATGTGTACTTACCTCACTGTGCTAAATGTGTGTGTGCTTAGACCTGTTAAGTCTGATCCTACAGGCAGTTCTTAATGGCATCTAACTAGACAGTGGTTAACAGGCTGTGGCAGCTGAAGGGCTTTGTCAGCTGGGAGATAACAGGAGTTGTGAAAAAATAATCACCAAATGGGATGAGTTGCAGATAACTGATAGGCCTTTTGTAATATAAATCTGCAGACTTAGACTATTTGGAAAAGCAATTAATGTGGTTTAGGGTGCAGTTAATTAGCATTCACTGTTCTGAACATGGGGTTTTTGGCAATCTTTAAGCACTGCACAGTAAAACGTGTACTAGGGTGATGCTTTAGCAAAGTTACAAAATGCTAGCAGATGGTGAAATGCCTGAGCTGCTGCATACCTGACTTCTGGGGAAACCTTCTTCTTTCCCCCTTTTCATAGATTCTATGAGTAGCCCATCCTAAAACCTTCTGTAAATGCTGCCGTTCAGCCGCTTGAGGTTTGGGTCCAAAGTGCTGTTGGCAGAATTATGGAGACCTGGGTGGAAAACTCAAATACAGCCTTGCACAATTTCTTTTGCTCTTTGAACCTTTTGTTTCTAGCCCACTGCTCAGTGTCAGGCTCTTGCTGGCTGGTAGGCCTGTTTTACCTGTGTGTGTCCTTTCTCTTGCATGCCTGTGGGGTTGGCTGTGAGTCTTCCTCTCCCCCTTGATTCTGTTGTCCTGTTTCGCTTCTGTCAGGTGTCTCCAGAGCTGTTAAGTATGTTAACGAGTTCCTGGGGACAGCCCTGTGCACACAGGTAATGGATGTGCTTTCAGTGCAGCTCTGGCCCTTGGGTGAACTCCTGCAGTGCATGGCCTTGCAGACTAACCCTGCACAGGCATTCCTGGGCAGAGTGTCCTTCAGGCAGCTCCCACTCAGTGGAGGTGACCTCTCTGTGAGCTCAGGTTGGATTGGGGCTGGAGTAGCATGAGGTGATATTCCTGAGATGTTACTGCTCCTGAGATCCCTACTAACACCTGCATAACCTGTGTGGTTGACCAGTGTCTGATCTGCTTGTTCCTTCCAGGTGTCTCAAAAGCTGTTGAGCACGTCAATAAAACGATTGCACCTGCACTGGTTAGCAAGGTAGGAGCAATCTGCCTTTCCCTAACCTCACCTAAAGCCAGGCAGTGTGGCCAAACCACCCCTCAGGGTGGTTGCAGGAACTGTGTGACATGGGGGGTGTTGTTGGATTGGGGTGCATGTGAACAAACTGACTACAGCAATTGTTTTACTTAATTTACTTAATGAATGCATATCTAATATATGATCAAACCATCTCTGGCAGCCTGGTGGTGCAGTGTGTAGGAACACAAGCACCTGGGAGCTGCAGTGGTGTGCTTTACACTTCAGTGGCTGAATGATGAGGAGAGGCTGGGTTTCATCCAAGCTGGGTAGTTTGGAAGGGAATCTGAGGGATCTAGAAAAGTTTGCTTGTGTGAGATTCCTGAGTTCTTTGTGGGCTCTAAGCCCTGCTTACAAAGGATGGTGCAAAACTAGGTAATATGTGAAGTGATTGCACATCCAGCTTGCCTGCCAGCCCTGGTCTGCTGCAAGTGGCCAGAGGTTCTGCTGTGTGATAATGGCAAGTTTTGGTGCCTGCCAGGGTTGTAGATGCAGTGGGGGGTAGGTGAGAGTTTGTGAACCTGTGTTTGGTGTCAGTGTTTTTTGCTTGCTTCTCTCTGCAGAATGTCAACGTTGTGGAGCAAGAAAAGATTGACAAACTGATGCTGGAAATGGATGGGACTGAGAATAAATGTAAGTGGGCTTTGTGTTGTCCCGAGGGGTGGAAAGGTGAAGAAGGGTTTATAGAATTCTAACTTACTTTATCAGAAATGGGTAGTGTGTGGCATGTGCTGTGCACTGCCATAATTAAAACCGTGGGGCTGGCATTGCTGAGTGTCTTTATAAAGACATTTCCATAAACAATTCCTTCTCTTTCAGCCAAATTTGGTGCCAATGCCATCTTGGGTGTATCTCTGGCTGTGTGCAAAGCTGGTGCTGCTGAGAAGGGTGTCCCCTTGTACCGTCACATTGCTGACCTTGCTGGAAACGCAGAAGTCATTCTCCCAGTTCCTGTGAGTCTCTTGGTGGGGCTGAAGCCTTGGTCTGACCAGATGCCTCATGATACCTCGTGGGCATAAATGCTGTTATCAAGTTACCCTGAAACATTCTAACTTGGCTTTTTTTGGTTGCTCCAAGGCTTTCAACGTGATCAATGGTGGCTCCCATGCTGGCAATAAGCTGGCCATGCAGGAGTTCATGATCCTCCCCGTGGGTGCCGAGAGCTTCAAGGAGGCCATGCGCATCGGGGCAGAGGTCTACCACAACCTCAAGAATGTCATCAAGGAGAAGTATGGCAAGGATGCCACCAACGTGGGGGATGAGGGTGGCTTTGCCCCCAACATCCTGGAAAACAAAGAAGGTAAGATGAGCTAAATGCAGGAGGAGCCATAACTGAAAGCTGGAGAATTAAGACCACACCTGCCCAATATCAATGAAAAGCAGGATCAATAGATTCAAAGGTGTGGGACTTGCTGCTGTTTCTTGGCTCTGCTTCTTAGCCTGACAGATGTCCTGAGATGCTCTACTGATGTGGTCAGGTGTTCCCTTGGACATCAGCTTATGCAGCTTGACAGGGTGGTTTTAACCTCAGTGCCTCATTAGTTCCATTCCTGTAGCAGTTTAAGGGAATCTTGTGTCCTTCCAGTTGAAAAGTGATGTGGAAACATCTGCGCACTGCAGGTCTCCCAGAACCAGTAGTCAAAGATCTCTGGAGTTGTTTTTCTGCTGACAGGGGAGGAAAACAGTTTGTGCTCTGCCTGGTCATGTGTGGGAGTGCAGGAAGGCTTGCCTGGGAAGTTGAGGCAGTTGCTGCTTCCACAGCCAAACAGTTCTGTTCAGGAACCTGTGGGAGAGGCAGTTTGTCTGTGGGAAGTGAAATACCTGTTCCTACAAAAACTGTGCCAGAGGAGCTGTTTTTCTGCCTCTCACAGAAATGGAGCTGCTGATAAGGCAGTAGAATACTACGACTCTTAAGTTGCTTGTTACTTTACACCTGTTAGTTAGGTTATTGTTCAGGGTGACTTCTAAACTGCACTGCCTTTTCTGACACTGAAGATACTGAGGCAGCACCAGGAATGAGGCCATTTCTGAGTCCCAGTGTCACATGCAGCTTTGCTGGGTCTGTGCCCTCACAGACATCAGTGAGGATGACCTTGAATGACCATTACAGCCCAAGGAATTTGTGTTGCTGGCAGCAGCTGCTTTTGCAGTCTGTGCTACATTAGCATCTTACAAAACCCAACCAAGCCCACAAAAAACCCAAACCAACAAGAAATGAAAACACTTGATCTAAGCTTCCTACTGCAGTTAGCCTGGCTGATCCCAGCTGCTTCACTCAGAGTCAGGGGTGATGGGGAGAGTTTTACTGGTTGGATCATACTGAGTTCTCTTGCATGGGCTCTGCACATTAGGCAGTATCCAGAGACTTTTCCTGAGTGATTCTGTCCCCTCTTCTGCAGATAAATGTGTAAGTGGAGAACAGGTAGATGCCAAGAGGGGTGCCCTGTGCAGAGACAGGCTGTATCCCCTTTCCTGTCAGGGTTTGGATGCTCACCACTCTGTGGGCAGCACTTGATGTGGAGCTAAAAGGGATTAGAGTGCAGCCAGTGCTTCCTGCCCACATGCATAAAGCTGAAGGAGGATGTGGTATCACCTAGCATTAAGCTTTCTGGGCTGACATGTAGTCCTGCCTGAAGAGATTAGGAATCCCATAATGGTGTCTCAAGGGTATTACAAGCTAAAAGCAGTATTAAAGTAATATCTTGTTCCAGTCAGTTCAGAAGTGGGAGAGTTTAAGAACCTTTTCTGTGCAGCCTTTGGGCTTTCCAAAGTGGGTAATGGAGATTCTTTGCCAAGTGAACATGCTGCTGTTGGGAAATGAGCAGCTTTTGGGTTAAGGTGTTTGGCAGGAGCTCAGAGATCCCTCCCTGTGTTCCAGCCCTGGAGCTGCTGAAGACGGCGATCGCCAAGGCCGGCTACACCGACAAGGTGGTCATTGGCATGGACGTGGCTGCCTCAGAGTTCTACCGGGATGGGAAGTATGACCTGGACTTCAAATCCCCCGATGACCCCAGCAGATACATCACTCCTGACCAGCTGGCTGACCTGTACAAGGGCTTTGTCAAGGGCTACCCCGGTGAGTCCTTCATTAACAAGAAGGACAGTAGTGGTGGGTAGGGGCTAATTGCTGAAAGAAAGAGCTGCTGTGCAGCCTCTCTTACAGGAGGGATCGAGAGCTTGATCAGCCTCTTAGAGGTCTTAGGAATGTTCTTCAAAGTGGGTAGTGCTTGGCTGCAGCACTTTTGGTACCACTGCATTCAAACAAGACCTTTCAGGCTGGCGTTGTCTAAAAGCTGCTCGTGTCCCTCTGCAGTGGTGTCCATTGAAGACCCATTTGACCAGGATGACTGGGCTGCCTGGAAGAAGTTCACTGGCAGTGCTGGCATCCAGGTGGTTGGCGATGATCTGACTGTGACCAATCCAAAGCGCATTGCCAAGGCTGTGGAGGAGAAAGCCTGCAACTGCCTCCTGCTCAAGGTCAACCAGATCGGCTCCGTGACAGAGTCCCTGCAAGCGTAAGTTCTCCCCCTTGGCCAGGCCAGGCAGGGGGGTTGTTTTAACTGAGGGAGGTGAACATATAGACTAGATCCAGGGGAACAGAAATCTGTTGGTGGGGCATCTGTGAAGGGAGAACAATTATTAACTGAGAGAGGATATTGCAAGTAAACTTGTACCTTCATGGTCTTGGCGTCACGGGGCACACGGAACAACCTCACAGGGTCTGAGCACGTGTGAAAGCGGCTCTCGGTCACCGCCTTGTCGCGTGATCCTGACCTGGCCCAAAGGGCAGTCCTGTCCTGCCAAAGCCAGGAATGCTGGCACTGCCACCAGAGCAAAGGCTGCTGGGCACATGGGCACGGTGTGAACCTCGTGTCTTTATCTCTTGCAGCTGCAAGCTGGCCCAGTCCAATGGCTGGGGTGTGATGGTGAGTCACCGCTCCGGAGAGACAGAAGATACCTTCATTGCTGACCTGGTAGTGGGTCTCTGCACTGGTCAGGTTGGTATCTGTACCTGCTGCAGTTTGGCTTTTTTGTTTGATGAGCTGATTTGGTGGTGAAGCCAAGGCCATGCTGGGGCTGCTCTGCCTTCAGGTGTGCGGGTTTGCTGTGCCTGTACACAGGGAGCCGATTGGACTCACAGGAGTGTGACAGGAAACTTATTATCTTGTGCAAACTCACCTTTAACCACCAATTTAAAAAACCTTTGTCAACTCCAGTGGGTGTACTGGGATTTCCTGATCCTGAGGCTGATAGCAAATGAACAATCTTTATTGCTCCCAAACCTCTTGTGTTTGAGTGTTTAGATATTGAGCCTGATGCTCAAATAAAGCTTATCACTAAATTATTATTACATGATTATGCTTGTTTCTCTGAATAGTTTTGTGTTGGCAGCTCTGGCCTGGTTTCTGCTCTAGTTCTTCACTAACTTTGTGATTTCCCTTTCAGATCAAAACTGGTGCCCCTTGCCGATCCGAGCGTTTAGCCAAGTACAACCAGCTGCTGAGGTGAGCCTTGGGAAAGGGGAACAGGGCTGAGCCTGGCATAGAATGAGTGCTCCAGTAATGCTTTGGGGGGCACAGCTTGGTCTTCTGCCTCTCAGAAACACCCTGCAGCTGAAGGACATAAAGTGACCCTGGCAGAGGTGCTTTTGGGCTGGTGCTTTGTAGGGGTGGCTGAAGGCTGAGCTGGATGGGTGAAGTCCTTAACAGCCACACTGAAGGGAACATCACATAAAGCATCCTGTGATCCTGGATGTGAGATTGTCCTTCTCTCTGCATGGGGTAATTCCCCTGGGCAAGCATTTAAAATGTTTGGGTTGAGTTCTGCCAGACAGGGGCACTGACCCGATGGGGCAGTTCTGTGACTGGTGGGAGCTGGTTTGTCACTGGCAGTGCCTTCAGCACCATGTAGGTCGGGGGTTTTGGTGTAAGGCCAGTGGCTGTGCTGGTGCAGGAGCTCTGTGCTGTCTGCTGACCCCCAGTGCTCTCTTGCCTCCCCCCAGAATTGAGGAGGAGCTTGGCAGCAAGGCCCGCTTTGCTGGGAGGAACTTCAGGAACCCTCGTGTCAACTAAGTGTGGATCAGTCAACCCCTGTTCTGGTTTCAAGCACTAGTCATTTACTTAGATCACAGTTACCTGTACTAGAAAGTTAAGGGCAGCTGAAGGAAAAGACCAGTCTGCAGGTCCTCTTCCCCCCTAGATGATCCCTTCACCCAGTGTTTGCACCGACTCTGATGTGTTAATTGTTATGCTCTACTGCTTCTGTAGAACAGTCCTTGAGGGGGTTCTGTGTATTTAACACCCTCAGGGATCCTGACATTGTAATTCTGGGCATCAACACTTTAGTTCCTTTCTCTGCCTGTCAATGTTTGGAGCTGTGTGATTTGCAGTGCAGCCAGAGGTACCTGCAGACAGAGATAGTAGTGTTTTTACATGTGATAAATAAAAGCATCAAACATCCCAACAATGTGTGGTTTTGAGTTATTTGGAGGAGAAGGGGGGACAGGGATACCCCCCTCTGCATCATGGAATTGTGGTTTGGGTTGGAAGGGACCTTAAAGCCCATCTTGTTCCACCCCCTGCCATGGGCAGGGACACCTTCCACTAGCCCAGGTTGCTCCAAGCCCCATCCAACCTGGCCTTGGACACTTCCAGGGATCCAGGGGCAGCCACAGCTTCTCTGGGCAACCTGTGCCAGGGCCTCCCCACCCTCCCATCACATCCTGGTTTAAAGCTGTGCTGGAGGGAGCAAGAGTTGAACTGTTCCTGTTGCTTTGTGACAAAGTGACAATTAGCTGAGTGTAGGTGCCTGTACCAAGCTGGCCTTCAAGGATCTGTTCAGTCATTGGGAAGGGAGACTAAGAATAGGTTTTTAACCCATGGATCAATAGTGATTCTGCAGGGGAGGAGGAAAAGCACAGAGATTTCCCTCGTGTATCAAAGCTGAGGTGTATCCTGACAGGAGCTGTGACCTTTGCCAGGCCCTGCTGCACATCTTGGCTTGTCAGTCCTGGCAGTGTGGCTGAGACATCCCAGTGACAGCCCTGGGCTGTGAGCTGTGGCACAGAGCTGCTCCTCAGCCCCTGGGCTTTGCTGATGGCACTGATGGAAGGTGTAATTTGGGATTGACCCCAGAGCTGCACTTTGATTTTTACTCTATGAGTGTCCAGGTACTGTTTTTCCCAGGGGAGAAGGAAAGACTTGAGGGTATTTCCAGCTGTGTGAGAGCAGGGTGAACAAAAGGCTGATGAGCTGATCCTTGTATTTCCAAACCCCTTTGCTCCCTTCAGGCTGTGGCTCTGCTGGTTTGGCTGGGCAGGGCAGGCAGGGAGAGATGGCAAAGCATGGGGCACATCACTGCTCTTGGAGACGAGGAGGAAGAATTCCTTTCTCCTGGGCTTTGCCAAGAGTTTGTTTGGGGTTTCTGTCCCCACGGTGGTTCTGTTGCTCTGTGTGGTCTATCAGAGCAGCATCCCCAGAACTGGGGATCAGACTTGACCTTAGTCCCTTTCTAATCAGGAAAAATCAAATTATTACACAACTGAGGAAGGGGTTGTCTAAGCCAGTTCTTGTTTCTTGCTTTCCTTTTTTTTTTCATTTCTTTTCCATAATGGCAGATTTGTAATAAAAATACTAATTTCCGCTTCACTTAATGACTGTTCCTGGTCTTTCGGTTCCAGGAAAGGGTTCCCCGTGGCTGGAATGTTCATTATCCGTGAGGCGCACAACGCTGCCTCCCGGTGGGCGCTGCGGGCATTGCAGTGTAGCGTCACAAGCCAGTTTTGTGTGTCTTTTAAATCGCTAAGATGGAAAACGTTAAAGCCACTGATGCTGCAGGGAACGTGTCATCATCTGCCTTAAACTTAAAGAATATTGTCAGTTCTAGTTTGGGGAAAAAACCAATTTATTTCATTAGGTGCTGTGAAATGCTGAAGGGCAAGGCTGGGGTGTTGTGTCCCTGAACAAACCTGCACAGGGGGAGGACAGGGGAGGGCAGAGGCCAGAGCAGAGATGTTTGTGAGCTGCTGGGATGGTTTACAGCTGCCTAGGACTGGTGTGAGTAAGAGCTAGGAAAGGGTTTAGCACCAAGAGCCGTGGGGGGGAAGCCTGGCTGCTGTTTTGAACAATCAGTGGTTTTGAACTAGAAGGACTCATCTGCTGTTGCTGGTTCTAAAACACCTCCTCTTGTGTGAAGATTAAGAAGCTGCAGCACTAAGAATGCTGAACATCCCTCAGATGGGAAAGGAGGATTTTTTGGCACCTTCCCTGTCCCTGAACCCATGGAGGGAGGAAGGTGGTGGCTGTTGTGCAGTGCAGTGCTGTAATTAGTGCAAAAGGGGAGCTCATCTCCTGGGGGAAGAACATTGAACTCCTGTCACCTGGGATGTGGGTGTGTTTGGATCCAGTGTCCAAATGCACATGACCAGTATCCTTTGGGAGTGAGGGGAATTTGGGCCTGGCCACACTTGGGCTTCCCCAGGTCCTGTGGCCAGTTCAGCAGGTGGAGCCTGAGAGCAACTACAGCACAGCTGGTCCCAAAAAAACCTGCCCAGGGCGCCCAGTGCAATGAAAACATCCCTTCCTTGGGCAGTTGGCAACTGTGTCTCCTCAGGAGATTTATCTCCTCTGTCAGGCTCCTCTTAAGAAGAGCTTTGCTATAAATACCAAATTTACCAGCCCCAGCTCAGCACAGGGTAAAAGCCTCCTCTCACACTCCTTTGTCCTTTCCCAAGGCCTTGGGCTGGGCTGGTTGCACCCCGTGGCAGATTTGAAGCACAGTGCACTTTTCACACTCAGCTGATCTCTGAATTAGACCTGTTAAATGAATAAACCAGCTAATTACACACAAATCCTATCAAGGGATTTTTCTCCTCTCTAAGAGGGAAGTTTGTAGTGTGTGCAGAATGCTTTGGGAAGGTTTTTCAGCAGAGCTGTGTCTCACCTGGTACTTCAGGAAGTAAAGTCCAAATGCCCAACCCACCTTCCCTGGGGCCTCTATTTCCACTCGGTGATTTTCTTTTAATAAGCATCAGAAGGCAAAAAGAGCTGGGAAATCAGGTCACTGGCTGCCACAGATTGACAAAACCCTGAAGGGCACCAAGGCTGTGATGAACTGAGTGACATGAGCAGGGCCTGGCACCTGGGCTGCTGTATTTCTGTGCAACTACATCGACCTGGGGGGAAAAGTGAGCTGGAATCCTCCTCCTCTGTTCAGATGAATAGTTCAGTCCCAGCTCTGACAAAAGGCCCTTCCACTTGTGCTGGTTTAACAACGCTGCCAGTGGAGCCGGGCGTTAATTCATTATCGTTCACACCTCGTCAGGGCAAGGTGGAGAGAACGGTTCCAGGTCAATCACCAGGCGTGTCCTGCCTTAAAATAACCGGGAAATCACATGGAAAATGGCAGGGTCAGAACATTGCTCGGGCTGGAAAGCCCAAAGCTGAAGGCAGACGCTGTTGAACTGCCCGTTCCTCCCTCCGCCGGCGGATCAATCCCGCGGTGTCAGGCGCTGTGCTCACCTGTCCCATCAAACCAGTTATGTAAAGCTTTCAAGTTAAATCTCACAGAGTATTTGGGCCAGATCAGCGAGGTGCTTCCAGCTGCAGAGGATTCAGGCTCTACCTAATGAGGCTGCAGCGTTGAAAGGAGTCCCTTGCAAAGGAAGAAAGGAGACCAGAGTGGGTAAGTGCTGGAACGTGGGGCTGGGGTTTGTAGATAAGGATTTTAAGCGTGTTAAAGAGAGAAGTGAATGATTGGTAACGCTGTGTGGGTTTGGAGGGAGGGGGGTGAGTGAATAGGGAACAAGATTTGATTGCTGAAAATCAAGACCTAAACCTGCAGTGCTGGAGAGGGGGGAGAGATGTGTCTGCTCCTTAATCAGGGCTCGAATCCCGCCGCACAGCTCCTCACCTTTCTGGGCTGTCCCCACGGAGTTGTACTCGAAAGGCTGTGCTTTATAACAGAGAGCAAATGTAGCACAGCCAGTGGCTTTATTACTGTAATAATTTGCAGGGATGGCACTCCTTGGAGCAGGGGAGGCATCAGCTTAGCAAACACGAGCTGGGAGGCTGCTCTGAGAATAGCAGGCTGGCTTAAAAGCAGGGCTGGAGTGGGAAGCGGGAGAAGGGATGACTGATGAGCAGAGGGGAGAGGCAGGTGGTGCTTTCGGGAGCTATTCAGGTAACAGGATTTATAATGGAGTGATGCAAAGGACTGGAATGGGAGAGATCTCTCATTACCCTCTGGCTCTGTTTCTAGGTGTGTAGAGGTGGCTTTTCTGCTTTGAAGCCCAGCCTACTCTGAGCATTAATTTCCTCATGTTGGTTTCTGGGTCTCGTACAGGCCCTGTCTCAAAGAGTTGGTTCTGGACAGAAAGGAATGTTGCCATCCCTGTGTAATCTTGAGAAACCAAATGATTCAACATTTCTTGCTGGACATGGGCCCCTGGAATGGAGTGAGCACATCACTCATAACCTTCTCTCTCTGAGGCTGGGGCAGTGCAAGGCACGTTTTCCCATCCTTTGGTTATCCTGGACCACCCCCAGATCCTGCTCCCTCCTTTTCTCGTACCGTGGGTGTCCCACAGAGCAGGACTGAACCTCCCTGGGTCTGTTTGGTCCAGGTTCCCCCCTGTTCACCTCTCTTCCCTGATTTCTGTGTCGTTCAAAAATGCTCTTAATGATTTTTATTTTTTTTTCGGATTGTTGATTTTTGAAAAGAAACAGAACAATTGAACAGTGGATTGACTGTTCCTTGCAGGGACTGCTCAGCTCAGGGAAATCTTGAGACTTGCCAGGTAGATTTTACTGCCTCTAACATGGCTCAAAGCTATTTTATACCCAATGCTTTCTCCCTCCTGATGGCTTATCCTGGGCACAGAGAAGTCACTGTTCCATTGTGTGCAGGGAGTGAGACCATCCCTGGGCTGCTGTGCCCACTGCTGTCCCCAGGAAGGACACCAGTGTTTCCCTGTCTCTGGAGAGGCAGAGGGGATGAGCCACCTTTCTTGGAAGGGAATTCCTTGGTTTCTGTGCTCCATCAACACCCACTGGCTCGTTCCCAGCCAGAACCTGTGTGTGTGTCCCCAGCACTGGAGGGGAAAACCCCACAAGGACCAGCAAGAGCAGGGGAAGGGGGGGCAGCTGCTGCTTTTTCCCTGCTGGAAGGGGGATATCTGGCTTTCCTGCTGCCCTGCAGGCTGCAAGGAGACACGAGGGAGGGAGGTGGATGCTGGGGAGAGGATCTGTGCTGGGCAGGCTGCCAGCCCTGCCTGCCCTGCAGCAGCATCTCGGGCTCTGGCCTCATGCTCCCTTTCACAGCAGGATTGAAAGAGCTGTGCCAGGCACCAGCTTGGTCCCACCACTCCCTTGGAAAGCTTTTATTACCTTTTGCTCTGTATTGCAGGGTGAAATGATTTCCTTGTAGATACGGGCTGTGGGTGGGTGTGGGAATGAAATGCCAGAGCCCTGCTCCTCTGAGCACGTGGGAACGTGGCCTCTCCCTCCAGCTCATTCCCGGGGTCACCAGGATGGTGCTTGGGCTGTCCTGGGGAATCCAGGTTGGGTCATTTCCACAGGGAGAGACACCCATTTGTGCTCCCCCTTTCGGTCCCAAAGAGGGAACAAAGTACTGTGAGATCTGACACATCCTGTGCTCCGTGGGTAGATCCAGCCACAAACACTGAAAGTTCAGGGTGTAGAGAAGGGTAAGAAGAAGAGGAAATAAAAGCCAAACCAGCTGCAGCCCTCAATTCTGTGAGGGAAAAGCTGAAGGGGAAAAAAGGGAAAAAAAAACCCACCAGTAACCAAGGCAGAGAACTGAGGCAATGGGGGAAGAAAAAGGGTTGGGCGGAGAACTCGGATGATAAAAATTAGAGATACAAAATAAACTATAAGGAAGAAAATAACCACAAGGCCCAGCTCACTTCCTCGTGCCATGCTTGAAGTGTGTGTGTGGTGAAATCTCCCGACCAAAGCACAGTGCCCAGGCCCAGCTCTGTCTGGAGACACACACCTTTAATCATCCCTGGTGCCAGTTACAGGCTCAAGTTACAGCAAGGGAGAAGAAACACAGACTTAGTCCTGCAAAATAAAAAACCTCGGACAAAGGGGAAAAAATGACACCCTGCTGACAGCAGCGTCTGCACAGGAGGCACCTCTGGGAGCATCCCGGGGCTGTCTCCTCCTGCTCCTGCGGGGGCCCAGCCCGGCTCCCCGGGGCTGTTCAGCCCGTCCAGGTTCAGCTCGGGTTCAGCAGCTCCCCGTGCTGACGGTGCCTGTCAGCAGCCACCAATCTGACTGGTGGAACAGGGTGTGGGAGCTTCACCAGTAACCCGAGAGCCGGGGAGTTCTGTGCCGGGCAGGGAGTGTAGAGTTCCCTCGGAAAACGAGCTGGGAAAGCACCTGGGCTGGTGCAATCCCACAGCGGGATGTGCGGGCTCCTTGCAGGGAGCAGGACAGTCCCAAGGCAGCACCAACCTCTGCTGTCCAGGGAGGGTTTTTCAGGAGCAGCGGCTCCTTCTCTGTCAGATGCTTCCCTTCAGAGCACTTCAGGTTCCTCACTTCAGACCACAAGTCTGGTTTTGGTTCCAGACCAAACCCCTGCTGGCAGGGAGGGCTGGGCATCACTTCTGCCCCCCCCCCGGAACTGTTCACAAATTTGGCACATTGATTTTCGGCTCAAAATATGATTTTTAAGATCCTGCGTGTTTTAGCGTTCTGAGAGGAAAACACTTTCACTGATGTTCGTTTTGAAGGGATGTTTCCTTTGAAAAGCCCTTAAGAAAGCTTTGGAAACAAACTCGAAGAGGAAAACAAACACTTCCTGCCAGACAAAGCACTTCTTTGCTGAGGTCGCCTCGGTTTTGGGGGTGACCCGACACGATTTGTGTGGGAACGGGCGTCAGGAGTGTTGTGAGAACACAGCCCTGCCTGGAACAGGCCCTGCTGAGGGGCTCCAGAGGCACCAGCTGGTGGGGGAATATCGGGGTAGGTGGCTTGGGGATTTTTGCACCAGGAGCCCGATGCCACCTGTGCCTCGTTCGTCCCGCGGTGGGTACCTGCAAACTCAAAGAAATGCTGCAAAAAGCAGCGTATGGAGGGGAGGTGACAAACCCCTGACAAAGACCTGCCTGCTGATCGCAGTGGAGCTGCGGGGCTGTGCTGAGGGCAGGTCCCAGGCTGTGCTGCCACCCCCACGCTGGGTTATTTGCTGGTTTGTCTCCCCGTCCAGGCAGGGGCTGCAAACAAAAGCTGGGCACAAAAGCTGCTGCTCTTCCCTTCCGCTGACTGATCCCTTTTACTGCCCCGCTTTAAATAAGCCCTAACCTGTGGTCTTTATCCTCGGGAGTACCCAGGTTCCTCTCTAATCTCTTGCAATAAACAGTGATTGAAAGATGCCTATCGCGGCTTTTATGCTGCCTGTAAAGTCCCTGGCGGTGGGAACAGCTGAATTCAGAGCCCAGAAGTCTCCTGGCCCAGCAAAATGCGAAGAGCAGATGTTTCTAGGTCTGAACCTGCCTTAAAGAGGAGAGGTGTGTGGATTTAGGAAGGCAGACGGGTTTCTCTATTATTTAACAAACCCCGAAATCCTCTTGCCCAGCTGTTGGTGTTCAGAACGAGCCTCTCCAGAGGGGAGAGTCCCCAGGGAGGTGCTGGGAGCCCTCCCCAGCCCCGGACACACTCCCAGACCTTGTCTGTGTTTCATTCCTCTATTGCTCCCTGGTCTCCCCTGTCCCATGGGGTGGCTGACACTTCCCACTCAGGTGGGGGGGATCCATCCCTCGATTTTGTCCAGTGCTTTGAACATAACACAAGTGCTGAGGGGGGAAAAAAGGAGACGGTGCTTGAAATGGAAATGTTCCCATTTCTGTCACTCTCTTTTCTCTCCTTTCACATTCAGATGTGCCATCAAAGGTTGCAGTGTTGCAACAGCAGGGGAAGAGCAGCTACGAGGGGGAGGTGGGAACCAGACCCCTCCTCCTGGAGGAGCAGGTTCCTAGAGGGAAGGGCAAAAATGCAAATCTGGCATCAATCCTTCTCTCTCTCCCCGCCTTTGGCCATTTGTAACAGCCTCGAGTGAAGTCAGTCACTTAGGCCAAGAGGAGAAGCTTGTAAATCCATTTACTGCTTTCTGCACTGGAGGAGAAGAGGTGGATTTATGGTGGGAGTGCTGTAAGTGCACAGGTGAGGTGTTCCACGTTAGCTCAAAAATAGCAGAGCAGACCTTTGAACAAGCAGAAAGCACGAGGCCTTGGGACCCAGAGCTGTCAAACAGCTTTTGGGGCTGATCTCCCCTGCCCTGCCCTGCCCTGGGTTTCCATCAGAGGCACAGGGGTGTCCGTGCCTTTGATCCCCCGTGGTTGTGGTCTCGTTGTGGTGGCAGCACCAGCTGTGTTGTTGTTGTTGTTGTTCCCCCTGAAACCTCCCCTGCCCTCGTGGGGATGGACAGCTGTGCCAAAAAATGAGGGCACTTCCCAGGGGGATGGAATTCAGCCTCTCCATGCATCCAATGACTCTGCTCACAGCTCGGGGGGCTTTTACAGCAGGAGAGGCTGAATTCCCTCACCCCTTTCTGGTTTAGCAGGAACCCACCCTGTGATTCCAGGGCTCTTCCTGAGCCTGTACCAGAACCATCCCATTTTGGGGGGCTGGAGGCAGCCCAGCTCTGCAGCCCATGTTGTCACATTCAGCTGGATTTTACATCCGCTTCTATTCCGAGCAGTCAATCAACAATCAGTGGATTATGAACAATCTATTGGGATGAACCAGAAGAAACGTAGAGATGAGCCAGCTCTGTGCACGTGCCAAGCTTTGGGCTGGCAGCTCCCTGGACAGAATTCCAAGGGTTTAGATTAAATGGGAAACACCCCCACTTGGAGCTGTGTTAGACCCCTGCTGTGCCTTGTCCATGAGCATCTGCAGGGGATGCAGACCCTGTGGAAAACTGATTTTCTGTTGGGAAGGAGGTCGATGCAGCTCCAGATTTCGAGTGTGTGGCTGTGGAATTGGATCCCAACGTGCCTGGGTGGTTCTGTGTGTAAACCTGCACACAGTCACCACTCCATGTCCAGTGGTCACTCAGACAGGAGGCTGTGAGGCTGCTCAGTGAAAAGGTACCAAAATACACAACAAAACCACACCCCAAATCCTCTGGTGCTTGGATCCCTTTGCCAGGATCCCGCCTCCAAGGGCTGCTGTCCCTTTGTGATCTTACAATCCAAAAGCTGTTTTGGGGTTGAAAGTAACTTTGTTGTGTTTTCTTCCCTGGCGTGTGAATCCCAGGAGGAATTCCCATGTAACCATCCCTGGGTAGGGGCAGGACACGGAGCTGAGCATCGAGGGGGTGATGCAATTAATCCCACTCATGAGGAAAGACTCATTAGCCATTTGCAGCTTCAGCACTGGTGGCTTTCAAGGTGCCCAGAGCTCTCGTTAGACACGTCTCATGTTCTGCAGATGGTCACTTTGTCCTCTCCCTGCACGCACTGGAACATGCCCAAGTACACAAAAATGAGAGGGACGATTGTTAGGGCCGACGTTTTTTTGTTCCCTTTCAATGGTTTGGGGTTTTTTTTCTCCCCCCCTTTGCATGGCTCACATCCTGGGCTTTGATAAATGAGTCTCTCTAGACACTGTGGTAAGCCAACCTCTGCTAATATTCATTATGCAGAACCCACTAGGAAACGGTCTGAGTCAGGGAAATGGAAAACCTTTAAAAGATAAAAAGGTTTTAAATTCTTTTTTTTTTTTTTTTTTTTTAAAGAGAGATAATGAGGAAACTAATTCGTAACATTTGGCGCTGCTGAGATGTTTTAGGATATTAAAAATATTAAACCCCAGAAATGTCAGGGTTGTGTGTGTGCTGTGTGTTAGAAACCACGGAAGTGCCCGAGGATGGTCCCGTAGGAAATAGGGCTTCTCCCCCCCAAACCCCTGGAGATTTGGGAGATGTGTAGGGACAGGGTTTAGTGGTGGATTTGGTTGGATTTGATGATCTCAGGGGGCTTTTCCAAATTGATGATTCCACGATCCGTGTGTTCAAAACGTCACAGCAAAATGTGACGACTGAGCCAAGACCCTTTTTGGGTCCCAGGAAATGCATCCAAAGGCAACTTGGGAGCCTGATTTTTAAGGATCTGAGAGAAGCCCCCCAGGTGGAGGCTGGCTGGGCACACATTGCCCTGGGCTCCACAGGGGTGTGTCTCCATCCCCCCAAAAATAACCAGGAGCATCTTCCTCTCCCGGTGGAGCGTCTGCTCCACAGTCACCCCCTGCCTTGTCAGCTCAGCATCTCCTGCTGGGAACTTGTTTCTCCAGCCTCTGGGAAGTTGCATCAGGTTAGGGAATAACCTGCTGCTTTTTAACAGCTCCTGCTGAGCCCCTGGAATTTGCAGTGCCCTGGAATGGGTGTGATTACACCCAAATCGATTTAAATCTCGTTTATATCACTTTTGCCTTCATTGCAACCCATACAGCTGCCAGTTTTAAACAGTGGCATCTATGTCCAGGAGGAGTTCACAAACATCCAGCAGAGCATTGTCCTCCAAGTGGTATGAGGCTTCTAAAAAAAAAAATTTAAAAAGTTCTCTGGTAATATCCGTGAAAATGAGATTTTAAAAATTCCTGAGATTTCTATGGCAAAAAAACCCAACAAACCAACAAAAAAACCCAAAGCAGAAAACCCCCCAAAGCAAACAGTTTTCAGCTAAAAGGGCTGGTATTCAGATATGACAAAGAGAAGGAAAGAATATAATCCTTTTTGGTGAGTGGAGTTAGGTCATCTGTAAAAGCCTCTCAGAATATTATCTCCCCAGCTAATCGCTGTATTGACATTTGCCTGTTTCATTAGAGCTCAGTTTTTACTGCATTGCTGAGGTTACAACCTGACTCATCCATCATGGGCAAGGACTGGGTTGTAATTTCATGACCGTAGAATGAAATAAAAAAAAAAAAAGTCTCCCTTCTTTTAACAGCTTGGGTTGAAATGGTGTTCACAGAATTCTCTGTGTTGGTGGAGGGGATTTTTTTGTAGTTCCTCCTCACATTTTTTTCTTTTTTCCCCTCATAGATTTTTGTGGGAAGATGGGCAGATACTGAAAAAAAAAAGAACCGTGTGAAAACACGTTTTTAAAGAGATGATTTTCAGAAGTGAAATGCACCACGTGCACTGGCACACAGGTGTCAGACAAAATAGATGCAGGGGTTAACAAAGGGAGGGAGAAAGAAAGAAATGTTATCTAAAACTAGGAAGAAAAAACAGTTTAGGCCAGAGCTGAGTCAATCATTGACGGAATGAACCTCCCTGGCTCTGGAGTGACCAGAGCAGTTCGTGGTCTCTCTGAGCTGCTGACAGCAAACTTTGCAGCCAAAGGGAAGCGTCGGGAAGGTTTTGGGCAGGAATCACATCAGCAGCTGAAGGGAGGACAGAGCCATGTGCAGAACCCTCCCTCCCCCGGGGGGAGAAGTCTTGCACCACCCCAACAAACCCAGAAAGGCTCCGTGCCATTGTCATGCAAATGCATTTCTTCCCTTCCAGAGCATTCCCGGGGTTTGCTGGAAGCCCCACAGACCTTCCCTGCCCACCTGAGGCTTGGCTGGATTTGGCAGCAGAGTTGGCATGAAATGTTTTGCCTCTGCTCACTGATGACCTGTTCTGTCAGACAGTGGTTCTCCTTTTCCCCTCGGTGCCCATTCCCTGAGTGGTGCTTTGCCACTGTTTGGGGTTTTCCCACCCCTGCAATGAAGGAGGGTGTGATTTTTCCATGACATGCTGATAATCACAGGGAACATTGGAAGTTCCTGCTGCGTCTTTTGCCTCGGCGGGTCGGGGGGTGTGACCAGCAGAACAGGATTGTGGAACTGAGGGGCCCAAAAGGGACAGAGCAGGGCAGAACAGCCCGGGGCAGGAGGTCTGGGAGAGCCTGGGAGGTGGAGAAGTGGCAGGGAAGGCAGGAGCAGTGATGGGAAGGCAGGAGCAGTGATGGGAAGACAGGAGCAGTGATGGGAAGACAGGAGCATTCCCAGTTGAGAGCAGCAGGGTCCCAGAGCCGGAATTCTCAGCACAAACGTTGTTGCCACGTCGGGAATATCCAGGGGTGAAGGGAGGGGAATTTGAGGATTAACATTTTGTGTGTGGACACCTTATGTGGCACGTTGGAATTTAAGTGTCTGTGTGGATTTGGCCAATTAGCCTTTCCCTGCCTCAGCAGTTTTACACCTCCTGGGAGCGCTGGGGGAGAGATGCAGGAAACATTGTAGAGATGTCAGACCCTGCCTGGGCAGAGATCTGCCAGCATCCCCTGGAGCCAATCTATATGTACATTAAACATTTCACATGTAGAATATGCCCAGTCATTCCACCATCAATCTCTCTCCACTTGGATGTGAACCACGAAAACCTGCAGTGACCAGACAGGAGAACAAAGATCTCTCTCGGCAGCATTTGGGTGTTCCTTGGTCTTGTATTGGCTAAACCCCGTGGCTTTAGCTGGTGGGAGATGGTGGGACCAGCTCTGTGGATTTTATTATTATTTATTTGTTACTGTCCAAAGGGAGAGCTGGGTCTTTGCCAAAAAAAAAAAAAGACAAGCCAAACAAAGAAGCAGCTTCAAGTGCAACTCCTGCAGCAATCCTCTGGCTGAGAAGCAAACTTATAATTGGATCACTTGTTTGTGGTATGAGGATGTGGGTTTGCCTGCTAGAACTGGCTGGGAATAATTTTAGGGGCTAAACAAATGTTTGTTATACAGTTGAATCATAGAATTACTGAATGGTTTGGGTTGGAAGGGACCTTAAAGCTCATCCTGTTCCACCCCCTGCCATGGGCAGGGACACCTTCCCCTAGCCCAGGTTGCCTTAAGCCCTGTCCAACCTGGCCTTGGACACTTCCAGGGATGGGGCAGCCACAGCTTCTCTGGGCAACCTGTGCCAGGGCCTCCCCACCCTCACAGGGAAGAATTTCTCCCCAGTATTCCACCTAACCCTCCCCTCTGGCAGTTTGAAGCCATTCCCCCTCGTCCTGTCCCTCCAGGCCTTTGCAAACAGTCTCTCCCCATCTTTCTTGTGGCTCCTTCAGGTCCTGGAAGGCCACAATCAGGTCACCCCAAAGCCTTCTCTTTTCTGGGCTGAACAATCCCAATTCTCTCAGCCTTTCCTCGTGGGAGTGGTGCTCCATCCCTCTGGTCAGTGTGGTGGCCTCCTCTGGACTAGGAGAGATGGATGGATGGATGGATGGATTGGATAGATGGATTGGATAGATGGATACATGGTTTGGATGGATACATGGTTTGGATGGATACATGGATTGAATGGATAGATAAATAGATAGATTGATAGATAGATGGATTGGATAGATGGATGGATAGATAGATAGACAGATAGATAGACAGATACATAGATAAATACATAGCTAGCTAGCTAGATAGATAGATGGATGTATATATCTGAGAATATTCACCTCAGCCATGCTAGTTTCTGTTTAACAACAAAATATGACATCAGAATGCCTTGAGCACACACTTGTAATCCTTGTGTGGTGACGTGATCCCCAGGTTTGTAGAGAAAGAGAGGCTGCTGTGGAGGATTTTCCCCTCGCAGAGAAGAGAGAACCGGAGAGAGCTGAAGGCAAACCCTCCGTCGTGGCAGTTCCTGCAGTTTTTAACACTTACATCCAGGGGCCAAGGAACATGAAATTGTAATTAGCAGAGAAAATAGGAGAGATGGAATCACAGTCTATCAAGGACAGCTTAAGTGTAGCCTCTGCAATGGCTGTGTCAGACACTGAACTGATGTGCGTTCTCAGACGCTTATCTAAATTAGTTATTAGAACACAATCAGCTCCGTGTCTCAACCCCTGGTGGTGATGGCCCCGAAGTTATGCTGGGGATAAATTTGTCCTGTGTGTTCAGGGCAGAGAACTAAATTCCTCTGATGTGCAGAGCTCAGATCTCCTCGTGTGTGCCTTTCTCTGCAGCGAGAGCAGCTCCCACTTCCCCCTGCTAAAGGCAATAACATTAACAGCCTCCAACTTATCTCTGTGACACGACCAGAACCAGCACTGAAGGCAGTTTACAGAGGCAGCAAACAGTTGGGGTTACACGAGTGTAATTGAGGGCAAAATCTGTCCTGACATCTCCGAGTGCCTTTTCAGAAAGAGGATATAATTCCACATGAAAATTCTCAGATCCCTGGGAAGAGCGTGTGACTTCCTTCACGGCCACGTGATTTATTTTGCTGGCCCGTGCATGAGAGGTGAGGTTAATGTTAAATAACAACTCTGCTCTATTTTCAGCACCAGTACCTTCACGTTATCTTTGCTAAATACCCGACAGCTCAGAGATGAAGGAGCTTAAAAAAAAAAAAATCCTAAGTGACCAAGTATTTTATTAATTGCCCCTCGGTAATTTGGAATTCTGCTGCTGTGTCAACTTCCTCGCTGCACAGAGCAGCAAGAAGCAGCATCAGCTGTTTATCCAGCAAAGCACTTGTGCATAATCTTAACATTCAGTGCAGGGCCAGTAACAGCAGCTTAATGTGACTAAGACGGAGCGTGAGCCTAAAAGGTCTGATGGGCTGGAGCCACAGCGCAGCCAAAAGCTTCTGCCAGAGCCATAAAATTTTGTACCTTGCCTCCCACTGAAGACAGTTCAAACACATTTACTCCTAATGCTGATAAACTGTTTAGTTATTCATGAGAACGAGGAGACTCGGAGGGAACACGCGCGAGGCGCGTCGGGCACGTCCGGAGGGTGGGAGAGATGTGATTCCCAAAGGGAGCAGCACAACGCCAGGGATGCTCTGGGCACTGCCATGGGATGCTGGATAACCCACGTTGGGGCTGCCCCACCCCTGGAAGTGTCCAAGGTGAGGTTGGACGGGGCTTGGAGCAACCTGGAATAGCAGGAGGTGTCCCTGCCTGCGGAAGATGAGATGGGCTTTAAGGTCCCTCCAACCCAAACCATTCAGTGACTCTGATTTTTGGTCTCAAGCTGCACCAGGGGAGGGTCAGGTTGGACATCAGGGGGAATTTCCTCATGGAAAGGGTGGTCAGGCCTTGGCAGGGGCTGCCCAGGGAGGTTTGGAGTCCCCACCCCTGGAGGTGTCCAAGGAAGGGCTGGATGTGGCACTCAGTGCTCTGGGCTGGGGGACAAGGTGGGGGTCGGACACAGGGTGGACTCAGTCATCCTGGAGGTCTTTTCCAACCTCAGTGGTTCTGGGATTTTGTGATTCTGTGCCCAAAATCGGCGGTGCCAGGGCAGGGGCAGGCTGTGCTGGGACCAGGGGGGGCTGGGGGGGCTCACACTCCCATGTCATGGCAGCAGGGGATGGAGACACCCCAAAAACAACCCCTGTGATGGCTGAGACATCAAACCCACCCCCTGAACCACTGCGGGGGGGTGAGGGGAAAGGGGTGAGGAAGAGGGGGATGGGGAGGAGGAAGAGAAGGGAGGGGGAAAAGGAGAGGAGAAGAAGGGGATGGAGAAGGATGGAAAGGGGGGGTGAAGGGAGTGGGGAAGAGGAAGATGAGGAAGATGGGGAAGAAAGGGAAGGGGGAGAAGGGGTGGGGAAAAGGGGGATGGCAAAGAGGAAGAAGGGGATGGGGTGAGAGAAGGGGAGGAAGGGAATGGGGGAAGGATGGATGAGGAGGAAGGGAATGGGGGAAGGAGGGATGGGGAATGCGGGAAAGAAGGTGAAGTGGGAGAAGAGGTGGAGAAAAGGGCGACAGGGAAGGGAAAGGGGTTGAGGAAGGGGGAAGAGATGGGGGAAAAGAATGGGGAAGAGAAGGGGATAGGAACGAGGGTGATAGGAGGGGAAGGGAGAAGGGGCTGTGGGGCAGAGGGAGCCGCGGGGAGGGCAGGAGAGACACCCCCCGTGTCCGGGCGCCGCCGCCTTTGTGCCCGCGCCCCGCTCCGCCTTCGCCCCGCTCGTCCGACCCCCTTCCATCGGCCGCCGCCATTGGCCCGCCCCGCCCTCCGCGTGGCGCGGCGCGGCGCCTCCTCCAATGGCGCGCGGCGTTACTGCGGGGCCGGCGCGTGCCGCCGGCGGCGCTGGCTGTGCCCGGCCCGTGCGTGCCGTGCGTGAGGGCAGGGCCGGGCGGGGGCAGCGCGGGGGGCCCGCACCGGCCGCTCCTCCTCCTCCTCCTCCTCCTCCTCCATCCCCTCCTTGTTCCCCGGGAAGATGCCCCTGGGCTGCCGCTGCTGAGCGCCGCTCGCTCGCCGTCCCCCCCTTGTTCTCCGCCGCCGCTTTGTCCCGGCAGCGCCCCGGAGCCGCCGCGGATGGTGTAGAGCCCGCAGAGGTGGGTGGGTGGGAGGGGGGCTCGGAGGGGTTTTGTTGTGCCGGGCTCTGAGGCCCTTCCCTGATATCCAGGGAATCCGAGGGTTGGATCCGTGGGGAGTGCGGGAGGCGAGGGGAGGGAGCGCTGGGAGAGGGAACTCCGCCGGGAATTCGGGGGGATTTGTGTGTGTGTGTGTTTTGGGGGGTGTGTGGGGGGGGAGAAAGTCCCTCGTCGGAGTTCTGGGTGCTGGGTCTGGCCGTGTTTGGTCTGTGTGTGCGTTTGGCTTTTTATTTATTTAATTATGAATTTATTTCTTTATCTGTGAATTTATTTCTTTATTTGTTTATTTTAGGTCTTTATTTCTTATAATTCTTTTTTCTTCATTTGTTTCTTCATTTCTTTATTTTATTTCTTTTAATTATTTTTTCCTTATTTTATTTCTTTATTTTTCTTCATTTTACTTCATTTCTTTATTTCTTTATTTTTTCTTCGCTTTATCTCTTTATTTCTGTATTTGATTTCTTCATTTCTTTATTTAATTCATTTATTTCATTTATTTTATTTCGGGGTTTTTTTTGTTTGTTTGTTTATTTCTTTATTGCTGCCGTGTCGTGCCTGCCCTGATGCTCAATAGAGAGATAATGCTCTGGGAGAAAGGTTTTTAACTTGTGAACCTCCTAAATAAACGGGATATATGACTTAAATATATATGATTTAAGGAAAAATCGAGTGAGCTGTTCAAAAGACACACACTTGTTTTCGTGTGTGCGTGCGGGTACGGGATTGGGAAATGAAGATTTTATGCAAATGGATTTAATCACAACATTTTCAGTAGCATAGGAAGGGGTGGGGTTTTTCCTTTCTTTCCTTTTTTTCTTTTTTTTTTTTTGTGTGTGTGTTTGTTTTGTTTGGTTCCCATTTTCTCCTTCCTGAAGCGTGAAGAGAAGATGCCCAGAATCAGAAAAAGTAGTAGGAGGTAGAAAACATTGGAGGCTTCGTTGGCTGCTGGAGAAATTGCTGGGAAGAAAACAATATGATTCATTGTTGAGGTGCCTTTGCCCCTTAGATTTATTTTTACGGGCTGCTTGCAGTTATTTTGGGTTGCTGGCTTCTTATGCCGAGTTTTTCCTCGAAGCAGTGGCGTTCTTGGAAGATTGGGAGCTCGGGAGGTTTTTTGTGCTGCTGTTTGATGGCTGTTTACTCCTGGGTTTACCTTGGCCAGTTATGGAAATCAAAGATATTATTTTGCCTGTGCTCTGATGTCGCTGAGTTGAGGAGCCTCTCAGCCACTACTTCTTACTGCTCAAATGTAATAAAAATGCTTTTTTTTGGTGCAAACCTGAAGTGATATGATTCAGGCAGTGTGCCTGTTCTTAAATGTGGGTTTTAACCAGATAAAAACGAACACTGTGTCAAAAGAAGTAGTCTTTGGTTGTAAAAGGCACATGCCACGTTTTTGAATAATGTGCAATAATGTACATTTTTTTTTCTGTTGTTCTGGTATTGCCAGGCAAACATTTTGGTGGGTTTTTTGGTTTTGGTGGTGTTTTTTTTTTTTTGTACACAGCTCCCTTAGAATTGAGAAATCCATGGTGGTGGTTTAGAGGCGTGGAAGCGTTTCTCTAATAATAAAAGCACTTCTGGTAAATCCGCCTCATCTCGGGTTTTACTCCTCCGCTTCGTCCCATAAATTGTGGAGCGGGGTTGATTTCGGTGGCCTGGGTCGGGGGACGGGCGATTTTGGGGGTTCGTGTGATGGTTGCCGAGGTCTGGAGGGACGAGCAGGAGGTGGATGCACACAATGCCCAGGCTGGGAGCTCATTGTTCTCCTCCGAACGCTCCGCTGTGTTTGGGACCGTGCTCTCGCTCACACACGGCCCCTTTTTCCCTCGGAGGAGCGAAAGATCGGCACCGAGAAGCGTCGTCTGCCTTTTCCTCCTTCCCCGGAACGGCCTTTTGGTCCCTCGGAAAAAAGAAAATAGTAAATTAGAAGCTAAAGGGCGCCAAAACATTGTGTATGTTCTCTCCTCCTCCCCTCCCTCTGCTCGGTGTCTGGGAGTGAATGTGGAGAGGGAGCACATGAGGTGAGACTCGGAAGTGCACTCCATTGAACCCCTCGCAACTTTCTGTCGTGTTCCACCTTCTCCCTCCCCCCAAATGAAGAAAAAAACAACAAAAAAAACCCAAACACCCAGCCGGCCTGAAATAAAAATCGCTGCCCTTCAGGTCTGTGTGTTGGCTTTGGGTTGTTTGGTCTGGAGGGGTGTTTGTGTGTGCAGGGAAAATGCTGCCAAGGAGGGGGGGATAGGTCAGATCAGTGCATGGGGTGGCAAAAGGAAATGTGCAGAGTTGACTTCGGTGTGTCCATGCTTTCCTTTCCTGGTGACTGTTGAAGGCTTTTGTTTTTACAGCAGCAGCTTTAAAAAGGCCAAAACCAGTTGTAGGGTTGTAGGACATGTGGAGCTGGAGTGGCCCCATAAGGATCACGGAGTCCTTGCAGGACTGGGGGTGTGTTGAGGCTGTGAAAGAGCAACTGCTGCACAAGGGGTTGAGATTTTGGGTTGTTGGCTTGTTGGGGGGATGGTAAAATCTCAGTCAGCTCACTGGTGACTTCAGCTGGCTGGTGATACCGAGGTCTGCAGGAGTGGGTGAAAAGATAACATGTGGGTGTTGAGGAAAAGTTGCCAGTGTGCTGGATCCTGTGGAAAATAGGAAACAGTGACTGTCATGGTTTAATCATGAGGCCTCCTGGTTTTGTTTTTGACTCTTCAGCTGACTTCAGTGTGCAGTTGGGGTAAATGACTTCATTTTCCTTACCTTAATAACATGTGGTGGTTGCCTCTGGGTCGAGGACACTTTTTTTGGGTATTTTTCTCCCACTCCCATGGCTTTGGTGTGGCCAGTGGGAATGTCCCCGTGGGCTATTGTCTGCAGGAATGCTGTGCTGGGAGTTCAGAGAGGTGCAGTGAAATACTTGTGCTGCCTCTCTGTGGCTCTGAGATCCCTGTGCCGTGTGAATTTGTGCTGTGGAGTGACAGAGAGAGGGATAACTCTCCATCTGGACAAAGCTTTTCAAAACAGGAGGCATTCCTGGGGCAGAAGAGGTGAGTGGAACTGGGAGAGACAGACCTGCCTTAACCAGTAATTAAGTAGCTGGATTAAAAAATAGTGATTTCTTTGCATCCAGGGATTTGTTTTACCTTAGGGTGGGAGTTGTTTGCATGCAGAGTCCATCCTGGGGAGCTGTGGGTATGGATTCAGTGCTGCCACAGCAGAAGGCAAATAACCAACAATGTTCAGGAACATAAAGAGATATGATGTGTAGAGTTTTTGAAGCTGTGAATTTATGAAGCTGTGCCAGGGCAGGGTCAGGTTGGATCTCAGGAAAAGGTTCTTCCCCCAGAGGGTTTTTGGGCACTGAACAGGCTCTCCTGGGTTTGGTCACGGCCCCAAGGCTGCCAGAGCTCCAGGAGGGTTTGGACAACGCTCTGAGGCACAGGGGGGGATTGTTGGGGTGTCTGTGCAGGGCCAGGAGCTGGACTGGATGATCCTTGTGTGTCCCAAATCTATGATTCCATAATTATTAATGCAAATTGCAGCTTAGGTGAGAAAAAATGGCATTCTGACGTTGCAGTTCAATAACTGGCTGGTTTAACAACACTCTGTTTGTAAATTTACCGTCACAGCTGCAAAATGCATCTCTCTGTCCTGGCCGTGTTTGGCCCATAAAGAAGTTATTTCACTTTTGGGAGTGGGAGGGAAGCAAGTGTGCTCTGAGCATCCAGAATTCAGCAGGGCTGTGTTAGTGGCCATGTAATGGCACAGCAGAAGGTGTGTTGTCCTCTCAGCAGTGCTGTTCATACACTGAGATGGCCTGAGGGGAGCTTTGATTTCATTATGAGCCATATTTAAGGACACTGTAAGCTCCAGGAACATCACACTCTCTGTTGTTGGTGTACGAGTACAGTGCTCGAATTGTGATTAATTTCTAGTTTAAAAAGAAAATAATGACAATTGGAAAACAATTAGTTATTATGTGATCCTGAAATGAGATGAGGGAGAGACTACA